>NW_027468657.1:25618887-26216387 GCF_046254945.1 Alosa pseudoharengus
TGAGAGAGGGAGAGAGAGGGAGAGAGAAAGAGAGAGAGAGAGAGAGAGAGAGAGAGAGAGAGGTGCTAAGATGATGATAAGAAAGAGGGAGAGAATATCTGACAGATTATTTCATTTCTTCATGCCCTTCTTTTCTCTCTCTCTCTCTCTCTCTTTTCTCTCTCTCTCTTTTCTCTCTCTCTCTCTCTGTCTCTCCATAATCAACACATTCGAACATGTCTCCAATGTCTGGCGTTTACAGATGTTAGGCCCTCATTATCTCACACTTTGTTCTGTAAGACTTGTCAGAGGCACAAGGAATATTCATGGTTGACTGAACTGCTTGGTGCAGAAGTAGGAAGCTGTGAATTCCATGAGTTTCATTCTGATTATCCAAAGCGTTTCGATAGGGAGGCTTACTCTATAGAGCCACTGGTGTCGGGCTGATGTGTGTGTGTGTGTGTGTGTGTGTGTGTGTGTGTGTGTGTGTGTGTGTGTGTGTGTGTGTGTGTGTGTGTGTGTGTGTGTGTGTGTGTGTGTGTGTGTGTGTGTATGAGAAAGATGATTGCAAGATTACATTCAAAGATTACACCTAAAAGCAATATATTGTTTATTATGTCTACTACCACACTTGATGAGTGCCAATCTAAAATTTCTGTGTGTGTGAAATACAAAGGAGGAATGTCTATCTGCGCGGGTATGTGTGTGTGTGTGTGTGTGTGTGTGTGTGTGTGTGTGTGTGTGTGTGTGTGTGTGTGTGTGTGTGTGTGTTTCAGGTGAGGCTATCTTCATAGAGCCCCTTTAATGAGATGTCTGTTTGAGATGCAGTCTGAAGTTGTGTGGATTGTCACTGGGCTGCTTGCGTATGGGAAGGGCCCTGTGTTGTGTGGATGAAAAGCAGTGTAATAATGTAACGATGTAATAAAAACAGCACCAAGACTGCAGGAGCTGTTTATAGTGCAAATGATTTCACACCGCTCCTTTGCATCCTGTAAACAGAACTCCCTCACTCCCTCCCTCCCTCTCTCTCAATCCTCTCCTCTCTCTGCTCACCTCTTTCATCCATCATTCTCTCTCCTCCTCTCTCTCTGTCTCTCACTCTCTTGTGTTCTCTAATCCGTGCATTCAGCTCAATCCCTCTCTCTTTGACTCCTCTCTCTTTCTCTGCTCGTTCTCTCCCATCTCTCTTTCTATCTCTTTCTCTACCTCTTTCTCTTTCATCAGGCATTCACTCTTCACTCTCTCTCTCGTCTCTCTTTCTATCTCCATATCTTCCTCTCTCTCTTCCTCTCATCAAGCATTCTCTATTCATTCCATGTCTCTTGTTCCATGATTTATCTCTCTCTCTCTTTCTTTCTTTCTATCCCACCCCTCTCTCTCTCTCTCTTTATTATTATATTTTTATCCTCAGTATCCCCCAGAGATTTGGCAGTTTAACGGTAAGCGGCAATTAAGCTGAGGGAGAGGTGAGGAGGCCAGGGTGGCTGGCACACACACACACACACACACACACACACACACACTCCTCTCTCTCTCTCTCTCTCCCTCTCTCTTTACCTTTCTTTCTCTTTCACTTTACCCATCTTTCTTTTTCTCTCTCTCTCTTTCTCTTAATCCCTTTCTCTTTCACTTCACCATTTCCTTACTATCTATTTCTGTGTCATTCTATAACTCTCCCCTCTTTCCCTTCCTATTTTGTATTCTTACTCTCTTTTTCTCATTCTCTTTCTCTCCCTCTCTCTCTTTCAAATTTTCTCTATCTCCCTCTTCTTTCACACTGGGCTAAAAAGGTAATTTACTCGTAATGATGAGTCTAAAAAGGGCTTCAGCTCTGCCAGTCCCCAGACACACACACACACACACACACACACACACACACACTGAGATGTGCCTGTCCAAGGCAGCACAGCATGTATGCAAGTGGCGCATGTGTTATTACTGAGGCCCCAGCGTGTGCAAGCCAACCCCAGGGAACATGTTTGTTTGGCCCCCACACCCCCTTACAGCAGCCTGGTCACCCAGGCCTGAATGGAGGAGGAGGCATGGGGCTCACTTCCCCTGCGCGTGCCCCTGGACCCCGCGGGGCTCAGAGAGGGCAGCCTGTGTGGGTGATAAGGCTTCTGCTGAGGAGGCTGCTGCCGGCTGCACTGGGGGGCCCACAGGCCTGCCTGGGGAGGGTGGGATAGGAGGGCATTGGGGGCACTCGCAAACGCTGCCAACGCTGCACGTCTGAGAGACCCACAGCAGGAGGTGTGTGTGTGTGTGAGGGGGGTGGGGGGGGGGGGGGTGTTGCCACAGGTCAGCAGAGCTGGAACACGGGTGTTCATAATCACCAAGTTTGCCGAGGAGGGCAGAAAGTGGTGAGAGACAAGATGGAGGACGAAGTGCAGTTTCACTGACCCATCCATCTAGCAGTCCTGCCGCCAAGCCATGCATGCACTCATCCTTTCCAACAATGCCAATGAAGATAGTGTTTGGGGTTTTGGATATGATTGTTGTTGCTGTGTCTGTAGGCTGCTCAACTGTGTGTGTGTGTGTGTGTGTGTGTGTGTGTGTGTGTGTGTGTGTGTGTGTGTGTGTGTGTGTGTGTGTGTGTGTGGCCCAAGTTTATCCCCCTCTCTACCGGGGGCCAAGCCATTCAGCCTCCGTCTGGCCTCATGGGAGCCGAGCTCATCCCGTTCGTGCAGTCGGCACCTCTGCCTCCTCTCCCTCTCCTTTACTCACTCGCCCTCTCCGTCTATCTCTTTTTATCCCTCTTTCTCTCGCCCCTTCCCCTGTTTCTCTCCCTAATTGTCTCTCTTCATTTCCTTTCTTCTCTCTCTCTTTCTCTCCCTCCCTCTCTATCTCACTCCACCTCCCAGCCCCCCCCCCCCCACACACACACACACACACACAGACACACACACACACACACCCCACACACACACACATCCATCCACCTTCTGACCCACTTCTTACTCTCTCCTGGGTATCACAACACAAAACCAAGAGACACAAACATACAAGAGCAAACACACACACTCACACGCAGACACACACAAAGCAAAGTGGGTAAGAGAGGGTGGCGACGACGCGACGACACACACATACACACACACACACACACACACACACACACATACCTACTGCTGTCCAACAAAAGGCTTAGCTCCTGACAGAGAAATTCTGCTCATCCTGATGGCTCCATTCACCCCGGTGTTACGGCTGGCACGCAGACAGACAGGAATGCTCCGGCATCAATAATGCAGCTCTGTCTGCCCCCGTGTCTCTCTCTGCAGCAACGGGCCGGACTCCAGGTTCTGTTCTGACCCGACCTGAGTGGACGGAGGGAGCGGAGTGAGGCCCAGGCTACTGGACGCCTCAGATAACCCAGGCAGAGTCTGTGGCGGATGATGGGGAGGGCGGGAGAGGCAGGGAGGGGGCAGAGGGAGCAGGGATGGGGCAGTAGGCTGCAGGGGGAGGGGGCAGACTGTTGTTGGTGGTGGTGTTTACACACACACAAACAAAGGAGATAAGAGCATGAGGATGGGATGCTCATTGTTCATAATACACAGCCTCATACCCAAACACACACACATACACACACACACACAGCCTCATACCCAGAGGCACACAGCCTCGTACCCAGAGACACACACACACACACACACACACACACACACACACACACACACACACACACACACACATAAGCACATGGATGTGAGATGACGATGATTATAGCAGAGGTAGCACAAAGGTTGCAGCACACACCCATACACCTTTACACACATGCACACATGTACACATACGCACATATACACACACACAACTGTGAGATAAAAGTGTGAGGGTATGTTCTCATTGTTCATAACACACACACACACACACACACACACACACACACACACACACACACACACACACACACACACACTAATTCCTACACACACTCAGCCATTTGCCTTACATTAATACATTCACACACGAAAAAAGGCCCTGTTGTAATAGTATCATGTGTGACACTGTAGAAATCCCTCTATCTCAATCCAGCACGCTCGGAAGGTGGTCTGTGGATCTGGGGAGCTGGAGCCGGAACCCTGACAGAGCTCTAATCTGGAACCGCTCGCATTCCAGGCCACTTCTCTGCTCCGCAGGGAGACAAAGCACAATTCAGGAACCCTGCCACTCTCTCTTTCTCTCTCTCTGTTTCTCTCTCATACCCTCACACACACACACACACACACACATACACACACACACACACACACACACACACATACACAAACACACACACATGCACATACACACATGCACACGCACACACATACACACACACATACACACACACACACACACACACACACACACACACACCTCATTGCTCCTGTCAATCCTTGGTCCTTGTTCACTGCTCTCCTCCTGCTGACTTTCAGTCTCTAAGCATCTGCTGAAAATCAACATCACAGTTTACTCTTCTTGCCATTTTGTTTCTCTCTCTCTACCTCTACTGTATATTTATCTCTGTGTATGTGTCTCTAGTTATCTTTCTCTATATGTTTCTCTCTATCTAAGTCCTCCTTTCTCTATATGTTTCTCTCTATCTAACTCCTCCTTTCTCTATATGTTTCTCTATATCTATCTCTCTCCTTTCCTCTTCATATGTATGCACTGCACCTATCCTTCTCTTATCCTTCCCTCCAACTCATCCTCTCTTTACTGTGGCATTCTCTCTTCCATTCTACAATATCTCTGGCTACTCTCCACATGTGTATGTTAACATAAACTTTAATCTTGTTTTTTTTTCTCTCCTGAAAAGATTTGGATAATTTAGACCGTTCCTATTATGATTCTGTATTGCAAAGGCCGTCCTGTTAAGCTCCCGATTCCCTTTCATCATGAAGTGTGGATGTTTTGGACACATCAGTCAGAGAGGATACAGGGTACAGAAGAACAGTCAAAGAACTACACTGCCCCCTATGGGCAACTCAAAAAACTGTTTGGAAAAAAAAAAAAAAAAAAAAAAGACCCTTTAAATCCATCCTCTCAAATACTTTTTTCACACCTATTCTCCTCAATACCTTTCTCTAATTTTCTCCTTTTCACTTTTTTCCCCTTTCCTTTTGCCATGTGTTGGGTCTGAGCAAAGAGGAACTCCAGGTTCTAACCCTTCAGCTCGTCTCTGTAACAGCAAACGCCTCAGCGTGACACCTTCACTGTGCAGAAGGTGAAGAGTCTCTCTGAAGCAGAGACACCCCCCATTCACACAGGTCCCTTTCAGCTGACAGAAAGTGAGAAGGGAAGAGAGAGGGAGGGGGAAAGAAAGAGGAGGAAGAGAGAGGGCGGGGGAGAGGGAGATAGAGAGGAGCATATTACCTCCACCTACCTTTAAAGATATTACTCTGATACTTATTTGCTCATTGTCACCTGTGTTGCTACTGAAGACACACACAGAGAGAGAGAGAGAGAGAGAGAGAGAGGGACAGTGATGCAGTCTTTCTCTTGTAAACTGTCTCTTTGTCCTTATGATTATACTCACTCTTTGGCATAATATAATTAGCCCGTAAATGAAAGTCTGGTTTCTCTCTGGTCTGTGTTTGTGTGTGTGTGTGTGTGTGTGTGTGTGTGTGTGTGTGTGTGTGTGTGTGTGTGTGTGTGTGTGTGTGTGTGTGTGTGAGAGAGAGAGAGAGAGAGAGAGAAGATAGAGGGAGGGAGAGACTGTCAGTGTTGTTGTTGATATCAGCTGAGGGACTCCGCCATGTTCTCCTTGACAAAGACCTCTGAGCTGTTTGTGTAATGCTGCCTGATCTTCCCATGATGCTCCTCTGTACAGTCATTTCCCATGATGCTCATGTATACAGTGAATCCCTGACATTACCAGCCTGCCAGCGAGTGTCTCCACACCTGTCCACGGAGACACCAATGGCTTGTGTGACCTTGACAACAAGAAAACCTCTCTTCATTGCTCTCTCTCTCTCTTTTTATTCCCTCTCTCTCTTTCCCTTTCTTTCTCTCCTAGTATTTTTCCCTGGGTTTCTTGCTGACGGTTCATATGTGATGGAAAGCATGGTGGGTGGAAATGTCATAGCATTGCAAGAAAACTTGGCACAAAGTATAGTTTGCCTGCACATCTTTAGTGTATGTGTGAGGTTATGTGTGTGTGTGTGTGTGTGTGTGTGTGTGTGTGTGTGTGTGTGTGTGTGTGTGTGTGTTTAGGTGTCTCAGAAATGGGCTTCATATTCACTCCCTGCAGTTTGTCCTGCAATGACCCAGGGATTACATGTAATTCTTTCAAAGCCTCTCCCATACCTTTCTCTCTTGTACCCCTTGTGTGTGTGTGTATGTGTGTGTGTGTGTGTGTGTGTGTGTGTGTGTGTGTGTGTGTGTGTGTGTGTGCACGTGCGTGTGTGTGTGCATGTATGTGTGCATGTAAGTGTGAGATTGTTTTTTTGTGTGTGTGTTTTTTTTAGCATAATGGCCGACCTCATATCCTCTTGTTTAGAATTCTAGAGATCTTCTATGTACATTCCATTCCGCCACGTTAGATGACATTTACTTTTTTTAACCACCCGTTATGAAAGAATTCAATGACTCACGCCAGCAAAGAGTACCCTGACAAAATAAAAAATAAAGTATACTGCATTCTTGATGAAACACTGAAGTAGCACTCACAAAACTGTGTCGGCATGTGAAGGACTTTGGTACATTTTAACCACCTCGTCTTTATGAAAGGGTGAAGGTAAAAACTTTTCTAAATAGATTGAGGAATGGCATAACTAAGTGTAACAAATAGCTAGGAAGGAAGGAGGAAAACACGTTGAAAGACATCTCACTCACCACCTGGGGGCTTATTTTGCCGACCGCATGCGCACTGTGGCCAGAGCAAAGTCAAACACACAAAGTAGCTACACTGAAGTTAATTAATGAAAGATAATAGATAGATCAGAATTGGTTGTCAAGGTGTCAAGGTGGAGACTCTGAAATGGGCGAGACGTGAAATTGAGAAGTGAAAATTGGGTAACACTTTATAATAACTACACACAATTCATCATTTATTAAGCCTTTGTTACTTATTAGTTAATGGTTTGTTCATCATTAGTAATTTCTAATTTATCATCAGTAAAGCATTTGTTCACACAGTTATAAATAGTTTGTTCATAGTAAATAAGCATATATCTAAAATATGTTTATACATTATTGTTAATACTTAATAAATTATGCAATAATATGTTTTTGATTAAGTAATATTTCCATTATTTAACAGTTGTTACATACACATGCACTAATGATTAGTTAGGGTGAGGATACATATTTCATAAACCACTTTCTAATACTATAATTCATAATTAACTCAGGAGTTACAAGTGGTTAGTTAATGATATTTTGTGAGCAACACATTTACAAATGAGTTATAAAGTTTACATTTGCATTTATTAATTTAGCCGACACTTTCACCCAAAGCGACTTACACATGTCAATGAATCCCCAACTTTATGGGTTACTGCATGTTAACCCGGCTCCCTATCCACTACACTACCTCTGCCCAGTGGTATTACAACAGTCAATTCAAAAATATAATATAGATATAGTATATATACTCTTTTGATCCCGTGAGGGAAATTTGGTCTCTGCATTTATCCCAATCCGTGAATTAGTGAAACACACACAGCACACTGTGAGGTGAAGCACACACTAATCCCAGTGCAGTGAGCTGCCTGCAACAACGGGGTGCAGTGAGGGGTTAGGGGTTAGGTGCCTTGCTCAAGGGCACTTCAGCCGTGGCCTACTGGTCGGGGTTCGAACTGGCAACCCTCCGGTCACAAATCCGAAGTGCTAACCAGTAGGCCACGGCTGCCCACACTGACAGCTATAAACTATTATATAACTAGATATGTGTGTTTACTATGAACAAACTGAATTTTTAACTGTGTGTAAACATGATTTACAGATGAGAATTAATGTAGGAATAATGCTTTACAAACGAAGAATACAGCATTCAATAATAGTTTATAGCTGTCAGTGTGTAGTAGAAGAAAACAGAAACTCTTGCATAGTTGTGGGGGTTTCTATCCGGGCCAAGGTAATGTAGTGGATAAGGAGCTGGACCAGCATGCAGTGGCCTGAAAAGTTGGGGGTTCGATTCCCGGCTCTCCCTGTTATGTCAATGTGTACGTTGCTTGTCTGCTAAATGAATGAATGTGAATGTACTCTTTACAACTCATTTGAAAATGTGTTGCAAGGCATAGAAAGTCCTCACTTTAGATAAGCTCACAAAATATCATTAACTAACCACTTGTAACTCCTGAGTTAATCATGAATTACAGTATTAGGAAGTGGTTTATAAAATATGTATCCTCACCCTAACTAATCTTTAGTGCATGTGTATGTAACAACTGTTAAATCCTAGAAATATTACTTCATCAACAAAATATTATTGCATAATTTCTTAAGTATTAACAATAATTCATAAACATATTTTAGATATAGGCTTATTTACTATGAGCAAACCATTTATAACTGTGTGTACATTTGAGAATTAACATAGGAACAATGCTTTACAAATGATGAACAAAGCATTTTGTAATAGTTTGCAACTGGTTTATAATAAGAAAATTATTTCATTATAAGTGGTTGTTTCATTACTTATTAAGTATAAATCATGTACTTACAAACATATTTTTTGGATAGGCTTATTTACTATGAACAAACCATTTATAATTGTGTGAACAAATGCTTTACTGATGATAAATTATGTATGAACAAGAAATTACTAATGATGAACAAACCATTAACTAATAAGTAACAAAGGTTTAATAAATGATGAATTGTGTGTAGTTATTATAAAGTGTTACCCAATTTTCACTTCTCAATTTCACGTCTCGCCCATTTCAGAGTCTCCACCTTGACGTAGCTTCCCACTACCTATATCGCCGCCAAACTCGGGCCCGGTAAGTCAGAAATGTATAAGGGTTCCATAAGCGAGTGTAAAAAAAGAAGAACCAAAGTCCCTTTAATCATATGTGCATCGGAAGGAGCTCTTGACCTGCACCCTTTGGTTGTTCTTCCCTTACCTTCCTATCTATCTTGACACATCTCTTTGTGCGCTAGACACACGCGCCATACAGATGGTAATGTTCTCTCAAAGGCAGGGAGGATAATTACCCTCTCACTTCCTATTTTAATCAACATGGACGCTCACCTGACTCTCTGCACTTCTGTTGCCACGGAGGAGGTTTTGGAGGAGTCTAATGAGTTCTGACTGCCTCCCTTCTTTATGACGGGCTCTCCTCTGACCCCTATCCAATCTCTTCTGGCTTCTTCCCAGCGACGGTGCCTCTTAAAAGTTTTCCATTAGAAAGGCTTCAGTTTGTTCTTTTTTTTTTTTTTTTGGGGGGGGGGGGGGGGGGTAGGATGTGTGTGTGTGGGGGGGGGGGTCTTTAAAAGCTGTTGTAAAGATGTTGTAATGCCTTACCCAAACCTCCTGTGGACCCTTAATTAAAGCATTGTTTGAGGGAAACACATTCATTTTCATCTGAACAAGTGTTGTGTGTCCCTGTTATGTCTCCATGTGGAAGTGTGTCTTTGGTGTGTGTGTGTGTGTGTGTGTGTGTGTGTGTGTGTGTGTGTGTGTGTGTAGTATCACGTCTTTGCCAGAGCATCCCTGGTGAGCCATTCTTTCCCTGTCGTTGCAAATCCTTGTGTCTTTTTCTCGGTTTTAGTCTTTTATTTTTTCCCTTCTCCTCTTTCCTCTTTTTGCCTGTCTTCCTTTGCTGGATCTTAATGAGGGTACTTGGCTTGGGATGCACAGGAATGGACAGAGGATAGTTTTTATCCTTCTCTCTCTCTCTCCCTCTCCTCTCCCTCCTCTCCAACCATCGTGATGATGGCTGAAGTTCAAGTGTTCAATCATTCCGATCTGTGGCAGCCATTCCAGAATACTTCTGAGCCACCGCTCCCAGAGTTGCCTCATTTAGAGGCTCTGACACACACACACACACACACACACACACACACACACATACACACACACACACACACACACACACACACACACACACACACACACACACACACACACACACAGCCTTTTGAGGACCGAAAAGAAAAAGAGCCAGGCATTTTCAGCTGTCAATTAGTATGTTCCCTCATGATCCAGCTCCTCTTCCTGTGTTATCCGTACATGCGAAGCCCCATACACCTATACATAACTACACACACTCTCTCTCTCACACACACACACAATTACTCTGTGTCCTTATTAGAAACACGTCTGATGAGGTTTGTAGTTCACTTGTAGTGTCTGACAGATTTTTTTTCGACACACTCAAATTAGAGTTGTGGCAGCACACAACATAAAGCCCAGAACAGGCTGTGTGTTCTTAAATAATTCATTCATTTGATGTTGCACCCATATATTATACATAACAAGCCGAGACCTGTCAAATACAAGATAATTCAAAGAAAAAATGAGCCCGCAGGGGAGGGGGCCATGGAAGACACACAGGAGTAGGTTTGTGGCTTGTGTTTGTCACTGTGTGTGTGCGTGTGAGAGTGAGTTTGTTTGTTTTGTATGGGATTGGATGAACGTATATTACAGATGGCTGCTTCTGTCAATAATGAATCAGTCAAATCCTGACCAGTCACATGCACACACACACACATGGTGATGGCATGCTCAGTTCAATCATGACCAAAAGTAACCACACACACACACACACACACACACACACACACAGAGAGAGACATACACACACACACACACACACACACACACACGCACACACTCACACACACACACACACATACACACACTACTTTCACTCAGGTCACAATCCGAAAATGGGGGAACCATTACAGAACGTGCTTAAGGATTAAATCATCATGTTCACCATCGGTTTGACAACAGAAGAGTTTGTGGAGCTGACAGCACCACCAGGGAATCAGCCAGTCAGTGAATTTGAACAGTCACATCGTTCATGTTTTTAACAACACCCCATCACATTCTGGTTTGAATTCATACACCATGGCTTCATAATCACTGTGCCAGAGAGGAGAGGAGAGCAGAAAAAAGGAGAGAGGATGGAGGGCTAGAGAGAGGAGAAGAGAGGAGAGTGAAGAGGAGACAGGAGAAGAGGAAATGCAATAAAAGAGTGAAGATAGGAAGACAAGATTTTCGGGCTGTACCCACTTTGCCCCTTCCTGGCCGGTGTTGGAGATAGCTTATTGTTTTGTTTGTTTATATTGTTCATTGTATTGTGCAGTATTTGCATATAGCCAAGACTAGAACACTTGTGATAATATCAAACACTCTTGATATTGTTGTAACGTCAAGACTTAAAATGGCTTTGATTAATACTTTACACTAAACGATCGAGGGAGTGGGCTGCAACACCAGGAAAACTCCCATGATTTCATTCCGTTCACTGGAAACTTAGTCTCCAACTGTGAAATCGCTTGAAAATCGTATGGTGTAAGGCCAGCATAAGGAGGCGTCACAGAAACGAGGGGAAAGCTCAAAAGAAAATGCAGGTGAATGTGCTGGGGAAAGAAAGAAGAAAGTAGAGAGAGAGAGAGAGCTGGAGATGAGAGAGAAAAGAGGAAATTAAGAGATCATAGCGGGAGAGAGGCAACGCAAGGTGGAGAGATGAGAGAAGACAGGATGATGTAGAGGAGAGAGAAGAGGAATGGAGAGACCCAGGGGAGAAGGGGAGGAAGTGATGTAAGAGTAGTGCCGCTTCCATAGTTGGATTCGTAAATTGAACCTTTTTTCGGGCACTCACCCCCCATCCACCATCCAAAACAAAATATTTGGATAAGGAAGGAAGGATTTGGGTTTGGTTCACAGCACTGGCTACTGTCAACAGCCACTGACATAGTGTGGTAAGCCCTGGCGTGTCAGTCGGCCAGGGCAAATATGGTTAGAGCTCTCTTTTATCTCTGTCTTTCTCTTCTGTTTTACTTTCATATCTCTCCTCCTGTCTTTCTCTTTTTCTTGCCTCTATCTGTCTCTTCTTCAGTGGACTCATATCTTCTCTCTCTCTCTCTCTCTCACACATACACACACACACACACCCTCCGTCTCTACTGGTTGTGGTCAGTAATTGATGTCTAATAGCCGGAGGTTCTGCTCTGTCAGTTTTGTTTGAGGGCTTAAACACTCGAGGCAGGTTTGCCAGAGAGAGAGAATGAGAGTCTCTCTCTCTCTCTTTCTCTCTCTCTCTCTCTCTCTCTCTCTCTCTCTCTCTCACACACACACACACACACACACACACACACACACACACACACACACACACACACACATGCATGCATGCGCACAAACAAACACACATGCAGGTTTGCCTTGGAGTGTGAATGAGACTCTCTCTCCCACCCACACATGCATACATACAAACACAGACTCACACACACAAACACACACATATACAGAATACAGACACCACACTTGACTAGCTTTGACACTATGGTGACCCATGAATGACCTTGCCCCGGTGTGTGCTTGACCCCACTACTACTCAGCCCCATCACCACTGCTCGATAACCAATCCACCTGGAAAGGAGAAAGAAAGAAAGAAAGAAAGAAAAAAAGAAAGAGAGCGAAACAGTGAGAGAGAGAGAGAGAGAGAGAGAAAGAGAGAGAGAGAGAGAGAGAGAGACCAAGATGTATTGATGACACTGCAAACCTGATGAGCAGCAGAGTAGGGGAGGGCCAAGAGTGCCGTGAGGAGGAAGGGGCTGACCAGGGCCCCCCTAGAACATAATGGACATTATTATGTGTGTGTGTGTGTGTGTGTGTGTGTGTGTGTGTGTGTGTGTGTGTTTGTTGAGGGGGTGGGGGTATGATATTCTAAAATATCTAACAACTGGTCTGGGGAGGGCAATAGCATTTTGAAATGTACTGTGGGGAAAAGTAAGAGGAATCTTTCAAAAGCGCTTTGAGCGATTAATGGCCACTTAAGGGTTCCATTCCATCTTCATCATCATCAGTTTTAGGAAGGTCAAGAGCCTGCTCCATTTGTGAAGCATTGCTTTGCTTTTACCCAACGTCTCATTCACATCCGAAACACTAATTGCACTCTTAACACCAGAGCACAAAAAAAAGAGCCTGATTAATTATTGAATGGTGTAAAGCAAACAGTTCAAATCTGGCAACGCCCGATAATCGCTGGTCTCGTGAAACCACTTCAGCTTGACTACTGCATGGATGCCTTAGCGTGCCTTCGCAGGAATGAAAATAACCACGAGTCCTCGGCTTGCCATGAAGGACGTCAAAGAGCTTTTTGAGAGCTGGGAGGGAAGAGCACAAAGGCTCGCGTTTGTGAGGAGAAACAGAGAGAAGGAAGTAAGGGAAAGCACAAACAGCAGTTGCCTGGCAATCGGCACAGATGGCTGACACAAGGAGGTGTTTTCCATGCCGAGTTCTTCTGTGGAAAGAAAATTCCGCCCTGATGGGATAGTGTAGCCATGGTGGTCAGGAGCAGGCACACTACTGCAAATGTCATACGGGGATTACAGCTGGTGTTTACCTATGGTGGCATTTCATCCTCTGCACCTGACTGTTCTATTGTTGTGCTACTGTGCAGGTACTGCCTCATGCCACACACACACACACACACACACACACACACACACACACACACACACACACACACACTAGGGATGCACCCCAGAATACATTATTAGGAAAGCACGGGTGAGAATGAATCTCTCCGAATATACAAGTTGTTATTCATAAAAAATAAATCCTGAAATCAATTTATGGATAGCCAAAATTACCGTTTGCCACATCGGACGTTTGTTAGTCTAACTTGGGGGATTAGCCTACTTAAACAAATTGAAAAGAGCTTGTTATTTTCTGAACTCATAAGTCGCCCCATGGTGTCGGTGTGGCCATTCAAGCCAAGCTATCACTCGGGAGAAAGATGATGGAGGATCCTCCCTGTGTAGATCTCACCATTATGTTTATCATTTTATCTTTTAACCTCATATATTAAAACTGCTGATGCTGCTTGCACAGGAATCATGATCATTTTAAAGTGACAAACTGACTGACGGACATTGATTGTTGGAGATGTTCTGCCATGTAGGTAAGGGGTGTGGCTATTTGATCAACGTTTCCATTGAGAGATTAGAGGTGGGAGCACTGAATGAGGCAACAAGTATGCCAGTTGAATTTCAACCCAGCCGATGTCGGCCAAAATCAGTGAACTTGTGTGGAGAGGCACTCGCCTGCTTCGGTGCCTCTGTCTGGACCAGACTGCATGTTCCTGGGAACCGTGGCATTCGGCAGCCGTGACAACCACACACGCGCGAAAAAGAACATGTGCGTTTCAGTCTCTACCTGCAGTTAGTTCAATCTGTCGCACAACACCATTAAGCTTAGGTGGCGAAGATTGGGTCCCTGATTGTGTGGGCCCAATTGATTGAGAGATAAGAGAGAGAGAGAGAGAGAGAGAGAGAGAGAGAGAGAGAGAGAAAGAATGAGAGAAGAGGCTCAAACACTACAGATGGGTAATGAACAGTAGGAGTTTGGCAGCAACAGAAGATCAAACAGAAGGATAAAGCCAAAGAGAAGAGTTCACACAAACACATAAACACACACACACACACTCATCAAACACACAGACAAACACACACACACACTGGTGCAGTGGTGTGTTTAACCTCTGCCCGTGAGATAACATGGAGTGATAAAAGCACAAATGGCCTGTGGGACACACACACACACACACACAAGTTGGTTTTAGACCCGAGACTCACACATTCCCGCAGAGTTGGTTTTAGACCCGATTGGTTTGGTTTCTTTGCCTCTGTGTGTCTCTGGTGTTGGAATCCGCTGTTGGTTTCTTCTGTGTTCATCATGTTTATTCAGTGTCCTTCTATGTTTTTGTCCTTACATTCACCTTCTATAAATCTGTGGGTATTTTATTTTAAAACAACAACAACACATTGTATTTCCATAGGGCTTTATCAAGGCACTCAAAGCACACACAATAAACATCACTATACTCTAATTAGTCAACATTGTTATGGTGCCAGATGAATGATACCTAATCTTCCGGACTCCCACTTCCAAGCAGATTAATCACCTCTCAGTGTTAACAGTAAGACTATTATGGTTATCACAAACACATGCTATACATCACACATGAGGACTGTGTGTAAAATATGTCACTGCACTGAACAGCAAGTCATTTTAGATAAAAGGCGCCTGCTGAATGAAAATCTTGAGAACAGTTTGGTCCAGTTATGTGTAGAATCGCTGTAGTCCAGCCAATGCATTATAACAGCAGCATGCATGTGCACTCAGCCTCACATGTGATTGATGCGTGTGTGGATAGCCGGTGCTGTGCTCAAAAGTGTGTAACAGCGCTGTCAAGCAGAAAACTCATGCACTGTCAGAGCCTTTGGTCCTTTTTAACTAGTGTCACAGCACCCCTCACAGGCCGATATTGGTACTGCAACCAAACACACTATCTTCAGCAGCGTCTGCACTCATCAGCCCCTACACTCTCAGAATGCCCCCCTGAGGAGGAAGGGCCATTGAGTGGACTCGGCTTTCTCCGCTCTGCGCAGGGACAATCAGCGGTGGGTCAGAGCATTAGTGGCCAGTCTTCAGCCAGTCACAGCGCACGCCATTAATGATAGGAGCGGTGGAGAGGACATGGGTGCCAGCCTCCTTCTGTTGTCATGGCAGCATGCTTGGCTGAGATGATGGAGCAAGGGGTCATCTGCTACCCGTGATCATGTAAGACCTTAATGCGGCTGTGTGAGTGTGTGTGTGTGTGTGTGTGTGTGTTTGTGTGTGTGTGTGTGTGTGTGAGTGTGTGTGTGTACGTTTCTGCTGCGTGTGTGTATGTGTCTCTGGAAGATAGTGTGCTGCCTAAAGTCACAAAAACAACATCCCATTTGATAATTAGTGCACTCTCATGCATGCCCTAATGTAATGGCTGGCTAAAAAGGATTGTGTGTATGGGGTGGAAGTTGTATTCTAAGGTAGGGTCTATAAGATAGTCCATTCCCTTCCCTTGCCTGTGACTTGTGTGGGTTTTGCATATTATCTTCCCTTTCGTAACCCCTCTTTGAAGAAAATAACTCAGCTGAAGAAAATAACTCATCTGAAGAAAATAACTCATCTGAAGAAAATAACTCAGCTGTTTTTCAAAAATGTCTTGTGCATGTACACATTAAGGGTCAGTTTGCCCATACTGTACATGGAATGAACATAGCCCTGGACTAAATGAGAACGTCAGACCTCCTCTCCCCACCAATGTATTGGAGACCAGCCCCAAATGCATTCATACATGTAGATTGGAGTCCATTGGGTAGGATCCTAAATGGCTCATAGACCACTGGTGCCATTCAGGAACCATAGTCTTGAGATCTCTGGCTGACTTTACTTTGTGTCATTGCCCACTGTCGCCCCAGACATCAGCATATCCTGGAATTGGTCTGGTCCAAACCGCCACTCAAGAGCGGCAGGATGTAGCCAGCTCTGTTCCAGAACCTTCTGCCCCCTGGGATGGGGTATATCGTACACAGAATACCTTATTATCTCATCTCTCATTGCAATTTTGCCATTTCAATAGGATGGCAGTTTTTGTATATCTGTATTGATATCCTTTATTTGTTATTTTATGTTCTATTTATTGTGTAATGTGTGCACTGTTGTTGACTATTGTTGCAAACCGTGCCCCCTGGCGACAATAAAGACAATGCAATCTAATCGCTGCTGATGGTGGTGTCCGATGTTCTCTATGCTTGACTAAGACTTTAATGTGTATGGATGAAAGAACAAGGCAATTATATCCAAAAGCCACTAATAAATATTTTTTAAAAGCACAGGTCAACTCCCTTTTGCAGAGGACACAGTGCTCAACAGCAGGTTGTTCATCTTCTACATGCACCAACCCACAAGACACGCCAGTGGTTTTCCGATTAAACAGAGCCTCCATAGGAGAGAACACTAGCCTAGATTTTGGATAAAAAAGATCTGCACGAACAGTACTTTCTAAGAACATTCAAGTCCTCTGGGGGCAACTAGAAAACCTGCTAAGAGAATTTTAGGAAGCCTATAATGAAAGTGTAATCATTTTTTAGGGTGATTGCCATTTCCTCAAACTCAGCACTAAAAAAACTAGAACCGCTTACAGCGGTATTCTGCACACCTGCTCCCAAAGAGTTCTCTTTAGTCTATATGATCTCTCTCCATTCCCGACCAGCAAACTCATAACACACTGGACACTGGGCAGATTCTCTCTCTTTACATGGCCTACAAAAATCAGTTAAGCAGAGTTGGGAGTTACTGTAAGTGAATTGATCTGAAATGAATGAAATTATGAAATGAGCACCAATGCAATGAGCTTAATTCAAGTAGCTGTCCGTTAGCGTTGAATATGACATAAATCCAACAATATTGGCCGCAGTGGAACAAGTTTCTTTGCGTACTGCACACACACAGAGAGAGAGAGAGAGAGAGAGAGAGAGAAAGGCCTAATAAAAAGTTCCATATCTGTGACCTAAGGAAGCACATGTTAAGGCTATCACACACAGCCAGCGATGCGACAGTCAAATGCGACGGCGGAATTCTGTTCATCGCTTTACTACACACAATACTGGCAACGTGATCACCCATCGATTCAGTGGAGATACACTGACCAGACAGCTGTTTTCTATTTATGATGTATCAAAATCGTCCTGAAAAATAGAAAAAGGGGCCAATTAGAGCGATGCGATGGCGACGGCTGCCCCGTCGTTCCACTTGCTGCGTGCGTTGCCCCATTCACTTCAATAGATTCTATTCCATTTTGCAGGTGTGTAGGGCTTTAGGTAACGCTGGGTCTGAGTGTTGGGTTTAGGAGGGAAAAGAGCCTTTAGAAAAAAGCTGAGGGGAGAGGGGAGTTTGGGACAATGCATTTTTTGACGATTTTCTTGTCAGATCTACCTGCATGACTTACTGGAACTAACCAAGGTTAAACTTGATAGGCTGACTGCCGCATAGAGAGAGTGTGTGGCAGAGAGAGAGCGAAGAGAATTAAGGAGAATAAGAAGAAAAGGAAGACAGAGACAGAATGAAAAAGAGATAGAGAGACAGAGAGAAAGAAAGGAAATGAGAGAGAGAGACTGAAGGCTGAATTCACATCTGTCCATTCTTTGTGACTTGTGGAGGTGAGACAGTGGCTGACTCATGGACCGTTGAGAGCAGTGTGTGTGTGTGTGTGTGTGTGTGTGTGTTTGTAGTGGGCATAATGGCAACTCCTCGGGGCAAGGCTTTTTAGTGGTCCATAATGGAGGCTTTGTCTCCAGTCGACTGCTGCTCCTCTGCCAGTCTCATCACCCCCTACCCACCCAACCCTCACATTCCCAAAAGCTAAGTCAATTATGTCCCCGTACCAAAAGAACATTGTGTATCTGTACAAAAGGGTAAGACAAACACTGAAAGAGAGAGCATGCGAGAGGGAGTAATGTGTGTGTGTGTGTGTGTGTGTGTGTGTGTGTGTGTGTGTGTGAGTGAGAGAGGGGGGGGGGCAAACTCTCCTTGATTGAAACTCTCGTGATTCTCAGTAATGCATTTCCCAGGGGTCTCATTCAACAGAAGAGTAACACCTTTAATGACAGCTCATGAATTACAGGCAAAATACCTGGTACCTGTAATATGGCATAATAAGAATTATGTAAAGAGTATAAGTAAAATAAAAGAATTAGTAATAGAATAGAATAGAAATAATAGAATTTAGTAGTCATTGCTGGCTAATTCTAGCCTGGTTAAACCAGACTCACTCACTTTGTGAAGAGAGTCTGGCCTCTCCTGATTGGGAAACATTTCCAACTAACGAAACACATCGATCAGGGATTTTCTAATTGTTACTTCTTACTTCTTACTTACTGTCTAAAGTTTAACTGACAATAAACCGCATCAGCAGTCAAGAAACAATGTATGTAGGCCTACCTTTGCTGTACATAAATGTACACATTCTTCCAAACCTATAGATTCGTAGCACTAGTATCCTAAAGGATTTGTAAAGTATTTGCCAATCATCCAGTCGCTTCTGTAATTATATACTTTAATACTTGTGTTAGGCCTTACTCACCTAGTACTTACCCTGTACTTTTTGGGCTGTAATTTGTGTTACCAAAAGAAGCCCCCTATCCCTCGCGTTTTCCATTTACTATTCCAACCATGGTTGCACATCATCATCCCTGTGCCAGACTTGAAGCTGCGTTGCCATGGAAACGACATCTTGACTGACAGGGCGCTGTGCATTTGCAGTAAACAGTAAATAAGTGAGTTCATCTTAGTTGGAGTCTGGAAATGCAGTGAGAGGGGAAAAGTGAAGATCCACACCAGTGTTTTTCTTTACCATTTTTGGATTCATAAAGTTGACCAGAGTTAAAATAATGAAAAGGTGTGCACTGCACTTAATTTTCACAAAAAAACTGTGGTCTCAGTGAGGCCATTTAACTACCTTGAAAATTACTACCTACACCTTACTACCTCGAAGAGCCTTAAAATTGAACAATAACAGTACTTTTAACATTTCTCTTGAAGAAAATGTTAAAAGTACTTTTGCAGCAGCCAGACCATCCTTTTCACAAATGGAAATACATCTTCCACTGCACATTACAGAAGGTGTGACGAGTTCCTTTGAAATGTAGGCAATGTGCTGTATGGGTAACTGAAGTACTACTTAAATCTGTCCATCCTTTCTAGTGTGAATTCGGTGCTCCTCAACAATGGGGTCAAAATTCACTCAGGGAATGCAGGGCTAGGGAAAGAGCTCGCTTGAGAGGAGAGAATCACTAATCTTTGGAACCCATTGGTGACAATAGGGACATTTGACACACTAAAAGGTCACCAGAATATAAAGCTTTCACTACCAAACCCACTCTTGCTCCCCACCACTCCCTTCCAAAACCCATGGGTAACCCAATCCATTTTTCTGGCTGGATTAATCTTGTCTGGATCTGTCACATTTAATAGACTCCGGCCCTTTTTTTGACGATTGACTATATCAGGGCTCTACTGGCGAGCCTGGCTCAGGGGAGTCACAGGTAATCCAGTGAGTGGGGATAGCTTATTTGCCGGTGAAAAGGAGCACATGGGTCTTTATATCGGTTCACTCCCCGGAGAAGGAGCAGCTACGGAGAGCCTGGAGGGCAACTGTGTAGGAAGGAGGGATGAGGGAGAGGAAGAGATGAATGAGAGGAACGAAGGGATGAAGAGGAAAGGAGAGATGTGTGGGTGAAATGTCTCCCTGAAGATGCTCGTGCTGGGTATTGAGGGCCGGGGTTTTAGTGGTGAGGCAAAGGGCTGTGTGACTTCAGAGAGGGTTTCAGAGCTAAAAACGAATGTAAGAACTGAGGATAAACGGGTATATATGTGTGTGTGTGTGTGTGTGTGTGAGAAAGAGAGAGAGAGAGAGAGAGAAAGGAGGGGGAGGAAAGACACGGATAAGGAGAAACATTTTGACAGGTACACTGAGAAGAGAGAAAGAAATGCATAGAGATAAACACAGTGGATGCATGAATATGAGGACCTGTTATCCACAAAAGAATGAGCACAACTATGATAACTAGTTGTGGAGATAATGTGAAATAATGTCAGATGTTGGGTTCTACAAGACACAAATAAATTGCACTAGTACTCCTACTTTCCCAGTGCCACTGTGGAACACAATCACTAAGCAACGTGATGAGGGTGAAGTGTGTTGTGCATGCTCTTTGAATCTGATGACCTGAGGATACATGCTCTCCCACTGCTTACAGACACACACACACACACACACACACACACACACACACACACACAAAGATCTTCCTGTGTAAAAACCTTCAGAACCACACACACACACACACACACACACACACACTCCTACTGGCAGCGAGAACACAGATGCACACCACAGAAGGCGTGTTTTATTTATTATTATTTTTTATTGCTGAGTCAGTCTCTGACCTGCCACTGTGAGCCAGTCAGCAGGCTTGGATGAGTGAGGCTGTCTTCGGGCAGGTCAACCAAGGCCATAGCAGCCAGAGGGGCGTGAACTTCATTAGCGAAAGATCACATTGATTTGATTCGCTACGCTGAGGCGCCGAAGGCAGCAGAGACAGCGGTGGTGGTGGTAGCGGTGGTGGTGGTGACTCGAGTCAGTAAAACGAAGCTAGAAGTAAGGAGGTCTAGCTGAGGGCCTAGCAGCAATGGGCTTTGAAAGGAGATAACTAATGAGTCTGGATATTACCTCATAACTCTCCCGCAAATGAAAGAGACTGTGAAGAAGCACCATCAGTCTGAGTGGTGGAGGATAAACTAACCACGGCCACTTTCTTAATTCTCATGAGCTCAGAGATGTTTGGGGAGAATATTTATTTGGGGAAGAGTGCCAAGCCTTTGCTGCTGTGAACAAACTGGAGTCTGTTCCACAGGGATTTGAATCAGTGCTGAAACAAAAGGCCTGAAAAGAGAGAATATGGGAGAATGGGAAATGCATTTGCTCATCCGAAGAAGATGAACAAAGGTTTGTTCACATTTGAAGAAAAGAATGCAATTCAGCTTATCACCCAGACGATCGCAGATGACCTTCCAGGCCGGCGTTAGCACAGCGTTCCTCACTGTCCACGTGTGATATGGTCTGAGCTGAGTCTTCGTTTATCCTCACCGTCCTCTTCTCTTGTTACGGAATAATTACGATGTGCGCATCCGTCCATCTTTTTTTCGCGAAAGGAAGTTTGCCGCCATGGAGCTCACCGTCCAGAGTGCTCGTTTTAATGAAGTGGGCGGCAGGGAAGAATAATAGTCGTGTGTTAATTCACAAACGCTTTAATGAGCTCCCTCTAATGGTTCTGTCTTTCTCAATATAAATCCCCCCACCACCACTTCCCCCACCCCTTCAGTTTTAAGGACCTCACACCTCCTCCTCTTTAGTATTCATAGGGAGAGGAGGGCTTCTTAACTGTCGTCTTAAGGAACGGCACTTCTTTTTATTGTTCATCCCCGAGTTATCATAAAAATGTAAAAAAAAAGAAAAAAAGAAATGGGTTTCTTTGCTCGCGGGTTCTGCTTTCATCTGGATGAGGGCCCAAAAATAAATAAATAAATTAATTAATTAATTAATGAATGAAAAGTCTGTACTTTCTTACAAATTTTAATACCAGGCGTGAAAAAAAATCACACACTGTCACTTGGTTTGTCTGATTGTAATCACAGTGTCTTGAGCAGGAAAAAATGATACTGTCAGTCAGGAAACCTATGTTCATTTCACCTGAGAGTTGAGACTTGGGTGGGTTTAAGGGTGTGTATGTGTTGGTGGGGGGTTGGATTGCTGGTATTGTACTCAAGGTGCCTTTGACAACCCGACCAATGGAAGAGCCTTCTGTTCACTTACCATCTACCCTAAGAATAGTCTTTTTTAAAGTGCATTTCGGTTTGAACTAGCCAAGTAAAGAAAGCAATTTGGGGTCAGTCTCTAGCAGTTGAGAGAGTAAGTGATTGCCCAGGGCTCATCTCTCCCCCCTTCCCCTTTAAAAAAAACAAAGTCATAATTGAAGCCTTTATAGAGGTGAGAAACATTAGATTTTTCAAATATTTTTTTTCTTTGCTGAATAGCTATGCACTGAGCGGATCGTCTCGTTAATACAAAACGTAATGATGAGCCGCCGGGACATTTCTTTTTTTTTTCAATTGTGTCGTGTTTGTGTTTCATAAAGGTGGCGGTGCAGTTTAAGAACACAAAGCATTCGGACGGGGTGTAATAATGTCGGATTCGGAAGGGCAGGGCAGCCTCAGGCAAGACGCTTTCCTGCATTCAGATGTTGCGGTGCATAGACATAAGGAAAGGTGTGTGTGTGTGTGTGTGTGTGTGTGTGTGTGTGGTCTATTCCTGCACATTGTGAGTAATGGAAGGTGACTCCACTTATTCTTGGGTATAATTGAACGGAGGGAGCAGAGGTCTGGCTATGATCTGTGAAGCCTTGCAAAGGAAATGCAGTAGAAGGGAAGGTGTGTGTGTCTGTGTGTGTGTGTGTGTGTGTGTGTGTGTGTGTTTATGCAAGGAGTAATGACAACACACGTAAGTACACTCACTCACATAGACAGACACACACACACCCACACTCACAAATAGGCAAATTGCACGAATCGCTGGAAACCAAGCATGTTGTGATTGGGTGGGTGCACCTGAAGCATTAGCTTACTTCACATGCCTGATGCATAAAGCAGTTTGCCCCACCAGCACAATCCTTTCACATGCAGTGGTATACAATACCACTCCTCCCCTCCTCCTGTCAGTCATGCTGCTCCTCTCTCATCCTAATAACTCATAATCTCTCTCTCTCTTTTTCTGTCTATCTCACTTTCATTCTCTGTCTCTATTGTATACACATGCACATTAACAAACACAGAGATACACACACACACACACACACACACACACACACACACACACACACACACACACACACACTCACAGACACACAGACACACACACACACACACACACACACACAAAAGACAGAAAACACACACACACACACACACACACACACACACACACACACAAAAGAAAGAAAACACGCACACACACAGTGAGGTAGAAAGGGAGAGGAAGAAAACGACCCCCAACCTCCTTATTCCTCTCAGGCCTCTCAGCAAATAGGATGAGAATGAGATTTGTGCCCGGATCTGATTAGGTGAATTATGAAAAGCCTCGCCATGCTATTCCCTTCATATCTTCAGCAAACACATGATAAGCTAACAACTGGGGCGACTAAGAGAGAGAGAGAGAGAGAGAGAGAGAGAGAATGGGAGGAGGAGGAGCGGTAGGGAGAGGAAAGAAGATTGAGAGAGTGTGAGAGGAGAGAGAGAGAGGAATAGACCTGCTTAAGTGCGGGAGAGAGGGTAACAGAAATGTCTGAGTATGTGGCCCAGGTCCAAACATATAGCCCACATATTGGAACATAAGGAGAGGATGAGAGAGATGAGTGAGTGAGATAGAGTGTATAAAGAGAGTGAGAGAGAGGGGGAGAGAATGAGAGAGAGTGAGAGAGAGAGGAGAGCGTATGAAATGCAATCTTCCCTTTGGCTCGCAAGTAATTGAGGCAGATTCAGTATTTCATTAACTACTCACTGTGATGTATGGGGCTGTTTCGCCACCATAAGATTACATTAAGTTATCAGCATCACTTTTTCCCTCTGCCCACTCCTCCTCCTCACCACGTTCATTCCCTCGTTCCCTTCGTCCTCCACCTCCTCTCAGTCCTCATATAATCACCCTGTAAAAATGTAGATAATGAACGCAGAGGAATTAAATGACCTTAACATTCCAGCACCTCTTCACCAGAGAGAGGAGAAAGAGTGAGAGAAAGAGAGAGAAGGGTGGTAGAGAGATAGAGAGAGAGGGGCAGTGATAGGGATGGGGAGATGGAGGGGAGATCTGTGGAATTCTATGGGTATCATCTATAGTACCAGAGGGCATTAATGGCACTAGCTGCATAGATCACATTAGCCTAAGTTAGCTACAGACAAAATTAGCCTGAGTTAGCTACAGACAAAATTAGCCTGAGTTAGCTACAGACAAAATTAGCCTGAGTTAGCTACAGACAAAATTAGCCTGAGTTAGCTACAGACAAAATTAGCCTGAGTTAGCCAACTCTCACACCTCTTGTTTTCATTCACTTCTTGTCCTCTGCTGCTTCTCTATCTTGATTTTCTCACTTTTCCACATAATTCACTTCACACACACATCCCCCCCCCCACACACACACATACACACACCCCTCCTCGTCTCTCTCTTTCCCATTGTACACACAGGGTTTTTTTGTGTATTAATGGCTTTCTGCGTGACTGCAGACAGTTCATTACCGAGGTCGCCCCCGACCAAACGATAAGCCCTTTTTAATTACACCTTCTGAAACAATATTAAAAAACCACTGAGGTGTGCCAGTAATATTTTTGTTCAAACACCCCCCCACCCCCCCCCACATCAGCCCACCCCTCCCTCCAGGAAGACACATGCCTGTGGCGTAATTGACAGATATGGATTGGAGGCTGGGGGAAAGTGCTGCGGCAGTGACTTTGTGGGTGATGCGGTCGCGGCGCAGCCATGTGGGACGTGTGCCGTGATGAGTTGATGACAGATGAGCGCGTCTGGGGAAGGGCCCGGCTAGTGCCAATGCCGATGTCCTCCGCTCCCCCGCTAACCGCCATTGTCACTGCTTAACTTTCACAAGTATGAATTCACATTGTCGTATACCTTAGAGTTCCTTGTTCTGTACCATAAAGAGACTTCCACTGGAAGAACAGAAACACCACTCTCTACCTCCCTCAAGCCACCACTCATACCAGTGGGCAGATGCTAAGTGCCATGCTGAGATGCTGAGTGCTCTCTACTGTCTCTAAACAAGGATTTCATTATTATTATTGTGTTTAACAATGATTGCATTATTATTATTTTGTTTAATGTCATTTTATGTCATTGAGTCTTACCCCATTATTCTGCTAATGTAATGGTGAATGATTAACATATTGGGATTGTAGTCCCACATACATTGGAGTGTTGAGTGTTTTGGTTCTGTGGGGAGTGGTTTCCCTGCTGGACGGATTTAGGCAGAAGATTAGTTTGGGGAGAGTGAACGTGCGATTGGCAGCTGTGGCCTACTGGTTAGGGCTTCGGACTTATAGCCAGAGGGTTGCCGGTTTGAACCCCGACCAAGACACCTAACCCCTCACTGCTCCACAGCTCACTGCGCCGGGATTAGTGTGTGCTTCACTGTGTGTTCACTGTGTGCTGAGTGTGTTTCACTAATTCACAGATTGGGATAAATGCAGAGACCAAATTTCCCTCACGGGATCAAAAGAGTATACATATGTATACTTACTGAGTGTTGGCTTGTCTGGCTATTGGTTGTGAATAAAGAAGTGTAACCTGTCTTCATCTTGCCCATATCTGAGATACTGAACTGAGTGTGAACTGCAAACCCACACAAATTATCAGGTTACAGTGTCCAAAAAAGCTCCTCTCTATCATTTCAGTCGGCCCCCCTCTCATAGCAGTTGGCAAAAGTCTGTGTGTGGCTTTCAAGGGGATCCTCCACCAAATCCTCCAAATCAAAACCACACAAAGTGCCATGAACATCTGCATACTCATTCCCAGCATTTACTAGTTCCTTAGGAACACTGCAAGGTTACTGAGGGGAAAGGAGTTGTTTTTTTCTCAAAAAGGTGGATCTTTAGGATAAGATTAATGAGGGTCAAATTGGACCTTCTTTAATTTAGGGCGAGTATTAACCTCTCATTCTCTTGTATCACTACCCCCCCCCCCCCCCCCCCCCCCCGTCTCATCCTCATCCATATTCTCCTTTCAATTCACTGCTGTAGTCTTCCCAGGGCTCTCTGTCTCTGTGTCTTTCAGCCTCTGCTGGCAAGAGACAGAGTGAACATTTGCCCTCCCCTTTTCTGGGTACAGCATGAAGAAAACCCCAAAGAACTCTCCAGAAAAGAAAAAAAAAACTTTTTGCCTCCTCTTAATGATCTCATTAAGTCATTGGTAATTAAGCAATTGACTTTGGCTCAAGTATTGATTAATGTTTGCATGAATATTGTATCTCAATGGGATTTCACTGGTTAAATATTAATCAATCAGTAATGAGTAAATGAATTATTTGATTATTAGATTAATTGTGACACGCATTATGTAATTAAGGCCAGTGTTGTATAATTACCTCTTTTACTAATGCAAATGTGAGAGGGGGCAGAGCTTGTAAAAGGTTGCATGTTTTTGCGATGTTGGTGATATTTGATGATGGATTGCGAGTTACGGGGTGCCGAGGGTGTTGTAATTGATTCATCTTTTATGATCTAGGTGTGTGGGACGTGGTGAAATAAAGGGAAGTGACCCTGTCAGGAAAACAAACTGCACCTCTAATTCGTTTTTGCAAGCAGCCCTTTGAATTAGAATTACTGTATAACCAGAAGTCTGCACACGAGTAATGTATAACACTGGGTTAATGTTCATTGCGATTTAGCATTTTCCATTTGACCCTAACGAGAAACCATATAGTTGGATGGTGCTCATACACACTGCAAATGTGTAGTCAGGAGACTGATTACCACCCGGTAATGTCTTCAGCAAATGCATTCAGTATATCTCCTGATAATAAACTACTGTATAACCATTTATCACTCAACATTTTACTCATTATGAAGTGAGATGGGGGCGGGGGGGGTCCCACCACACACATATGGCACGGTAATGCTACCCAGTCATGCTGCCTGAGACCCTGCCAGTATGCCAACCAAAAAGCAGCTCATCTACAGGCAGCTCATGTCACTGTAAAAACACAATGGGGTCTCATTCAAGAGCATCACACACAAAAAACTTTGCTCCTCTGATTCTTCCACACTCTCTCTCTCACTCACACACACACATTGTTTTTGGAGGCAGAAACAGGCTCAGTGCCAGCCCATGATGCATTTAATCAAAGGGCCACTTTACAGCAGAGGAAAGCAATCATTTCTCCACAATACCACCTTCAAAGGACGTCCACTCCAATTTGACTGGCACTCTCTGTTGCACCCGGGCGCTGGAGCTTTTTGGTGGTGGACTAATGCATTATGTATTTCTGTGATAGATTAGAGGAATAGTATTTGTGCTGGCCCCTCCATGCAGAATGTCACCTTCTTTAATCATTCTTCCAGTGCGCCTCAGCCGATGCAAAATATACAAATACAGACGCACGCACACACACACACAAGCAAAAAAAAAAAGCAAACCAACCCTGGAGGCCACCTCCCATGCACAACTCTGCCAAATCACTATAGGAAACTTTCCACTCCTGGGAATTGTGACATTGAGGAAACAAAATAAATAATTGAGGTTTCCTTTTGTTATTGTTTTTTTTGCCTTTTCTCATTAGGAGGGTGGATGGAGGAAGGGGAGGTGTTTTAAAAAAAAAAAAAAAAAAAAAAACAGCAAAGGCTCAAAACATAATTGCTTTACTATTATTATTTTGGTGGTCTGGCCGTTCCTTTTATTCATATTATCATTATTATTTTGGGAAGCAATTTCATAATACAGATTCAATTTCCTTTCCCCGGAACAAATTTAATCAACATCCTTATTTCTTTGCAGGTCAGTGACAGCGAGTGTTTGATAAACCTTTTTTTCCTACTCTTGCTGAGAAATGATGAGTAAATATGTAAACACATTATCTCATTGCATTTCGAGATCTTGATTAAAATGAACACCAATCAAAGATAACAAATGCATCCACATTAACTTCAGCTCCCCCGAACACGCAATAAACTCAAAACCTTTCAAGAAATTCAGCAAAAAAAAAGTTTAATTTTAATAATAAGTAAAGTTATTACAGAAACCATCTGGGCATTTTATTATCAACTACAAGTCAATCATCTAAAGAGTAAAAAAAAAAAACACTTTTGAAAACAATTAAGAAAAGTCCCATACACACACAAAATCAAAAGTCTCTGGACTGTCTGAACCTGTGGCAAGGACATCAGTGATCTCATAAGCAACTGTCCATTTCTGTGCAAGCTTCCATGAGGTCACTATAGGGCTATGGGCCCTAATTTGAATGATGGTGAAAATGCAGTCTTGGCAAAGCCTACAGTTAATCTAACCAGGTACAATACATTTGCAGATTTAACACCATGGGTAAGACGTTAAGCATGAAAGTGATCCGTCCATTCCAATGCTCCCACATAAGTATAAGTATATATACTCTTTTGATCCTGTGAGGGAAACTTGGTCTCTGCATTTATCTCAATCTGTGAATTAGTAAAACACACTCAGCACACAGTGAGATGAAGCACAAACTAATCCTGGCGTAGTGCGCTGCCTGCAACAACAGCGGCGCTCGGGGAGGGGTTAGGTGCCTTGCTCAAGGGCACTTCAGCCGTGCCTACTGGTCGGGGTTCGAACCGGCAACCCTCCGGTTACAGGTCCGAAGCGTCCGAACCGACATTCAAAATGATATATAGTTCTTGCATGAGAACACTGCTTGTTGACAGACTTTGCACCGCCTTTTAAATTAGGGCCCTATATGTTTAACTATAGGTATAAATCCATTAAATTATGGCCCTATGTTTAACTATAGGTATAAATCCATTGTGGTGCTGCTGGCGTATTTTTACCAGTTGTCACCGGCACATGGATGTCAGTTTGTGTTGAGACATTTTAAGTGACTGGCACAATGAGGTTATATCAATACACTCTGCTGCAGAAACTGATCATCGATGAGAACAGATCAGGAAAATACACAAGATTGCTTTCGGTCTCACTTATGAGACAGACAGACCAACCTACCAACAGAGAGAGAGACACACACACACACACACACACACACACCTCGAACAAATCAGACTGATTTCCTGACACTTGGGTCACACTATGAAAATCCTCCCCATGCATCTTGATCATAAAAGTTGGCAAAAAATTTGGTCTTGCCCACAAAGGAACGATTCATGACTTTCAATCCATTTGCCTGGTAGAAAAGTTCTACTATTGGCTACTCATAGTGAATCTCCATGGAGCCAAAATCTGTAATAATATCTTGCTAGATAACATCTTACACTTTATTTAGCTAAAAGGGGACAGAATCAGCCCAAGTCCCCAGCAATACAATTTCAATATGATAAGACATACTTTTATTATTATTATTTCAAAAATCACGGAGCACTCACAAGATCACCTCTTAGGTGAGATGTTATACTAACTTTATCCAACATGAGTCCAATCCTTCCTATATGTAGAAGTCAGGAGAAGCAAAAATACACATTCAGTTCTACTGGCAAGCGATCCATGTGAACGTGAATGTTGTGCAGCAATTATCCTCATCACCACTAGAGGGAGGCAAATTCACATTACTTGACTTACACATCACCAGCCCACTATCTAAGTGACTATCTAAATCAAATATGACTTTCTACTTATGGAATAAGTTACAACAGATGCAGTTTATATTTATAATAGTTATCGTTTTCAAAAGGGTTATCACCCAATCCTGCAAATGTCCCAAGAGTGTGTAGCCTACTATCATCACAGTCCAAGACATTGGTCTGCATCCACTGGCACTGAAGTAGGCTACAGTCAGTTTCCACTGTTTCTGTGACAAGTTGTTGATGTAGTCACTATGAAGTAAATGAGCTGAAGAAGCAATGAGAGGTGCGATGCATGGCCAAGGGCCACTGGCTTTTACTCCATGGAGAGTTGTACACTGTCTGACTGCGCCTGTTGGGCTTGGTCATATTTCCGTGCTGTAAGGAAACAAAATAAATGTCAACATGAATTCAGAAGGCGGTCCTTAGTCGTTTGAGATGATGTGGGTTGGTCGCATCAATGGTAGGCTGCCTGCTAGCCTAGGCCAAAATGTTTTACATTTTAACTTACCCAAGGAGTACATCTCCAGCTGTTGTCGCAGCCTGACTTTCTGCAAACTGTCGTAAAAGTTCGGTTCTGGTGTTGCCCCGACGGTGGGGGGCAGTGAAAAAATGCGCATGATCTTCCTCTTGTTTCTATGAGCAAGTCAGACAAGCAGTTGTATGTTACGAAGGTGCGCCACAAGTTAGCGCGCATGCAAAACCACAAACATTGGCTATATAAACACCCAATCATTAACCTTAATCGCAACAATTAAACCCATCTACTACCGATAGAAGCAAATAAAAGGAAAGGAACTGTGTCTTACTTCCTAGCATACATCAAGAGTCCGAAGCTGACCAAAATAACAAGAAGGTAAACATTTGTCGCTTCATTCCATGCTTCGTGCACGGAATAATCCAATGACTCCTCGCTCGCCATGACGCCATATCCACCCATTACAAAGACCAAACTATTGGCAATAGCCTAATATTAAATTCTAGCCTTTGTAGATTTTCTCAAAACACATCTAAGCCAAGACCGCACAACCTAAATACAATGTTGCCGTGAAGATGGTTACTTCCTCGGTTACACTTCCGGCTCTGCCTGAAATTGTTTCATAATAAAAGTGTTGCGTACATGTTTAAACAAAGTTTTGATAACATATTTTTTTAGATTATTAATATGACTAGGGAATAAATATGGACCTACAGCGCGCCTGAGGTCCGTCATTACTGCTGGCTCTCTCCACACGTGTGGGAAAACATTAAAAGCTCAGGACCAAGGCCTTAATGCGGCCACAAACTAAAGCGGTGGGAGCTCAAAGGAAGGCAAGCGAAAGCTTGGAAGCAGTGGGTAGGGTGAGGTGGGGGTGGGGATGGGGTTGGTAAAAAGCCTATGATATTTGATAAGTTTCGTTATTGATTGTTGGTGTATAGACATTGTTATCATTAGCTTACATCTATAGCCTTGCTAACTTTCCATAATTGTCTACTGTTAATGTTACCTATTGTTATTTGAATAGGTAAATTACATAAGGGTGATTCTTCAATTGGGGGCTGTTTTGCCATCTTACATTTTAATTTGGAATTTTGTTTAAATTATGTCAAGACCATGTTTACATGCTTTGATGTAACATATAATGGCCACAGCTGAGCTTAAATATAATTTGAACATTTTATATCTGCTAACTGGCACTGCAAAATGTCATTCCTATCACAACATCAAAAACAGTCTTGAAATGCAAAGGATAGGATATCATTTAAACTCATGCTTTAAACATATTTTTGCTGTAAATTAAGCAATGTGGTGGTAATGACATACTGTTCTGGTAATGACATAGTGTTTAAATAATAAAAACAAAATGAGCACACTTCGTGCACTAAAGTGCACTGAGACGTAAAGAAAATGTAAGGCTTAAATGATGACTTCTGGTGAGTGTTGTGGAAAGAAATGGACCGATTGAGATATACAAATATGACACAACCATCAACTTGAACATATTTCAATCATGAAGAAACCCATACAATATTTTTTAGAGAGTCAATTGACACAATGGGGTTAAACAGCATAAAAATATCCTTCATAAACTATGTATGACTATTACCATTAGGAGATAAATGATATGTTTGGCTTAAAACCTCCAAAAAAGTTGCATTGGGTTAATACTAACAATACAACATGTTTGCTTTCAAACACTGGCTGAAGACTGTGAGTATGGGGCAGGGTTTCCGTTGTCCGGTAATTACCGTACTGGCTAAAGCTAATCGTAAATACTCGAAAATAGTCATCCACACCGGCACTAATGATGTCCGATTGCGTCAATCGGAGATCACCATACAAAACTTTATCTCCATGTGCAGGTTCGCGCAACAGATGTCTGACTGTAACTTTCTCTGGACCCATACCTATTAAAAGAGGTGATGAAATGCTCAGCAGAATTTCGGACCTCAACCGATGGCTGTTAAAGTGGTGTGCAAGGCCAAATAGAGAGGGTGTCTGTACCAAGACTGTCAACTCTTACTCGACCCACTAGGGGAATTATTCTTAACAATCTTATTACGATAAAAACTTCTTCGGTTAAGCAAATTCCTCCAAAAACGCAACTTACACTTGCTTAACTTAATATTCGATCACTGTCAAATAAAACTGCCTTGGTTAATGAAATTATTACTGACAATCATATAGATGTTATGTGCCTTACTGAAACCTGGCTTAAACCAGATGAATACCTTCTATTAAATGAGTCTACACCTCCCTCCCATTTGAATTATCATGTACCACGCCACACTGGCAGGGGAGGTGGAGTAGCTACAATCTATCAATGTAGTCTTCTCACATCTCCCAAGCTCACACACAAGTTTAAATCTTCTAGTCCTCAATTTTTTACCGCCAGACTGGAAAACTAATCAGCCTGTAACTGTGGTCACATTGTACAGACCCCCTGGCCCCTAAACTGAATTCTTAGAGGAATTTTCTGATTTCCTTTCCACTTTAACTATCCAAACAGAAAAAATACTTATATTGGGTGATTTTAATATTCATATGGATAATGTGAACAATTGTCTCACAATTGCATTTCAATCCCTAATTGACCATGTCGGGTTCTGCCAAAATGTTAATTCACCCACGCACCGAGATAACCATACTATTGATCTAGTCTTGTCATACGGCATAAGGATAGAGCAGTTAACAATCTTGCCACACCGACCTTAACTGACCACCATCTAATTACTTTTACAATGACATTACAACATGCAGTACCTAATTTACTTGAATACTACAGCCGCGGCTTACCTGAAAAAACAAATTCCCAAGAAAATTTTGCTTACGCCTGCCCCATTCCGGACTCATGTGGTAGGCCTATCAGAAGGCCCTTTCCTTAATCCAGCTGAGGTCGACTTGTTAACTGATAATGTGATGAACTCATTATGCTCAACCCTTGACTCAGTAGCACCACTCAAAAAGAGAATAAGAAAACAAGTAAGGCGTGCTCAATGGTATACCACACAGACAAAAGCACTCAAACAAACAGCGCGTAAACTTGAACAAAAATGGCGTACCACTAAATTGGAAGTTTTTCGCCAAGCATGGAAAGATTAACCTGACTCTAGCCAGATGAATTTCATTCCGCTTAGCTCTGCCTAGCTTCACTCACATCCATCTGGGACCTCTTCCATTGAGAGTGATTTCTGCACCCGATTTTATGGTACAGCCAATCAGGACGCAGGGCGGGAGTTTCATAGACGTGACATAGCGTAGAAGCGACTGTGAGACGCGCTGTGTTATCAGCGTCATGGGTTGGCTTCGATGTGAGTGGTTGAAGTAGCACGTCAATAGATGACGGGACAAGTGGCTTATTCAATCATATGCAAGCCTTTTTTGATTAGGCCCAGCCTTCTGAAACACCATTCCAATGGATCGGTTCCAGTGGAGCTAGGCGGAACGAAATTCATCTGGCGAGAGTCAGGTTATGGAAAGATAGCCTTATCACCTACAAAAAAGCACTCAATGAAGCTAAGTCAACCTACTATTCCTCGCTGCTCGAAGAAAACAAAAACAATACAAAATTTCTCTTTACCACAATCTCCCACCTGACGAAGAGCCACACCGAAGTAACCAAATCTATCCCTATTTGCCTAAACAGTAATGACTTCATGAACTTTTTCAATGACAAAATTGAAACAATTAGAGATGATTAATAACCAATCAGTCTCACCAAATATTCATACTCCATTGCTGAACGGTAGCGAAAATATAATTGAATCACAGATGAGACGAACGACGTTGAATTCATTTACACCTATCGACATATTAGACCTCACTTCCACAATCTCTTCATCAAAATCTACAACTAGTCTACTAGATCCTATTCCTACTCATCTTCTGAAGACTGCTCTCCCTTTCTTGGATAATGCTTTGCTCCAGATTATAAATAACTCACTGCCATCAGGCCATGTACCACAGTCGTTTAAGTTATCTGTTATTAAGCCATCCCTCAAAAAGCCTACCCTTGACCCTAACAACCTGGCCAACTATAGGCCTATATCTAATCTCCCTTTTTTGTCAAAAATACTAGAAAAAATAGTGTCGAAACAAATTGGTACCTTTTTGCATATGAATAAAATCCAAGAATTATATCAGTCTGGTTTCAGAGCTCACCACAGTACTGAATCAGCCTTAGTTAAAGTTTTTAATGACCTCCTCATCGCTGCCGATAATGGACATATATCAATATTGGTCCTCCTGGACCTCAGTGCTGCCTTTGACACCATAGACCACAACATACTACTCCACAGACTTGAACATTCGATAGGCATTAAAGACTCAGCACTCGCTTGGTTTAGATCATACCTTTCTAACCGCAGACAATTTGTACAGGTTCACAATAAACCGTCTACCCAGACTATGGTAAAATATGGGGTGCCTCAAGGCTCAGTACTAGGGCCCCTGTTATTTTCTCTCTATATGCTTCCTCTAGGCTCAGAAATTAGGAAACATGGCATTCAATTTCATTCTTATGCAGACGATACACAACTATACCTTTCCATAAAACCTGACGAATTTACTCCGTTAGCCAAACTTGACACATGTATAAGAGACATAAAGACATGGATGACAAATAATTTCCTGCTTTTGAACTCCGATAAAACAGAAGTCATGGTTTTATGTCCTAAAAAGATGAGGGATATCCTATCCTCATCACAGGCTACATTTACTGATCTTCGACTATCCTCATCCACAAGTGTTAAAAATCTAGGAGTTACAATTGACCAAGACCTATCACTAAGTAATCACATAAAACAGATTACCAAAACTTCATTTTATCATTTAAGGAACATTTCAAAGATAAGGAAGTCTTTATCCTTACCAGACGCTGAGAAATTAATCCATGCTTTTGTCACCTCAAGGATTGATTATTGCAATGCTCTATACGCTGGCTGCAATAACACCTGTCTAAAGAGCTTACAGCTTATACAAAATGCAGCTGCTCGCACACTCACTAGAACTAAAAAATATGAACATATTTCCCTTATCCTGGCATCTCTACACTGGCTGCCTGTTAAAAGTCGCATTGACTTCAAAATATTACTTCTAACATACAAAGCCATTAATGGCCAGGCACCAGAATATATTAAAGATCTCCTAGTCCCATATAACCCACCCAGACCGCTACGATCACAGAATACTGGCCTTCTTGTAATTCCAAGAATCTCAAAAACTACAGTAGGAGGCAGAGCTTTCAGCTATCGCGCACCCCTCCTCTGGAATAATCTCCCTTCCTCAATTCGACTAGCAGACACCCTCCCTATTTTTAAGTCTAGACTTAAAACATACCTCTTTACTTCCTTCCATAGTTAGGTATGGTGCGGTGTGGAACTTCACCCACCTCAGGGATTTTTGGAATGAACCACCCTGCTGAGTCCTCGTGTGACTGGTACCCCAGTCGCGCGTGCGATGGTGGTCACTGACCATACCTGCGCCGGTGCCGACTACCCCTCACCATGCCTTAGTTATGCTGATATAGCATAGTGCTGTCATGGACTTTTCATGTGTCACGCCGTACAACCCCCCCCCCTCTCTCCCCTTCTCTCTCTCTCAACTCTCCCTCTCTTGCCTATTCTCACTATGATATACTGTAACAATATATAGTACCACTGATTACTTATTGACATTAACCATTTTGATTCTCAGTAATACTAACCCACTCTACATTTCTCTTTCTTTCCCCTAACTGTACCTCACTTGTGAGGTATATCATCACCAGTCATCAACCATCCATGTGTTGGCCCTCCTCTCACCCATCTCACCTGAAGTCCCATCCTCGACTGCAGCCTTAGCGACCCATCACCTGCCTATGACAATTCTGCCCGGATTCCTGGCCCGTCTGCTGACCCACCTCATGCCCCTTGACAACCCCCTTGTGCTGAAGCGATGAAGTACTGCATCGAGGGATGGCCAGATCGCAGCAGACTGGATGTGCTACTAAGACCCTACTGGACTGAAAGAGCTGTTGTCAGCACTCACAATGGATTTTATTATTGCGTGGTACTAGGCTAGTTATCCCTTCAGTAATGAGGAACAGAGTGCTAGAGAAAATTCACGAAGGGCACCAGGGAATAGTGAAATGCCGTGAACGAGCCAAACAGTCCTGAAGAAAACTGCTGAAGAAAGCAACTGACCCCTACCGTGCACTGCTGGCTTACAGGAGCACTCCTTTGAGCAATGGCTTCAGTCCGGCCCAGCTGCTCATGGGGAGCCGCCTGCGCACCACTGTGCCAGCTTTCCCGGCGGTGTTGGAGTCAGCCATCCCAGACCTTTGGTCGGTGCAGCGTAAAGAAAGGGAGAAGAGATGGATGGACGCAAGCCACTATGACCGCAGACACAGAGTGAGAAATCTCTCTGACCTGTCATCGGGAGATCAAATGTGGATCACAGATACAAGATCCCCAGGTACTGTGACATCCGCACATGAAACACCTAGATCTTACCTTTTAGGTTTGGCGGACGCATTTTTAGCCAAAGCGCCTTACAACCTGGTAAACAGTTTAATGCTTTTAAAACAATTCTCTCAACAATTCTAGAACAATTTAAAACAATTCAAAAAGGTAGAGTACAATAGGGAAGAGTGCATAAGTGAGTACTGTTTTTATACAGTCAAGTCAGGTGGTAAGTGCTAGAATTAGCTAGTTGTAAGTAGTGCTACGAGAGAAGATATTCTCTGAAGAGCTGGGTCTTCAGGAGTTTTTTGAAGACGGAGAGGGATGTCCCTGCTCTAGTAGGAAGTGGTAGTGCGTTCTACCAACGAGGAACAACAGATGGAAAAAGTTTGGATTGACCTGAGCGTACCGGTGGCAGAGCTAGACGATGTTTGTCTGAAGAGCGCAACGGTCGGGGGGTAGCATATAATGCCTGTATGAGGGCATTCGAGTAGTTGGGAGCAGTAGGTTTAGCTGGGAGGACCAGCAGTTTGTTTTTTGAGAGGTTTAGCTGGAGGTGGTGTGCCTTCATCCATGAAGATATGTCTGAGAGGCAATCCGTGGTCCGTGTCGAGACCAAGGGGTCATCAGGTGGAAAGAACAGATAAAGCTATGTGTCATCTGCATAGTAGTGGTATGAGAAGCTGTGCGAATGTATAATCTGTCCCAAAGAAGTGGTGTGGATAGCAAAGAGAAGGGGGCCCAGTACTGAGCCCTAGGGGACCCCTGTGGTGGGATGGTGAGGTGCGGACAGATGTCAATGCCATGATACGTTAAACGAGCATCCTGTGAGGTAGGATTCAAACTGATATGGACTGGGTAATATGTTAGGAACAAAAGGATGCCACTTTGTTATTTGGGAATGAAAATCAATCCACAGAGGACTGAATTCAAAGACCCCCCGAAAATCTAAGTGGAAAAAATGACACGGCAAGCTAGTCCATTTTGCTTGAATTTCAGCGCAGCAACTCATGATGGTACTCAGTAGTTCGTATGGCCCCGACATGCTTGATGGCATCGGGGCATGCTCCTAATGAAATGGCGGATGGTGTCCTGGGGAATCTGCTCCCAGATGTGGACATGGCCATCACTGAGCTCCTTGACAGTCGGTGGTGCAACCTGGCGGTGTTGGATGGACCAAAATATAATGTCCCAGAGGTGTTCAATTGGATTTAAGTCAGCGGAGTGTGGGGGGGACAGTCAATGTATCAATGCCTTCATCCTCCAGGAACTGCCTGCACATTCCCGCTACATGTGTCCAGCCGTTGTTGTGCACCAGGAGGAACCCAGGGCCCACTGTACAAATACAGGGTCAGACAATGGGTCTGAAGTTTTCATCCTGATGCTTAAGATTAGTTAGGGTGCAGTTGTCTTGCCCATAGAGGTGCGTTCTTCCAAGGATATCCCTCCCCAGACCATCACTGGCCCACCACCAAACCAGTCATGCTGAATGATGTTGCAGGCAGCATTACATTCTCCAAGACATCTTTAAACATCACATGTGCTCAGGGTGAACCTGGTGTCATTTGTGAAAAGCACAGGGCGTCAATGGCGAATCTGCCAATTTTGTAATCTATGGCAAATGCCAATTGAGCTGCACAGTGCTGAGCAGTGAGCATAGGTCCTTCCAGAGGCCATCGGGCCCTCAGGCCACCTTCATGAAGTCTGACAGTGTGGTCAGAGAAATTCACACCAGCGGCCTGGAGGAGGTCCTACTGTTTGTTGTTGCACAGAGGAGCAGATACTGGTCCTGCTGCTGGGTTAAGGACCCTCCACCATCCTGCCCAGCTCTCCTTGAGCAACTGTCTACTGGAATCTCCTATATGCTCTTGAGACTGCGCTGGGAGACACAGCAATCCTTCTGGCAATGGAACGTATTGGTGTGCCATTCTGGAGGAGTTGGACTACCTGTGCAACATTTGTAGGCTCCAGGTACTGGCTTATGCTACCAGTAGTGACACTGACCCTAGCCAAATGTGAAACTAGTGAAAAATCAGTCAAGGAGGATAAAGATGGAAAATGTATCATTTGCCACCACCTCTAACATTCCTGTTTTTACAGACCTATCTCCCTTCTTCCTTTCTTGTCAAAGTTTTTGGAGAAAATGGTCTTCAAGCAAGTCTTGGACTTACTATATCAGAACAACCTGCTAGACCCTATGCAGTCTGTTTTCAAGAGTCATTCTACTGAAACTGCTTTTCTGTCTGTGTCCTCATCTAAGTTGCTAAGTCATTAGTATTCATTCTACTAGACTTATCTGCAGCCTTCGATACTGTTAACCATGACATTCTCCTTTCTACACTATCTGAACTGGAATGTCTAGGAAAGACAGCCCTTGACTGGTTTAAATCCTACCTTAAAGGGCACATGACCTCACCACAGGTGTGCATCAGGGATCAGTATTAGGGCCCCTACTTTTCTCTATTTACACACTTCCTTGGGTGAGACCATTCGCTCCTATGAATTTGATTAACACTGCTATGCGGACAATACTCAACTTTACCTGTCTTGAGCTTTTGGTGTTTCCACCAGACTTGGCGCTGAACGCACTAGCAAGTGTCCTAAAAGTGCTGGTTCACTGACTAGCATGAGCCCTAATGTGTCAGGAGGGAGCTAAACTCATAAGGTATTACATATTTAAATTAGCTTCATTGACAGGCATAATAATTTTATGGGATGCAAAATATTAAACTACAATAAAACAAAATAGACCTTTTCAAACAATCACTATAAGCCTTAAAAGAAACTTTAGCATATGCTAATTGGCCCCACCCACCTCCATTGAATTAGGCTAACAGTAGGATGTGTTGGACTGGGTTATGTACTAATTTATCTAACTATGACTGGCTGTATGTACTAATTTATCTAACTTTAGGATAGAAGACAAAATAGCTAATTTCCCAAAAGGCAGCATATGTTTTTTTAAGAGACTTGACAGACGCTAGCATCCAAGGGTTTTAGCCTCCTTGCTAGCATGCCAGCCTCTAGGGGGCAAATTAGAAGGATTGAGCCCAGGCAAGTGCAGGGTTTAGTCACACAGTCAAAACTTCACACATAGCCCAAACGCACCCCAGTTTTTGACTCAGTGTCAGAATGTATGGCTACTTCCTTAAAATCTAACATGTCTGCCATTTTAATTATGCATGATTGTCTCATTATGTATTTCATAATGCTGAAAGATGGCTGTAGACATGTCATATTATGTGTTAAAAGCAGCATAGCATTATAAATGTAGAAAAAAGGGCATATTTTGGTGGCCATATTTGAAGTCAAGATAGGGGCCACTAGGGGGCGCTATGTGTTGGGGTCCATTTCAATTTTTCATCACTAGGGGTAGTACTATACCTGTACCAAGTTTTGTGCTTTCTGCAAAAACTGAACGATTCAGGTAAAAATCTGGCCTTAGTACTATAAGTCAAGATCTGCAGAAGAGATATAGCGCTTCGGTGCTCGGGCCCTAATAATAATCCTTACAAAAACAATAGGGCTTCGCACCTCTCGCACTGTTGAAGAAAAAAACACCCTCCACACAGCGACGGCGCTGGATCCACGATTTAAGTCACTGCCTTTCCTGACCACAGATGACATCAGTGACATTTATTCCAGACTGGTTGTGGAGGCAGCAAGCCTTCAGGTAGGCTTTGCTAGTTTATTACATTGTTTAAATAGTTCTTATTTTAAAATGTTCTTATGTCCATCTGGTGATTAATCTCTATAGGCCTATGTTTCTCTGCAGCCCACTATTAGGCAAGAAGAGACCAGCAGCGCTGAAGAGGAAATGAAGAGATACCAGGAGGCTTCTCTGCCACTAGAAGAAAACCCCGTCAACTGCTGGAAAGCTCATGAGACAATGTATCCTTTCCTAGCCAAACTCGCTAAAAGATACCTGAGCTTTCCAGTGTGTCTGCTGAAAGGGTGTTCTCCACTGCAGGAGATATAGTAACGGCCCAGGGGAACACTTTAACATCTGAACATGTTGACCAACTCCTTTTTCTGAACAAAAATGGCAACATTCCCAAATGAATTTTGGCCAACAGGACTGGACTCTAGCAGTACACATTTTTGCTTATTTTTATCAATTTGATTGAAGCTTTAAGTTACTCCTATGTATATGATTACTCTCAGGTTTATGTTCTATTATGTCTGCTTTATGTTACTCTATTTTATTTAAATAATTTTAAGTTATGTGCTGGGAGCTCCCCATTCATGTGAGAGGTCTCCTATTAAGACAGAAAATATGTCCTGTCCTGTAATAAGGTCCTGTGTCCTGAATGTTCAAGGACAAAGTTTTTGCACTTCACTTAATGTGCAGAAGATACCTAGATGTACCGCAGAGCGGTACAAAATATGACCGCCGCCCAGTCCAGCACATTTTTTCCACAAAAATAAATCACGCTGAAAGGCCTATATGATTCTAACTGTCTCACTAAATTTCATTATCCACACTCAATTCCCACTGGTATCTGCTAGACAACAAGTACCAAAACATGATTAGTTCATAGATTTCACATGTAAAATTAATTTTATACAACCCCACCCCAATCTTGCCTGTTCATAATTCTGAGAAATTCTTGTGTGCATGTGTGCGTGTACATGTTTATGTTTATGTGTGTGGGTGTGTGTGTGTGTGTGTGTGTGTGCGTGCTTGTGTGTGTGCCTGCATATGTGCCTGTGTTTGTGCATGTGCATGCATGCGTACATATGTCTACTGTGTGAGTATGTGTCATACGTAGGATTACTGTGAATGTATGTGTGTGCGTGTGTATTTGTTTATGCACATGTGTGCACATGGAATGGGTTAAGATGACCCCTGGAGGCAAACATACGGAAAAAATTGGTCATCCTAGGCCCTACGGTTCTCAAGATATTCACACAAAACATTTTGTGTCTGCCCTACCCTCCTTTCGGGGGGTCCAGTCCAGCGGGGGGGCTACAGATCAAAACGAAAAACGATGGTCCCATGCTATCCATGTGGGGTAACATGCCCACCAAGTTTCGTGTACCCCGGTCTTTCAGTGTCCCAGGAATCCTTGTTGGTGTACGGTCACTAAATGTACACATAAATTATTTTATTGTAAGGCCCCCCATGGACAAAAGTTCACGAAACTTGGCATGCATTCGGAGGGTGTCATAATGATCCTACACTTTCAATTTCGTGCAGTTTTGACCATGTCAGCCAGAGATATTGTGATGAAAACACCTAATTTTTTGCTTTTCAATAGGTGGCGCTATACATGAAATAAGTGGTAATGGGATAGGTTGACATGTCCCCTTAAGACCAACATACAAAAAAAAGGTGGACCTCCTAGGCCCTACGGTTCTCGAGATATTCACAGAAAACTGTCTCCAGCCACCTACAGGCCAGTTGGTGTATAGTAACATAAATTAATTTATTGTGTGGCCCCCCATGAACAGAATTCCACGAAACTTGGCGTGCATTCAGAGGGTGTCATAATGATCCTACACTTCCAATTTCGTGCAGTTTTGACTATGTTAGGTCACAGATACCTGCGATTACAACACCTCATTTTTACTTTTTTGTGTTTAACTAGGTGGCGCTATACATGAAATGAGTGGTTATGGAATGGGTTGACATGGCCCCTTGAGATCAACATACAAAAAAAAATGGTCCTCCTAAACCCTACAGTTCTCGAGATATTCACAGAAAACTGTGTCTGCCCTACCCTCCTTTCGGGGTGTCCAGTCCAGCGGGGGGGCTACAGATCAAAACGAAAAACGATGGTTCCATGCTTTCCATGTGGGGTTACATGCCCACCAAGTTTCGTGTACCCCGGTCTTTCAGTGTCCCGGGAATCATTGACGGAAATTTGGGCATGCGAAAAAGAAGAAAAAGAAAAAAAAACGGCGGTCATAATTATTGCGATTCTTAAGATATTGCGATACAACAAGTATTGCGATTAGATTCTGCGATATTTTGCGATTTATGTCCCCTATATTATTCAAAGGCATTACAAAAAATGAGGAAAATGTGACTGCTCAGCTCACTTCAAATGTTACATTTATTATGACCGCCGCGCAGCGAAGCGGCGGTCATATAGGTTTAGTCAGATTTTTTCTTTTCTTTTCTTATTTCTTTTTCGCATGCCCAAATTTCCGTCAATGATTCCCGGGACACTGAAAGACCGGGGTACACGAAACTTGGTGGGCATGTAACCCCACATGGAAAGCATGGAACCATCGTTTTTCGTTTTGATCTGTAGCCCCCCCGCTGGACTGGACACCCCGAAAGGAGGGTAGGGCAGACACAGTTTTCTGTGAATATGTCGAGAACCGTAGGGACTAGGATGACCATTTTTTTCCGTATGTTTGCCTCCAGGGGTCATGTTAACCAATTTCATGTGCACCCATGTGCACAAACAGATACACACACACACACACACATTCACAGTAATCATACGTATGACACATACTCACACAGTAGACATATGTACGCTTGCATGCACAGGCACATACACAGGCACACACACAAGCACGCACACACACACACACACACACACACATAACATAAACATGTACATGCACACAATTCAAGAATTTCTCAGAATTATGAACAGGCAAGATGGAGGTGGGGTTGTATAAAATGAATTTTACATGTGAAATCTATGAACTTATCATGTTTTGGTACTTGTTGTCTAGCAGATATCAGTGAGAATTGAGTGTGGATAATGCAATTTAGTGATACAGTTAGAATCATATAGGCCTTTCAGCGTGATTTATTTTTGTGGAAAAAATGTGCTGGACTGGGCGGCGGTCATATTTTGTACCGCTCTGCGGTACATCTAGTATTGAATCGTGACCCAAATATTGCAGTACTATCGAATCGGCAAATTTTGCCAATTCCCACCACTAGTTATTATGCATATTTAACTCATGTTTATTACCTTGACAGGCGCATTGATATGCTAATTGTTGCCTAGGTGGTGTTTATAAATAACTGTTGGTGAATGGGGTGACCTTTTTTGCCTTGAGTACCTGACTCCCAATATGTCTGTGCACAGCCCTACATGACTGAGCCTTATCATCACCTTACAAACTTTTAGAGATAGTTCCTTCCAAAAAAGTTGCATTATCTTGGAATCTACAATTGTTCTTTCTGAAATATTATTATTATTATACACCAAAAGTTCTATAGACATGATACTGTATTCATTGTTATTAATTAGTTTTATTAAGGCTTAATTTAGCAGGGTGCTGAAGACATTTGTAAGGCACTGTATATCAGTGAGGCTCATCCAAATGGGTCAGTGCCCCACCTAAAGATTTATTCACTTATAAAATAGAACAGTAATTTTAGCATTTTAACAAGTTTAAGTGTTAAAGATCTGTGTGGGCACATGCCCAGTTAATTTCAATGGCACTACGCCTTATACGACAATAGCATTTTATCTCACAAAGATTTATATTCTGATGGCCCAGCCACTGATTTTGAAACTGTTGCAGCTGTCAGAAATAAATAAAGCAGCCACAGCAAATATGTTGTTGTCAAATGCATGTTCAGATGTGTTTGTGAATAAGTAACTTGATCAGACACACTCCATATTACCTTGTATGGGACAGGGTCTTAGCACTGAAGTTACAATCTGGCAAGGAGCTGCTGGCAGACAAAACAGGACAGCTTTACGATCCAAGGGGTAAGTAAATGTCTTTTGAAATATCTTGAATTATTTATATACTTGCATGCACACTAGTGAAATAATTTGGCAGTCTGTGGGACATTTCAATAAGTACTTGTGTAAAGGTTGTTACACGTTGAAAATATGACATTGAATTGATCTAGTCCAGTAATGAGGCTTATATGATTAAGTCTTGTATCAAATGAATAACTTTCAACCTTTGCAATCTTAGTAGCCATATGGTTGAGCCATTTTATTAATAATTTAATAATCTGCAGAGAGCTACTAGAAGACTATTGTCAGTAATAACTTCAAACAGGTGCTCTTTTCAAGTGGGTTTGAGTTAAGTCAAACAAGGAAAGTAACAAAGGCACTATGCTTAGAAAAATATATGAAAAGGCCTTTAATTAAACATGGCAATTAGCCCATGTGTCTTTTAGTTGGCATGTTTAATTAAAGGCTTTTCCATACATTTTTGTGTCTTAATATCAGTTTTAACAGCACAATATTTCATGTATTTTCCTGTATTTTAACAGGACAGTATTGTTGTATTTTTAGGCCACCATTTACATATTGCTTTGTAAATTTGTTTTGTTTGACCCATACAATATAATACCGTAAGAATAACAACAATGATATGGTTGGGTCAGACGCATAGGAAACAGGATTGTCACATTGATACAGCTCAATTTATATGTAAATAATTTATTTCTAATCTAGAGGGTAACATTGTTTTAGAAACGTACAGTAGGATCTATTTATAATAACTTATTTGGGAACATGATACTGCCAGAAGTAAATGCTTAGGGGGAGGGTTGATAGTTGGCTGTAACACTGTCAGTAAATAATTTACTTGGGAAGTCATAACAAGCTGCTGACAGAGTGTTGACAACATGACAAGGAGAGAAGTTGTTGTGTACTGGCCAACCCCCCTCCACAGTCATCTGCTCTTAAATGCAGCTTCTCCTCATACACCCAAATGTTTCATTACCAGGGTTATACATACTAATACATATATTTACTGACTGTTATCCAGGGATATTTATAGGGGCCATTTCTGTCATAATTAGGCGTCAAATAAATTACACAATAGCAATTATTGTTACCATTATACCATTTATTCATTTTGGTTTGCAGAATTGCATGTACACAACTACAGGCACTATGTGCTGCTAGTGGTCAATACATTGTCCATATTATTTATATGTATGTAATCATGACATTAACAATAACTAATTTACAGTAGGTGTTGTATAAGGTAAGAAAGATTTAGTTTTGTTTTTGACAATTAAACCATCGTATTACATCAACTTTTTAATACATTTTATTATGATTCCTTTATCTCTGGATTGTTTTTACGCAAAAGCCTGGTCAGCCACAGTCTCTTCACCCTCCTGCCATCCTGTAGAAATTACAAGAGCATTTGGACCTGTTCCAGCAGATTCAGAGACAGTTTCTATCCACACGCCGTCAAGATGCTGAACTGTCACTAAACTTCCTCAGAACGTTTCTAATCTTGTTATCTTCTTAGTACTCATGTAACACTTCAGTCCTGTTTAATTAGTAATTAATATACCTTTTTAATTCCACCATTTAAACTTGTGCTGGCTTTTGAGCATGACATGACAATAAACTTAAACTTGAAAATCACTTACTGACATTTCAATGTGAATTTACTTTTTTACATTGAATACTTGATTTCCCAACTAGTTGGTTGTGTATACATGTGAATTGTATACACAACCAATACCTGACTCCCAATATGTCTGTGCACAGCCCTACATGACTGAGCCTTATCGTCACCTTACAAACTTTTAGAGATAGTTCCTTCCAAAAAAGTTCCATTATCTTGGAATCTACAATTGTTCTTTCTGAAATATTATTATTATTATACACCAAAAGTTCTATAGACATGATACTGTATACATTGTTATTAATTCGTTTTATTAAGGCTTAATTTAGCAGGGTGCTGAAGACATTTGTAAGGCACTGTATATCAGTGAGGCTCATCCAAATGGGTCAAAGGGACAGTGCCCCACCTAAAGATTTATTCACTTATAAAAATAGATAGGTTTTATTTGTTAATGAAGGTCCATTCTGGCTTGAGAACCACTATCGGCTGCTCATTAGGGACTGAGCCCCCTAAAGGTCTGATCCTAGAATTGCCCCTGCAGTGCATGTACTGTATGTGTGCTGTCAGAGCCTGAAAAGTGAAGAAAACAGAAACCGCACTGCATGATGAACAGATATATCATCATGCAACTTTTGGAAGAAACCAATATCTTGGCGAAGGGGGTTTATGACTTAATGAGATAGATATGACATAATAACAATAACTATGTTTGAAAAAATTATATTTTAAAATAATCAAAAGACACATTACAACGATAGCAGTATACAGTAATTTTAGCATTTTAACAAGTTTAAGTGTTAAAGATCTGTGTGGGCACATGCCCAGTTAATTTCAATGGCACACTACGCCTTATACGACAATAGCATTTGATCTCACAAAGATTTATATTCTGATGGCCCAGCCACTGATTTTGAAACTGTTGCAGCTGTCAGAAATAAATAAAGCAGCCACAGCAAAAATGTTGTTGTCAAAGCTGCCATGCATGTTCAGATGTGTTTGTGAATAAGTAACTTGATCAGACACACTCCATATTACCTTGTATGGGACAGGGTCTTAGCACTGAAGTTACAATCTGGCAAGGAGCTGCTGGCAGCCAAAACAGGACAGCTTTACGATCCAAGGGGTAAGTCAATGTCTTTTGAAATATCTTGAATTATTTATATACTTGCATGCACACTAGTGAAATAATTTGGCAGAGTCTGTGGGACATTTCAATAAGTACTTGTGTAAAGGTTGTTACACGTTGAAAATATGACACTGAATTGATCTAATCCAGTAATGAGGCTTATATGATTAAGGCTTGTATCAAATGAATAACTTTCAAACTTTGCAATCTTAGTAGCCATATGGTTGAGCCATTTTATTAATAATTTAATAAACATTATTATTATAAAACAACATTAGCCTTAGCATTATATCAGGGGAACAGGAAAATAGACACAACCTTTTCACAACAATAGTTTGATCCTATGACATGAAGTTATTTCCATGATTGCCAGCTTTAGCTTGCCTCAACCCATGTAGCTGCTAATGTGTTGATTTTTTTTTTTTTTTTGGCTTTCTCACTGATTGTGCGAACAAACTTCATGCGTGGCCGCGGTAGCAAAGACAAAGCTAAAATTGGGGTTGCCAGACTAGGAAAACGCATGCACTTTAAGGACTACAGATTAATTCTGAATTATGAAAATTTGGGAATTAAATAATCTTTGTATCTCTGTCTGTGTGCCCAGGTCATGGCGATTGCAGAACACCGTAAAAGAATAGCTTTGGAAGGATTGCCCCTCTACCTCAGGGAGGACCCAACAAGTCTTTTCAAGAAATGTCTGGTAATAATCAATCTTATTCTCTGTGCATGTTGTCTTATCTCACCACCTGTGTTTCTTCCTCTACTTCTTTGGCCCCTCTCTTTTATCCTGCCTCTCCTCCTTTTTCCTATCCCCAATCTCCTTGTGTCCTTTTACCAACTTGTCCCTGTCTTCTGTCCGTCTCTCTGGCATCCCTTTTGCCGTCTTCCTCTTCCCTGTCCATTGATATTGAATGACACATTGTATTGTAATGTGATTGTGTTAACAAATTGATTAATCTATACAGCTTTTCTTTTAATTATGTTTGACTTAATCAGTGGTGTCTTCTGTGTTTGCACACTCTTAGGATACAGATGCTGAGGAAGACTACACCAAAGGTGTGAAAATTGGGATCCTTACAGTGATAGAAGATGTCGTTGCAGCAGTCAAGTCTCTTCCTACGGTAATCAATACAGCCATCATTTTGGAAGAGACTGTTGGTCTCCAGGATATTAAGGATGTACCATCTGCATTTGCGTATTTGATGGGCCTTGTTTATGCAATCAATATGCAATACCCCAAAAACCTCAAGTATACCTTTGAGGTGATACAAAAGGTTTTTCTCAACCTAGGAGCTACCAGCTGTTCTGCGAGAACCCTGTCTTTCAGAAATAAAATGCAGGGACATCTGTGATAGTTTGATTGATGTAATGGCACATTATTGGAAGTTTTACTGATTGTTAGGACTGTGAGACCTTTTAATTGTATGCATTTGGTAACGCTTTACTTGACGGGTGAGTACATAACATATTCATAGTAGCTGTAGTGACCGTTTCAGAAGACATGACTCAACATTCATACCCAACCCTTCAAAAATTTATTTTTTTATATTATTTCTATTTATTGCCATTTATGCTTGTCATCTGATCATATCATATCTAAATATTTGTATGAATATCTTATATTATTACTATACAGGTTGTGAAGTATTCATAATCACTTATCCGAGTTTAAGACTGAGAGGTAAACTACATATAGCTGACCAGTATTTGTTGACCCTGATTTGTTGACACCTTGAGGTAATTACAGTATAATATTTTGCCGCTTTGCCCACACTCAAGGGAAAATGTCCAAAGTTCCCGAGTCATCTCTACGTAGTTTACTTTCCAGTGTTAAACTTAGATGTGAATGAATGTTGAGTCATGTTTTATGAATAAATTATAAATACTTAGTTTGATAATTTCATAGCTGCTATGAATGTGATATGTACTTACCCGTCATTAGGGCTGCAGCTATCGATTCTTTTCGTAATCGATTAATCTAGCACTTTATCGATCGATTAATCTGATAATTTTTTTTTGCATTTTTAAACAACCAAAACACATAATGCATAACGAAAATGACATGGCTGTAAAATGATCAAGCAATTGGGACAGAGGTATTTATTCTAACTCCAACATTAGGCTACAAAACTAAGCCCATTTATTGCAATTTACCCATTTAGTGTTTTTAAGTGCCAGTGCCATCAATTAAATAATGTTTAAAATGCTCTCTGTAAAATTGCAGCCTCTTGTGCATGACTTAGCTGGGCGAACAAAGCTGTCCATACTATGTTGTGAAGTGCTGGGAGGGAGAAGAGGGAAAGCAATTTAATGTATTAATATGTAGCCTACAACAAGTTTCATGCTGTAATCTAGACCTGACATCAACATAAATATCTGTTTTATGTAGATTTCTACACCTGCAGCATTTACCATTAGGCTACTAACAAATAATTTTACCATTAGGCTACTAAAAAATAGCCTACCATTAGGCTAACAAATAATTTTACCATTAGGCTACTAAAAAATCATTTCTGGGGTGAGCCTATTTGCTATGGTAACCTAGCAACCTGTGTGTGTGTCTGTGCACGCGTGCGGTGCGTGAGGAAAGATGAGGGTGCATGCATGTGTGAGGTTCTTTTTTAGGCATACTGTCTTGCAATTGAACGTGAATAAGTTTACTTACTTAAAAACATCAAAGCTAAACAAGCTATCATGACATCGCTACAAATACAGTATGTGATTAAAATCAGCCAACATCAGTGTAGGCTATAGGCTACGTAGATAGATGATAGATAGGCTAGATAGATTGATAAATAGCCTAGCCTACTTTATTGACGCTTGATGAAACAGCATGGAGTGGATATTTAGGTTCAGATGCTTGTTCTTTTCCTTTTTGAGTATGTAATGATCCCAAAACTTTACTTGAAAACTTTAGACATTCTCTGCCATTTATGGATATCTTGACTCCGCACACGCTAGTGGTGTGCTTCCTGAACAACGGTCCATGTGGAACAATCAGATCCCTGCGCGTATAGTGCGCGTCATAGGAATTTAACGAGGCTTCGAGGCAGGGTTTTTGCCTCGAGTAATTTTTGTAATCGAGTTATTCGAGTAACTCGATGAATCGTTTCAGCCCTACCCGTCATGTAAAATGTTACCATGCATTTTTATACAATTTTTGTTGCTTTGCGACTAAAGGTACAACAAAGTGCATTTTATTATTCAATTTTGAAAACAATGGCATTTTCTTTTCAAAGCCATTTTATCCCATGTTTTATCCCCATTACACAAAGTTCCCTCATCACAGTTCGTATTATGAGGCCCATAGCACTCAGGATCTTAACACTACAGCACCTGAGTATTAAGTGATTTTTTTTATTATTATTTTTTGATTGTGTGCAGCTCAAAGATCACTGAATATAGTTGAAACCCCATTGTTTCAAAACATTTCTGATATATTATTTTATTGTGGAGATGAAAGTTCACTGATTAGAGTTGAAAACCTGTAGTTTCAAAACATTTTTTTATTATTATTTATTTTTATTTTATTTTTTGATTGTGTGCAGCTCAAAGTTCACTGATTAGAGGTGAAAACCTGTAGTTTCAAAACATTTTTGAAAAATATCTGTGTATTCTATGCTGCATTTAGGCTGTGTAAAAGATCATTTTGAGGCTACTTGTGTGTGCAGTGCTTCTACATGATTTCTGCAATAAATCACTTGCATTAATTGTTGCTTTGGGTTTTCCTTACTTTTTATCTTAAGTTGTACCAACTAGTAACTTAAACTTGTGTTTTGAAGTCCTCTGAATAGTTGGTAGAAAAAGCTTTTTATAGTTTAAAGATGTTTTTATTTCAAATTGATTATGTAAGTTCTGCCCTCTCTTCGAGTATACTCAGAAAAACATTTACAATAAGTTGCTCTATTTCTAGTTGTGTTTACTCAAAAAAGCCCTTGTAATAGGTTGCATTACTTTTTTGAGTAAACTAGGCAGATATTTTTTTTACAGTGAACTTTCTAATACATTTTATTATGATTCCTTTATCTCTGGATTGTTTTTACGCAAAAGCCTGGTCAGCCACAGTCTCTTCACCCTCCTGCCATCCTGTAGAAATTACAAGAGCATTTGGACCTGTTCCAGCAGATTCAGAGACAGTTTCTATCCACACGCCGTCAAGATGCTGAACTGTCACTAAACTTCCTCAGAACGTTTCTAATCTTATCTTTCTTATCGTTTCTTATCTTCTTAGTACTCATGTAACACTTCAGTCCTGTTTAATTAGTAATTAATATACCTTTTTAATTCCACCATTTAATGTATTATTTAAACTTGTGCTGGCTTTTGAGCATGACATGACAATAAACTTGAACTTGAAAATCACTTCCTGACATTTCAATGTGAATTTACTTTTTTACATTGAATACTTATTTCCCAACTAGTTGGTTGTGTACACATGTGAATTTCACATGTACAAAAGTTGTGTACATAAAATATGTGTTCAAAGGCACATCACACCCACTCATTCACTCACACACACACACACACACACACACACACACAATTGTACAAATTTGTACAAATTTCACATGTACAAAAGTTTTTTACAAAAATATGTGTTCAAAGGCACATCACACCCACTCATACCCCAAGGTACTGGTCCCACCAAGGACTGAACCTATTTTCATGAACTTAGCTTGGCTACCTACCTGCACTCATCACCCTTATGGGTAGAATTTCATGAATATGGTACCAATGTAGAATGACATAGTTGTTTTTCAATGGAACAAGTCCAGACCAAACTTCCCAACCTCAAATTGTGTGGGCGGGATTAAGTTGGGGCTGGCTCTCCAGGCTAGATCACTTAAGCCCAAAGGAAATGTTTTGAAAGTATTTATAAATGAGGTCAAGCATTGGTCAGAAACTAAGCACCATGCTGACCACACTAGTGTCTATTTTGAAATTTCTCCTGCACATGTCCTGTAGTTTTAGATCAGTAAGCATTTTCCAAACTACAAATTATCCCAACAGTGTTCTGAAGGTAGCTTAGCAAACGCAGACAAGACTTCAAAATCACCAAGGTCAACTGCAAAATCACCCTGATCATTATTCTAATATGCTCTATGTCACAGCTAAGCACAAATAAGTTTCCCCCAGTATACCTGGCAAATGATAGTCTCAGTACTGGTCTGGGTCTGGCTAAATCCACATTTTGGATTAAAATATTAAAATTCAAATATTGTTATTTACATAGTTTTGAGTATGTGTGAGATTTGTTTGATGGTCATGACATACAGTATAATAATGAATGGAATTTTGAATTGCGACGAGAATTCTCGGGCTAACCGTTGATGTGCCGTGAGAAAGGTTGGGAATAGGCACCCACCAGCCCAGCACTAAACCCCGAGAGTGGTACACAAAATCTGATTTTTCAGGCAGTAAAAGAACCAGAACTAGATTTTGTTCAAATCTACACACCTATGGCTACTGAAAAATGTCAGGTTTATTTATGAAACATTATTTTTGAAGTATTAAAAAACATTGTTGTTTTAGAATTTTTGAACGAAATGGTTGGTAATTAGTATGCTTACGAGCTGAAGTTTTCAATAACTGAATGAAACCAAATGTTAACGTATAACGTAACGTTCTGTAATTTTCTCTTATGTCGACACTGTCAAGTAAAGTGTAACCGAAAAAGTCTAAGACTGACATAACACATGACATAAGACAAATATACAAGCATGCATTTGAAAATCTCACTGCACGCAATTGGATAACACGAGACCAATGCGCTCTAGACCAATGCGCTCCACCCCACATTGAGCCCAGCCCGATCTGCAAGCTGCAGCCAGGGGTACTTGAAACAATCTACACTGCAGAAGAATTAAGGATACTGCTTCTTCTGACTTGTTTAAATGTCATTGTATTTTTTTTGACGCATGCTCGCCTTTAAAAGTTTCAAGCATTGCTGTCCCCGATGTCACAGCAGGTCCTTGTGGATACAGCAAAGAAGAGCGCACATATCCGATGAGATTTCTGACGAGGAGCAGAAGATCTCTGGCCTTACCAGAGCCTTACTGTTTATGAATGAAAAATTATATGGAATAGAAACATCTTGAATCTTTTTCTTTCATCTAACGTTGGCTACAAAGAACATTCATAGCCTAGAGAAAATGATACATTTTGTTTTATCTGAAATGTTCCAGAAAGATAGGCTTACATATTTTAGGCTGTCCCTGTTTGATCACAGGTTGAATAAAACACCTTAGATGGATCTTATAGTGTTTTGGGACAAAATATTATAGTATAGCCTAATCTTATAGGAATACTATAAGAGGCCTACTATAGAAGTAGGCTACTATAAGACTACTAGAGAAATACTATAGCGGCTCTAGGATATTATCTACTTCAATGCATTCTAGTTATATTTCATGTAGGCTACTTTATTTCATGTTGAGTTTTGCTTCCCAGCATGCATTGCAATTTATTTACCGCATTTTAGGCTATTTTTAGTTTGTTTTGAATTTTGAACAATTTAGCTTAGGCTAGCCGAGGCCTACTCTGATGATGTTTTGAACAATATGTTACGGGATATGCCCATTTAAAAAACCTTATTAGTTTATTATGAAAAAGACACCGTAGATGTGAAAGTATCACATATAGCCCGGTACATTAGCCTAGGTGCCATCCAACTTAGTCCCGCCCACAACATTTGAGGTCGGGAAGTTCGGCCAGGCATTGCTCCGTTGTGGAGCAACTATACTCGCCTTAGATCAGTGGTCCCCAACCACCGGGCCGCGGGACATTCCTAACCGGGCCGTAGCCTACGACAGTGGTCCCCAACCACCGGGCCGGCCGCGTGACATTCCTAACCAGGCCGTAGCCTACGACATGAGTTTAAAAAAAATGCATGCAAACTAAATTAAATTTAATTCGCAATAATGTCACGTTTTTACATGACATAGGCCTATATGCAGTTGTTTGATTGCGCGCATGTTTGCATTTTGTAAGGTCTATTTTCTTACGTCTGTCTGTCCCACCTTCAACACTTTTACATATTTCCTTCAGCGCTGCGCAGCCTCAGGTCAGCTCACTTCACCTTCTTAGCGAACGGTAGTGTCACACGAAGTTAGCTAAACTGCTAGAATGAGCAACAAAAAACAAGCATCTTTAGCAGGTCACTGGCCAGAGTGTTTGAGTTGCGAGGGCCGCTGCAGAGATTTCTTACAGAAAAAAAGTCACCGTTAGCTGCACATTTTAGTGATGAGGACTGGGTGTCAAAACTCGCTTACCTGTGTTACATATTCGGGTTGCTTAATGACCTCAACCTGTCACTCCAGGGGAGAATAACGACTGTCTTTAAACTGGCAGATAAAGTCGCTGAATTTAAAGCCTGATTTGTGGGGACGACGAGTGGACCGGGGTGTATTTGATATGTTCCAAACAGTAGTGGGGGTTTTGGGAGAGACTGAGGCAGGGCCCTTTCTCTCACAGCTGGTGCGCGATCACCTTGTTGCGCTTTCAAATGAGTTGAGCGTTAGCCTACTTCCCATCCTCCAAAGATCCACGGCAAACCAATGAGTGGGTCCGCAACCCATTTGTCAATATTGAATAGTCCTAACTTGTCAGCGCATGAGGAAGAGCAGTTGATCGAAATTGCAAATGACGGTGGTCTTAAGAGTGTGTATAAGGAAACCTCTCTGGCGGGTTTTTGGATCAAAACCAAAGCAGAATATCCCGAGATAGCCGTAAAAGCGCTGAAAACATTGCTACCATTTCCCACCACGTATCTATGCGAGGCCGGGTTTTCGGCAATGACTGCAACTAAGACCAAATTGCGCAATCGACTGGACATTTCAAACACACTGAGGGTGTCACTGTCTTCCATCACCCCCAGATGGAACCTTCTAGTTGCAGGGAAACAAGCACAGGGCTCCCACTGATTATATTCGTAATGCACGTTTAGTTCCCATGTTTTGTTCCCATATTTTGTTAAGCATGTTCACACTTATAGATGTAGCTTCAAGTTGTTCAATATTCATAGTTCATATTGTTCAATTTTCACTTCTTCAAGTTCACGTTTTTCACATGTTTAAGAGATCGTTACCTTCACCGTTCATACATAACTGGAGCTAGTTCTTTTCAAGTAATGCGCATGCACAACACATATGGAACATGGAACCCCCGACCCCCGCCGGTCCGTGAAAAAAAAATAGGAAACAAACCGGTCCGTGGTACATAAAAGGTTGGGGACCCCTGCCCTAGCGGACCAATTAAATCGGGCTTTACAATGATGGACAGGTGAGCAACAGCACCGTAGATCTACGAGTGCTCCAGAGTTCTCGTTACCGGCTAAGAGCGTCTTAACAGTATTTCTCACTGAGGTCACCAACAGGACATACAGAGGAATTACAGCTTAGAATACATAATCCAATTTACGTTCCCATTCTTTATTGTGTTTACCTGTGATGAATCAGATTTTAGCGGGCAAAATAGCATAGCCTATATTTCATGGTCATAATAATGTGATGAAAAGCGGACAAAAATGCAATCCAGTTATGAAACGAGATGTTGCCAGAATAGTTTGCCATTATCTTTGCTAAGTGAGGGATATATTTTATTAGGCCTATGAGGTAAAAGCAGAGAAAGGAACATGTGGTTTAGTCTGTAGGTCTAGTACTGCATCAAAATCTAAGCCTACACATTTCCTCACTTTGTTACTCGACTTCTTTCTTATCTTCAAACATGTTCTTAAGTGACACAGCGAAAAATTATTGCATTGTGCAACAATCTAATCTTAAATAATTACAATTATTTATGTCTGTGTGTGGTATATAACCTACTTGGGATGCTTACATGCAGATGTCAAAGTGTTTCTATTTTCGTATTGATGTGAATTAATGTGTAGATCCGAAGTTTAAACGGTAGGCCAGTGGTCACCAACCTTTTTGAGCCCAAGATCCCTGACCTCGGCCCTGAACAAAGGCAAGATCTACCTTGAAGCGTCAAAAGAGAATCAAAGCCAAAATGCTTCTAATTTAAGGTTTTTTAATTAGGCAAATGTATTAGGTCAAAAATATCACATCCTCCACCCAGGGGCGCCTTAATACCACCCGAGGCCCCTGGGCTATATGTTTTTTTAAGCCCCCCCCCCCCCCCCCCCAACCGCAAATATTAATTATGATTAAATGATACCCGGCCCGCGATCTGACCCGACACATAGCGTGCGCTTTTGGTTAATAATATGCAGTGTAGCCTATTATTCAGCCTATGTAAAACCTTTACATAAACAGGAACAGAATGCCCTCGAATCACGTCAGCCTACCCATGACATCGCTTATCAAAAAGGCTAGCCTACTGCACGAAAACAAGCGTTGAAATTTTACAACACATGTTGTAGGCTAAGTTAAAAGATGGGTAGGCTACACATATGCAGACATCCCGAGTCTCCCGCATATTGATAGCGGCTCCCTGACGCCCGCAAATTAGATCAAATCTCCCGGAATCTAAAGTGAGCGATCAAGAGCGCGCATGCGTGACCGCGTGTGCATCTGAGTGTAGCGCGCACACGACGGGAGAGAGAGAGAGGTGGTGCGTGTGTGTCTGAGCGCATCCAAGACAGAGAGCATCCTGATTGGCCTGTTTTGCTAAATCAACCAATCAGTTTTCAGTGTAGGCGGGCTTTTATCTCTTTTCTCCCGAACTTAATTAATCAGTTCAGTGTATAGGAACAGGAGGGTCATGGCAGAGTCAGTGCCTCAAAAAAAGGGAAATGTAAGACCCATTTCAAAGTGTAGGCTACCCTTGTCTCATAAGAGTAAAACATAATGATGGACCTAGTCTTGCACCCTGCACTGTTTGTAACAGTGACTTTAGCATTGTCCATAGCGGGTTAAATGATTGCAAAAGACATGTTGAGATGAGTTTAACAAGTGTCAATTCATGTGCATATTATTCAGGCCTATAGCCTACTATATGGCTAGTTGCCAAGGCTACATTATAAAAAAAGACCAAACTACCAAAATCTACATATTTTATTTTCACAATTTATATCTATAGGCCTTCCTTATTTGTTGTCCTGACTAGACATTATTGAACATATTAATCTTCTTTTTTTTTTTTTTTTTTTTTTTTTTTTGGGGGGGGGGGGGCTTCGTGATACCTCCCTGAAATGACTTTTTGGAGGTTGGGATGTCTGCATATGGACGTTTAAAAGCTTTTCAAAAGTGTGTGTTTGTCGTGTCGGGGGGTTCCCCAGGAGTTTTTTTTGAAATGCTGTCTACTTAACACACCAGTTTAACGCAGTTTGGGAGGGACAGAAATACTTTTAGCCTATAACAAGCTGGCTCATGTGACGTGAACATGGCTACCTTATGCATTATCACTACACTACATGGAGACATATCTCACGTTAACAAGGGAGAAAACATAACATAGACTATTATATGTGCGAATGGGTTAGCACAAACTTAGCTGTTGGTGAACGGAGATGCAGATCGATCACTAATTCATGTCTTTGCGCCACAGCCCATGTTCTGCGTTCACTCCAATGAGACAAGTGAAATACATGTTTTTAAAGCCGTTTCATTTCCAGGCTATTTGCTACTATATTTACCTGCTATGCCTTCTGTTTTCATGGACAGTTACAGGAATCCACGTAATTTGTTTATCGTTGCTTCAATCCTACCCACGTTATCTCCAGAGTTTGTATGATAAGTTTGTCAGTCAGTTTCAGCCTCTCCTCTAGCTCCTCTACACCCGTTGGGATTTATTACGTTTTGTTACATTTTGTTACACTTTTGAATTGGAGAAGACAAAGGGGGCCTCTGCATGGATGTAAGAGCAGTACGATGTGCTCAATTATTTAGGCTAGCTCCAGAGTAGGCTAATGACGCCGCGAATACGGACACGCCGTTTATTATTATTGATTATCATTATTATTATTATTAGGAGGCCTCTCATTGGTCGAGGCCCCTGGGCTGAAGCCCAGGTAAGCCCCTGCATTAAGGCGCCAGTGCCTCCACCCCCTTATACAGGCCTCAATGAGATAACAACACTTAACATAGTCTTTACTTACATGATTTTGGATTTTCTAATTGGAATAAGTGTTTGTGAAAACACGTCATGATAAATTTGATAATGTTTGATTACTGTTTTGGTATGAAGCATCTTTCAGGTAATGAATGTGCACTCTAGAAAGTGAAAGTAACCAGGCCTACGATGCACTGTAGCTGTCTGTGCATGTCCGCAATCGATTACGTTTTTCAAATGGAGAACAAATTCCTGACAGTTTCTGATCGCTAAACTTTCGTTTTAATTTCGTGTCAGGTAGCAGTTGATGTAGAAGCACCTAGCATAATTTGACTTCAGCGGTGACAAGTCCTGTTGCGAGAGAGAGGGAGAGAGAGAGAGCGCACCTGCAAAAAAGTGCTGTTGTGCGCGTGTGTGTGTCTGCATGGGGTTACGTTCGGTTCAAGTCAGAAGTTTTTTGGGGAAAACTCCATTTGTTCGTTTGCGTCTAAACAGGTACAAACGGAGATTTATGTAACGAGGCGGAGATTTTTAGTCAGTTTGACAAGCGTGACTTATTTTTGTGGAAAAGATGTGCTGGATTGGGCGGCGGTCATATTTTGTACCGCTCTGCGGTACATCTAGTTCTTATTCTTTCTATTTTATACACTCTTTTATTTCTTAAATAAATTACTGTATAATATTATGCATCACCCCCGCCCCTAAGAAGCCACACCCAAGTGAACTTAATGATTACAGGCCTGTCGCTCTAACATCACATGTGATGAAGACAATGGAGCGACTGGTCCTGCGCACTAGACCCGCTACAGTTTGCATACCAGGAGAAAGTGGGCGTGGACGATGCCATCACTTATCTCCTACACAGGACACATTCTCACCTAGACAAGGGGAAAGTGCTGTTAGAATCATGTTCTTTGATTTCTCAAGTGCTTTTAACACCATCCAACCCCTCAGACTGAGAGACAAGCTCTTGCAGATGGGTGTGGACGCTCACCTGGTATCCTGGATCACAGATTACCTGACTGAGCGGCCACAGTTTGTGAGACTGAAGAACTGTCTCTCTGACACTGTGATCAGCAGCACCGGAGCTCCACAGGGAACTGTGCTCTCGCCAGTCCTGTTTACCCTTTACACATCTGACTTCTGTAACAACACCGAGTCATGCCACATGCAGAAGTTCTCTGATGATACTGCAATTGTGGGGTGTGTATCAGGGACAAACAAGAGGAGGAGTACAGGAGCCTGGTGGAGGACTTTGTGCAATGGTGCAAACTCAACCACCTTCAACTCAACACTTCAAAGACCAAGGAGATGGTGGTGGATTTCCGCAGGTCAAAGCCTGCTCTGCTTACCCTGGAAATCCAGAGTTCTATTTGAATTGTGCCCGCAAGATACTCTGGCCACGAGCAATGATCCAAATTTCTTCTCTCGAGCGACAGGGACCAATCAAATCGGTGTAGGCGGGACAAAGGCGAGCTGCACTGATGACGACGGTGCTGCGACGTCCGGAATCATCTAGAAAACATTGCAAGATAGCTACCGATGAACACCAGTTGTTTGAAACGGCTTTGGCCGCTACAATAAAGGATTTAGATTTGGCTTTTCAACTAAAAGAGGAGCAGATAATCGCCCTCAAATCGTTCCTTTGCAAGAACTGGATACGTCACACCGTGAATTGTTGTGATTGGTCGTAGCGTTATCCAACTGCGTGCAGTGAGAGTTTCAAATGCATGCTTGGTGCCGCCCCTCGAATTGGGCCGTTTTCATTACTCGTGGCCAGACCCTAAATCTGAAAGATTCCAGGGTCTGGTTTACCAGGCTATGCTCTGCTACCAGTCTCCATTGATGTGGTCAATGTGGAGGTGGTAAACACCTACAAGTATCTGGGCTTACAACTGGACAATAAACTGGACTGGTCAGCCAATACTGAAGCAATCTACAAGAAAGGGGAGAGCAGGCTGTACTTCCTGAGGGGGCTGCAGTCAGGGTTCTAAATTAACACCCGCCAACCCGCCAAATGCGGGTAAAAAATAATTTTGGCGGGTGTTAATAAAACGTACTAGCCAGTTTGGCCAGTGATGCAAGAGGCATTACATACATGATACATAAGGCTCCGTTCTCGGTCATTTATCACCCTGGCAGTACTTCCTACATTTCCCATGAACACTATATGCCTTAACGCTACGTGATGACATTATACGCCCATTGGCTGCGCGCAGTTTGCAGTGAAACCAGCGCGAGAAACCATGGAAATGAACGCTAACATCATTGAACAGAATTCTGAGAGCAAGAGAGAGAACAACACAAGGTAGAAGCGAAGTAAACGGGGCCAGAACTAAACAAGAGAGCACACTGAAAGAGGAGGGAGTTAACGTTAGCTTAGTAAAAACTTAAGATAAACCTGCGGCGGTGGTTGGGACTTGGACAGACTGGGGCAGCTGGGGTGGAGAAGAGGAGCGAGAAGAGGAACGAGGCAGGTGATGATGATGAGGACAGAGAAAAGAAAAAAAGAAAATGTAATGCCAAATGGCTGACGGGCCGTGAATGGCTAGTGTTTGACCATGAAAATGTAGTAATGTTTTGTCAAGATTGCCGCACTTACGGGAAAGAAAAGAACAAAACTGACAATTTCGTGGTCGGAACCAATAATTTTAAAGTCGAGGCAATAAAGGACCACGAAAGAGCACAAAGTCATCAGGAGAGCCTACGAATTAAAGCTGCCAAGACAGGTCCTATCGAAGAGAGCCTTGCTGGGAGAAGCCTCGCTTTATTGAATCCGTCAGAGATGGAGAAGATGCAGCTACTTTTTCGAAATGCCCACGCCATCGGAAAAAAGGGCAGGCCTTTCACCGACTTCGAATGGATGTGTGAGTAAGTGAATTAACGTTACTATTTACATGTTTCAGAAACAGTGCATTTAATACGATTCAGAGTGCTTCCATAGACACAGATTAAACTACGTTTGGGGGATTCAAAAAGAAAAGAAAGGGAAAATATCACTGAAATGTGCTGTGTTGTAGGTGCTGCTAACAGTGGCTTCATTTACACAAAAAATAATTTCAGGGTGGACAGGAAGAAAGGCTTGAAGATAGGAGAGACATACACAAATGACTACCAGGCAAAAGAGTTCATACACTACATAGCAGAGGATGAGAGAAGAAAGATGAGGGCAAGATTATCAGATGGCAAGTTCATCTCGGTCATGTCAGATGGATCCCTGGACAGTGCAGTGATGGAAGAAGAAATGGTCTACGTCAGGAGTTCCAGTGAGGGGAAGATCAAAGTTGATTTTGTCGGGGTAAAAGCTGTCTCAAAGCCAGATGCTACAAATATAGCTGAAGCAGTGTGCAGTATAATGGAACGTGGAGTCGGTACTGATTGGAAGAACAAGCTAGTGGCAATCACCACAGATGGAGCATCTGTAATGACAGGAGTAAACAATGTTGTAGTTACAAAACTGCGTGCAGACAGACCAAATGTGCTGGGGATCCACTGCATGGCCCATAAGCTAGAGCTTGCCTTTTCAGACGCAATAAGGAAAAATGTGATGGCCAGGAAAGTTGAGGACCTGTTGAGTGGACTCTACACCTTATATCATAAGAGTGGATTGAACAGGGCCAGTATAAAGCAACACTTCCAAGAGCTGCACATGAAGGCTTTGATGCCAACCAGAGTAGGTGGAACCCGGTGGCTACCACATCTCTTCAAAGCACTTGACCATTTTCTCAGGGGATATGCTGGCATTATACACCACTTAGAGGAGAAGGTATGTTACTGTATCGCCTACTAAAACCAGCAGTGTAGATGGATTATTTAATGTTTGCTTTCTTTTTCTCTTCATGTTAATGCTGTCTCATATAATGCAGTTATTTTGTTTGTAGTCCCAGGAGGCCACAAACATCAATGCTGTTCTGAGGGCAAAAGCCAAGGGGTTCCTTAACATAGGGAAGAATGGTGGAGTGCTCAGGTTTTGCTGCCTTCTCCATGGCACCATCTATCAACTGAGCAACCTCTCCAAGTCACTGCAGAGGTCAGTGTCAACCCTGGCTGAAGCTCAGAGCTGCCTTTCCTCCACTCAGGCTGTCATAGAAAAGTACAAGTCAAGGTATGTATCATATATCCTACAATTTATGATTTGATTTTAGTTTGTGTTGGTGTGTTTTTTCCTCAGTATAAATAAAAAATAAATAAAAAGATGCCCATCCATCTATCTCTGCACAACTCTAGACCTGGGACTAAGCTAGCTGATAGCAGTGCTGGACAGAGACACCTATGAGGGAGTCCTCCTGAAGCCTACTAATGCCGACCAGCATGACAAGGCAAAGAATGAGCTAAGAGATTCTCTGTGCCGGTGCATCACTGCTAGATTTAGTGATGTGAACAGCGGTGTCCTGCAGGCTATGCGGCTGACCAGTTTCCAGAGGCAGACACAAGTTCAGGTTAGGAATTCAAAGGTAATGAACAAATCTTTACACATTTTATGTTTTAAGACAACTGTTTAACTTTATATTAATGTTTTCCCTTTTGTTCTCAGATTTTGGTGATGAAGAGGTAGACACACTCATCAGTCACTTCCGACCTCTTTTACTGTCTGCTGGAGTGGATGTGGAGTTGATCCCTGATCAATGGACAATTCTCAAGACTGAACTGTACACAGCAGGATTTAGCCAAGGTACTTGGAGAATGATGTTTGAGAAATGATGTACCATATCAGTAGCATTTTTAAACAAGTTTCCAAGCTCTATAGAAATCATAGATAGATGATAGATAGATAGATAGATAGATACTTTATGCACATGTCTAATATTGTTTTATTTTGTTTATCAGGAATCAGAGTAAATGTCAAGTGTCAAGGCACAATCCAAATTTGATGCCATCTTTTAATAACTAAAGTTGCATTAGAACATTTGTAATTGTTTGCAAGTGCATAATGCATATATTGTCTGTCTCACCCTGCTACAGGAATCTTTGAGAAGACCTGGCCTACTGTGAACAAAATGCTGCACCATCGGTGTCCTGATGTCCTTGATCTTTTTGATGCTCTCCTCACCATCCCTGCAACAACAGCTGACTGCGAAAGAGGGTTCAGTGTCATGAAGCAGGGGAAAAGTGACTGGCGCTCACGCCTTAAAGATGATACCCTCTCTGACCTCTTGAAAACGCAGTTGTGCTCACCTGACATAACTGACTTTGACCCGTCCAAAGCCATTGATATATGGCATGCTGACGTGGTGCGCTCACGCAGGCCTAACTTTGTGCGCAAACGTGCAGCAAAAAATGAGAGTAGCTCAGATTCTGATGCCACTTCTGAAGAAGAAGAGCTCTGAAGACGTGATTCAAATAATATATATAGAAAGATAGATAGATAGATTGATCCCAAACCTGTTTGCACTTTCTGTGTATATTTTATGGTATGTGTTGTGTTTTTCATGCCAACAATGTTAATAAAATTATCAAATGCATTCAGTGGCACTCATTTCTCTTATTTTCACCGCATAAAATTTGGCTAGTGGAAATTCTGATTGGCCGGTAACTTTCATGTTCGGTAACACCAACACATTGACTGGTGATCAAAAAAGTTAATTTAGAACCCTGGCTGCAGTCCTTCAATATCTGCAGTAAGCTCCTCAGGATGTTTTACCAGTCTGTTGTTGCCAGAGTCCTCTTCTATGTTGTGGTATGCTGGGGAGGAAGCACAAAGAAGAAGGATGCTGGGCGACTAGTTAGGCTGGTAAGGAAAGCTGGCTCTGTCATGGGAGCCGAACTGGAGTGCATTACTTCAATATCGGACAAAAGGACCCTAAACAAACTGATCAGCATCTTGGACAATGAATGTCATCCACTCCATAGCACTATTGTAAAGGAGATGAGCCTGATCAGCTGGAGACTTCGCTCACTGTGCACAACTGATAGACTGAGGAAGTAATTTGTCCCCAGGGCCATTGAACTGTTCAACGCTTCACTTAAGAGCAGGGGCGGACCTGGACACTTTGGGGCCCCCCCCCCCCCCCACACACACACACACACCACAACCCTAAAACTAAAACAACATCCAAAACAATAAACAGCGTATGCACTGACCGAATAAACCAGCCATTTTCTGTTTATTATTTCTCCATTTTTCATGGTCATGTAATAATGTTCAACCGTGAATCTTCTGGGTGGTTTATCTGCATTTTTGGGGAATTCAAAGTTATTCATTTGCACAGGGCCTTTTTTAACGATTTCAACTCGCTCTGCATCTCTTACGGTGCCATAACGCAGGGTCGTCACTGATAACTGTAGCGCTAGGTATCGTGTTAGGGCTACTCACATTACTGGTTTCGTTGCACCCAAAGCTTCTGCTACTGAAATGGTGTCCGTAGCAGCACCAACAGCTCCAGTGCGGACTTCGGCAGTGACAGTGATCTTGTCCCTCACGACTGTTTCACTTAGATCAACATCATCATCATCAGTAGAAGAATATGTAGTGCAAGTTGCTGGTGGTGGTGCATCAGTGCCACAGCTGCTGCAGCTAGCATTAGTTACACCACCCAGCTCAGCAGATGTTGCAGATGTTGTTGCATCACTGTCCAAATTACTTTCTTCCGTGGAAGAATTCTTCGACTGGAAGAAGTTGGTTAATTTAGGCAATTTCTTTCTAAATTCTTCCTCCTCCCTTTTTCTTTTTCGTTTATCACTTCCACTCTGGAAACGTTTCATGGCTGCTGTCAATCGCTCAACTCCACACCTCACCAAGACCTCGTTCAGACTAGCTAGTTGCTGCTATGGTGACAGGAAGCGGACCTGCACTGCAGTCATTTGATTTTATGATGAGTTTATGAGCAATCGTGAGGCAACATATTTTTCCCAATCTTTATTATGGATTAGAATATATTGTTTGGATGCGGTGATCATTTTTTTTATTTATTTTTAAACGATATGGGGATGACGAGGCCCCCTGGTGGCCGAGGCCCCAGGCAATTGCCTGACCATGCCTAATGGCAGGTCCGCCCCTGCTTAAGAGTAGAGGAGAGATAGACTTCTCTGCATAGTCTGTTTACATGCTATATTAGCACTTTTGCACAACCCCCTCTCTCCCTCCTGGACTGTGGCCGTACTTGATGCTTAATACCTTATACTCAATACTTGACCAATGGCTGTAACCCTTTTACCTCAACCTATTCTTGCACTGACATAGTTTTGTTATATTATCTTGTCTACATTATTCTCTGTTATTATACGGCTCTTCACAGTGCTAGTAGAACACTCCAATGACTTGAATGGGATTTCCCAACGTTCTACGGTAAAATAAATTCATGTAATTACCGCTGCAAACATATAATTACCGCTGTCAATGGCAACGGGTTTTGAGCTGCTGATCATATCACTCCGCAAGTAGTCCGGTCGCTTCTTGCATTGGAACTTCATTCAAAAGTGAAAGTAGACGGTTGATCAGCTGTGTTCTAAAGAATGTTTGATTCAAGTTCAGCGTGTGTTGTGAACTATTTGTTTCTCAGCAAAAGCCGTAAAAAAAGTGTAAAGAGACATAGGCTATCGTGGAGTTTATTTTTTCGTTTTGGCAAGTAGCCGTATAATAAGCGGGATAATGTATAGAACGGCGGTCATTATGGGAAAATAAGTCCCTTCAGTGCGAAACAAGACCCCTCCGTGTCCGGTTCGCCCTGTCGGGACTTATTTTTCCAATAATGACCGGCGTTCTATACATTATCCCTTACATATGTCCATATTACTATCCCCACACTTTCAACTGCATCTTGCTTGTGTCTGTTGAGGGGTCCACGACCATGGCACCCTTGACAGGGACAACAAGGAAGCGATCATCCTCAGCTGCACTCTGAATTACAGGCTCAGTCCCTGCCCTGTCATGCTTGATCATCCTTAAGCACACTTTGATATTTTATTTAGTTTTTATAGTATATTTAGTATTTTAGTATCATGTTTATCTTCTACTGTCTCTATTGTACAGTGGAGTTTTCTTATATGTATATTACTTTTTCTGCTGTATAAGCGCATGTTATGTGTGATGTCTATATGCTACTGAGACCTTGAATTTCCCCTTGGGGATCAATAAAGTATCTATCTATCTATCTGTAACGGGCACCGTGCTAGCAGATAGTACTCCTGAAAATCAGGAAAGAAGAATGAGACAGGGCAACAGCTTCTTGATACGTTCGAAGTCTCTGAAGTTATCTTTATTTCACATTTTCTTTCAGTAAGTGCATTTGTTTCATTAATCATCTTTATGTTAACTGTTAAATCCATGTTCACATTAGAATGAGTTCCAATTGCAATTTTCATACAAAATCCCATAGCAATATATTCTATACAGTAAATACATGTTCTCATATTCCTTTGTCTCTCACTTTTACACTGTGCTTAATATCAAATACATAAATCATGGTCTAATTAACCCACCAGCAAATTTAAATACATTTATTGGCTTTTAAGATCAGGATGTGACAATACATAGGTATGATGACATAGCAACCGTTTGCGGCAAACATTCCATCTAAATAATATGTTCCAAACTGCGTGGTACTGTTAATATGCGTGTCCTGCAATATCCACTCCTCTCCACTTGGTGGAAGTATGTGTTTCCTGAATACGACCGTAATTACATCGAGCACAGACCCCCCGAAGCGTTAGGCATATGTGATTTCAGCCCTGAGGTGTTTTCAGGTCATCGCAACGTTTGGAAGATTCGTGTGGCTTTCAATCGGTCGGCGGGCTTCATCTAAGCTTCGGACACTAATTAAAGGTAGGTGGACATACATACACACCTTTTATCTTGTTACCAAGATCCAAGATGGCGGCGCATGCACACGCAGCGACCTCTCTCTGTCCCAACCGAACGGTGTTTTGTTCGTTTAAAAAGTGTTTGTCCGAAAGTTTTACGTGTTCGTCTCGTCTTACTACATCATACTACAAGTACAGCAGGCAGGTTCTACTGGACATCTGCAAAAGCAAGATTTGCAGCGTTCTGGACTTTGCAACAGAGACGCTAAAGGAACTCTGACTACTCCGGCCTGCGACAACACCGGACTCGCCTGCTACTCCTCGGAAGCGGTGTGCAAGGAAGCAGAAGAGGGACAAGCGCGGAGGCGGCCAACCCAACTCGCCCAGCCATACCATCCATTCTCCTGGCTAATGTACGATCACTAGACAACAAAATCGATTACATACGACTGCTGAGATCAACGAACCGGACAGTGAGTAACTGCTGTGTGCTCGTATTCACTGATACTTAGTTAAATGACAACATTCCGGACTCTGCTGTACAACTGGAGCAGCTAGCATGCTATCGAGCAGACAGGGCCATTGTAAATGGTGGAAAATCACGAGGAGGAGGAATCTGTGTTTACATCCGTGACGAATGGTGCCGGGACACTGTCGTAGTATGCAAACACTGCTCACCACTGGCGGAGTTTATGATCATAAAGTGCCGTCCTTTTTACCTGCCAAGGGAAATTACTGCGATTCTGCTAGTCGCAGTATACATCCCGCCTACCAGCAATAACAGCGACAGGAACACGGCTCTTAGTGAACTGTACCAGGCTGTCAGTGAACAACAGACAGCACACCCAGACGGTTTCACCATCTTCGCTGGAGATTTTAACCATGCAGATCTTAAAACTGTTCTTCCAAAGCTACACCAGCATGTTGATTTTCCAACAAGAGGAGACAACATCCTGGACCTGGTCTACACCACACACAAAGGAGCATACAAAGCCACCCCCCAACCCCACGTTGGACTTTCTGATCATATCACTGTTATGCTAATGCCCGGATACAGACAAAGAGTGAAAGCAAACAAACCGATTCGCAAGCAGGTAAAAGTGTGGCCTGAGGGAGCCTCTGATGCTCTTCAAGACTGCTTTGACACAACAGACTGGGAAATGTTTAAGCAGGCAGCCACTTACAACAACCAGACAGACATAGAGGAGTATACAGACACTGTAACCTCTTACATCACCAAGTGCATTGATGATGTGACCCACACAAAAGACATCATCACTCGGGCTAACTGGAAGCCATGGCTGACAGGGGATGTCCTCAGGCTGCTGAGGGCCAGAGACAAAGCCTACAGAGCTGGGGATGAAGCTGGCATGAGAACAGCGAGAGCCAACCTGTCCCGTGGCATCAAGGAAGCAAAAAAGGAATACACTCACAAGATAACCACCCACTTCAAAGACAGCAGGAACGCACAAAGCCTATGGCAGGGCATTCAGGCCATCACGGACTACAAGCCCGCGCCACAGAGCTGTGAGAGCAACATCCCTCTGCTCAACAACCTGAACCGCTTCTTTGCTCGCTTTGAAGCACAAAACAGCACTTGCCCACAGAAGACCCCTCCCCCTCCACACGAGCAGCCCCTGTGCCTCTCTGCCGACAGCGTGAAGAGGATACTTTCTGCTATCAACACCCGTAAAGCAGCAGGCCCAGACAACATCCCAGGTCGTGCGCTGAAGGACTGCGCTGAGGAGCTTAAGGATGTCTTCACAGACATCTTTAACACTTCCCTGAAGCAAGCCATCGTCCCATCATGTTTCAAAGCTGCCACCATCATACCTGTGCCGAAGAAAACTGCTCCATCCTGCTTCAATGATTACCGCCCCGTGGCACTGACACCCATCATCATGAAGTGCTTTGAGCGGCTTGTCATGTCACACATCAAATCCATTCTCCCCCCCACCCTGGATCCCTTCAAGTTTGCATACCGAGCCAAACTGTCCACAGAGGATGCAATCTGTTCTGCCCTCCACCCAGCCCTCACCCACCTGGAAAAGAGAGACTCGTATGTGAGATTGCTGTTTCTGACTTTAGTTCTGCATTCAACACCATAATACCACAACAACTCATCTGCAAACTTGACAAACTGGGACTCACTACCTACCTCTGCAACTGGCTACTGGACTTCCTCTGTCAGAGGCCTCAAGTAGTACGTGTTGGCAACAATATCTCAAGCAGCATCACACTGAGCACGGGGGCCCCCCAAGGCTGCGTGCTCAGTCCGCTGCTCTTCACCCTGCTGACGCATGACTGCACTGCAACATACAGCAATAACCACATTGTGAAATTTGCTGACGACACAACTCTGGTGGGTCTCATCACCAAGGGCGACGAGACTCAATACAGGATGGAGGTCGACCTTCTGACCACGTGGTGCAGGGACAACAACCTCCTGCTGAACGTCAGCAAGACCAAGGAGATTGTTGTTGACTTCTGGAGAGGTCACACCCAACACCTGCCACTGACCATCGACGGTGCTGTGGTGGAGAGAGTGAGCAGCACCAAATTCCTGGGGGTGCACACTCTCCTGGACCACCAACACTGCATCACTGGCGAAGAAAGCTCAGCGCCGCCTGTACTTCCTGCGGAAACTCAGGCGAACAAGTGCTCCACCAGCCATCATGACCACATTCCACGAGGCACCATTGAGAGCATCCTCTCCAGCTGTATCGCTGTGTGGGGCGGAAGCTGCACTAAATACAACAGGAAAGCCCTGCAGCGCATAGTGAACACAGCTGGAAGGATTATTGGCGCTTCACTCCCCTCCCTGAAGGACATTTACACCTCCCACCTCACCCGCAAGGCGATCACAATTCTGAGTGATGCAAGTCACCCCGCTCACAATTTGTTTGATCCACTGCCCTCTGGGAAGAGGTACAGAAGCCTGCGCTCCCGCACCACCAGACTCACCAACAGCTTCATACACCAGGCTGTTAGGATGCTGAACTCTCTCCCCCCTCTGCCACATAACATCCTGGACTTTTGGACCCACAATGGCTGCCTTGCACTACTCCACTTGTACACTTGCACACTTTGCAACTTGTTGTTGTCCTGTGTCCTGAAAACACTTCTGAACACACTTCTGCTGCTCTTAGATAACTTGCACCACTATGCCACTTGCATACTTAGGTCAAACAGAACTACCTCAGCCATTTATTGGGCTGACTTTTGCACTATTATTATATTGACTGTCTACTGTATGCACAATTGCACAATTTCAACCCATTTTTTTTTTGCTGCTCTTATTTCTTCACTGTATGTGCCTTCTTATTTACTTTTTATATTGTTTAATTGAATGTTATGTTTTTGTCTGTGGACCTAATTGGTAAAATGTCTTGTCTCCACCGTGGGATAGTGGGAAACGTAATTTCGATCTCTTTGTATGTCTTGACATGTGAAGAAATTGACAATAAAGCAGACTTTGACTTTGTTACTGACAAAATTTCACCGAAATCCATGGAGAAGGTACTTTACTAAATCGCGGAAATTGGGTAGTCACATTTGTGGCGGGTAGATTAGCGAACGTCCTGGCAGATGCACTGCAGGTGTCATTCTAATTAACATCGTCTTGATTGAACTCATTCTCGCTGTGTTTTTCTTAAAATTATCACTGCTGCTATCTAGTTAAATATCTCATGGTTTTCCTGACTTATACTTGTTAAAATGTTAACGTAGTTTACATAATTTCAAATTAGCTTACTGAGGTAAGCTACTGATTAAGTTACTGATTACTGAGATTAGCATGTAACTCCATCCCTGTCTAAATTCATAGGCTAAGACTTGATATCATTCTCGCTGTGTTTTTCTTAAAATTATCACTGCTGCTATCTAGTTTAATATCTCATGGTTTTCCTGATATGTACTTGTTAAAATGTTAACAGTTTACATAATTTCGAATTAGATTACTGAGGTACTGATTACTGATTAAACTAGATGTACTGCAGAGCGGTACAAAATATGACCTCCGCCCAGTCCAGCACATTTTTTCCACAAAAATAAATCACGCTGAAAGGCCTATATGATTCTAACTGTCTCACTAAATTGCATTAGCCACACTCAATTCTCACTGGTATCTGCTAGACAACAAGTACCAAAACATGATTAGTTCATAGATTTCACATGTAAAATTAATTTTATACAACCCCACCCCCATCTTGCCTGTTCATAATTCTGAGAAATTCTTGAATTGTGTGCATGTGTGCGTGTACACGTTTATGTTTATGTGTGTGTGTGTGTGTGTGTGTGTGTGTGTGCGTCCTTGTGTGTTTGCCTGCGTATGTGTGTTTGTGCATGTGCATGCATGCGTACATATGTCTACTGTGTGAGTATGTGTCATACGTATGATTACTGTGAATGTATGTGTGTGCGTGTGTATCTGTTTATGCACATGTGTGCACATGGAATAGGTTAACATGACCCCTGGAGGCAAACATACGGAAAAAATTGGTCATCCTAGGCCCTACGGTTCTCAAGATATTCATAGAAAACTGTGTCTGCCCTACCCTCCTTTCGGGGGGTCCAGTACAGCGGGGGGGGGCTACAGATCAAAACCAAAAACGATGGTTCCATGCTATCCATGTGGGGTTGCATGCCCACCAAGTTTCGTGTACCCCGGTCTTTCAGTGTCCCGGGAATCCTTGTTGGTGTACGTCACTAAATGTAAACATAAATTATTTTATTGTAAGGCCCCCCATGAACGAAAGTACACAAAACTTGGCATGCATTCGGAGGGTGTCATAATGATCCTACACTTTTAATTTCGTGCAGTTTTGACCTTGTCAGCCAGAGATATTGTGATGAAAACACCAAATTTTTTGCTTTTTTGTGTTTAACTAGGTGGCGCTATACATGAAATGAGTGGTTATGGAATGGGTTGACATGGCCCCTTGAGATCAACATACAAAAAAAATGGTCCTCCTAAACCTTACGGTTCTCGAGATATTCACAGAAAACTGTGTCTGCCCTACCCTCCTTTCGGGGGGTGCAGTCCAGCGGGGGGGCTACAGATCAAAACGAAAAACGATGGTTCCATGCTATCCATATGGGGTTACATGCCCACCAAGTTTCGTGTACCCCGGTCTTTCAGTGTCCCGGGAATCCTTGTTGGTGTACGTCACTAAATGTAAACATAAATTATTTTATTGTAAGGCCCCCCATGAACGAAAGTACACAAAACTTGGCATGCATTCGGAGGGTGTCATAATGATCCTACACTTTTAATTTCGTGCAGTTTTGACCTTGTCAGCCAGAGATATTGTGATGAAAACACCAAATTTTTTGCTTTTTTGTGTTTAACTAGGTGGCGCTATACATGAAATGAGTGGTTATGGAATGGGTTGACATGGCCCCTTGAGATCAACATACAAAAAAAATGGTCCTCCTAAACCTTACGGTTCTCGAGATATTCACAGAAAACTGTGTCTGCCCTACCCTCCTTTCGGGGGGTGCAGTCCAGCGGGGGGGCTACAGATCAAAACGAAAAACGATGGTTCCATGCTATCCATATGGGGTTACATGCCCACCAAGTTTCGTGTACCCCGGTCTTTCAGTGTCCCGGGAATCCTTGACGGAAATTTGGACATGTGAAAAAAAAATAAAATAAATCTGACTAAACCTATATGACCACCGCTTCGCTGCGCGGCGGTCATAATAAAACAAGAGACAACCTCTGCAAGGTCACACAACATGGATGCTGAGGAAGTGATGGGAATGTTCAGCGCATTAAAGGAGAAGGCACCAAATGCCACCATCTGTTACATGTCATGCAAAATGAGAGCGCAGAAAAACAAGACCGTTGAATACTTAGACAGTTTAGACAAGAAAGAGCAAGAAGTGGTCATCAAGAAGGCTGTGAGGCTGGGTGTAGTACAAAGAAGAAAGAGGAGAAAGAAGCAAGGAGAGCTGCAGGAGGAACTAGAATTGCGGTTCCGAGGAACTGCAAGAGTGGATTTGATCAGGGGCATGGAACTCGGCCTCCTCGGCCTCATCCAAGGATTCCAACGGTACCTCATTTATGAAAATTGGACATACGGGTCAAAAGTTACATGCACACACCTTCATATACACAGACAGCCCAGCCCAGCTCATTAGAGCTCTGCCAGATGCCTCAGAACTCTGCCAGGTGCAAGCTTAAACAATTAGAGCTGTGATGTCACAATCGAAATTTGAATTCTGAACATTCCGCCATTCATTTCAATGGGGCCCAAAAACGCAGAAAAACGGGAATACTGCGAAAACGACAAGGGCCAGCGACACGAAATCAACAAGCAAGTTACACCGGTTCGGGCCTGAATTTTTGGAGTTTGAACCGCGTCGATAGCTCAAACGGTCTAGGAGCAGTAGTTCGGCCAAAAAGTGGGTGAAAAGGAATAACTAGAATTGCGGTTCCGAGGAACTGCAAGAGTGTGTTTGATCAGGGGCATGGAACTCGGCCTCATCCAAGGATTCCAACGGTACCTCATTTATGAAAATCGGACATACGGGTCAAAAGTTACATGCACACACCTTCATATACACAGACAGCCCAGCCCAGCTCATTAGAGCTCTGCCAGATGGCTTAGAACTCTGCCAGGTGCAAGCTTAAGCAATAGACCGGTTTCAGGTCCCTAACAACCGTAGTCAAGAACGAACTCGGAGGACAAGCAGCACTAGTTGTTTACACTGACAGCGCATAGAAAACAAGCTGGCTGAACTTGATATAAGATGAAGAATAAAAACATATTGCCGAAATATTTCGGTGTAGCCGAGTCTGGATTGTTTTCATCTAGAGGTGTAGCGGATTTACCTATGAAAAAGCAACGGATTTTAAGGAAGGTAGGCTAAACATGTGGCCCTGCAGTCACTGTGAAGTTAGGTTAGGCTTAAGCTAATGTTAACGTTAGGGCTTCGACTGCAGAAACAATTAGTTTAGATTTAGTGAGAACATTACCTACTCAAAGGGTACATAATGACAGGGGTGGACAATCATTTCCCCCTGAGGTCAGAGGATAATTACTTTGATAAAGTAGCCTATGCTGGCCACACATTGAACGATTGACTGAAATAATGTTACAATGCACAAAATGCATTGTGCTGGATGTTAACTGACAGGACAGGAGCCTATGACGGATTAGCTATAAGCTAGGCTACCTTATAGTAGGCTTATGCAATAACGTTACTTGCAAGCCCATGTCTTCTTTCTTAAAACAAACAACTCAAATGGAGTGTCAACTTTAACTTTAGGCTACCCTGCATATTGTCATTTGCGTGAAATGTAGGCTAACGTTAGCCTCCGTTCTCATGGATCATAAGTCTCTCATTAAAATGATATGCTGAGGAATATGATAAAAAAAAAAAAAAACTTTGTTAACGTCACAACCCTATGTTATTTAGCCTACATGACTTGAGTTTTTCCTCTTGAGCATGAAGATAACATTTGTGGCATAACTTCGTAGCTTCATAATGCATGCTTCGTAGCACCTAGGCATGCCTACTTTATTGGCGTTTTAAACATTTTTAGCTTTGAATAGACACATCACAAAAAAATGAAATGTCTCCTGTACCACACAGGGGAATTTCCATCTGCTTTTCTCTGTCAAAAGTTAACAATTTTCAAGCTCTATGCGTCTTTCTCTCAATGTATTGCTATACGGCTCTGGGTTTGCTTGTCCTCCGAGTTCGTCCTTAACGACGGTTGTTAGGGACCTGAAACCGGTCTATTAGAGCTGTGATGTCACAATCGAAATTTGAATTCTGAACATTCCGCCATTCATTTCAATGGGGCTAAAAAACGCAGAAAAACGGGAATACCGCGAAAACGACAAGTTTGAACCGCGTCGATAGCTCAAACGGTCTAGGAGCAGTAGTTCGGCCAAAAAGTGGGTGAAAAGGAATAACTAGAATTGCGGTTCCGAGGAACTGCAAGAGTGGGTTTGATCAGGGGCATGGAACTGGGCCTCATCCAAGGATTCCAACGGTACCTCATTTATGAAAATCGGGCACACGGATCAAAAGTTATCTGCATTAACGCAACATCCAATAAGCTAAAACGCATAAATATAGTGGTTGCTATGCTGGTTGCTAGGGCAATCATGCTAGTTGCTATGGTGGTCACTAGGTTAGAAGGCCAGGCCTCCTGAGAGGCCTGAAGGGTCAGTTCTGAGGTTGTTGACTGCTGAAACCGAAAAATGGACTGCATTTTCTTAAAAGACAATGTGACTGAAGTGCGGGCAAAGTTTGCACAGAAATGTACGATTTTTCCCACCCTCATCGACCTTGTCATAAAACTTGTTTAAATGATCACACGACGCCTCCTTGCTGCTTTGTTGTCTACATCAGCCTTTCTCAAACTTCTTTGACCTGAGCCCCAGTCAAGGCATACTTTGGGGTCATAGGGCCCACCTACATGAACCTACCCCCTCCTCCCACCCCCCATCAAATTGTAATATCATCACAATTATTATTATTTTTATACTATATTGCTATACATGCACTTCAAAACAGTCGATGTTTAAAGTGCTAAGATTGTTCACAAAAGTTTGTGAAAGCATGCACATCAGAGTACTGCTTTACTAATGTAGAATATAATTAGGCCTACACTAGTTTCATTGTTTTTGCATTGTTGCATGATTGATATGCTATTTAATTACATTTCATTTGAATGCCTGAATGTAAGAATTCAGGAAACACAATACCAGCTTTTAACATTTCTGTTGTTTACTAGTTTATGTAAATCACATAACACATGAACTGTATACTGATAGCCCATTACTGTACACAATAGATTAGTATCTTCGAATAGTCAAGGTTGTTGACTGCTGAAACCGAAAAATGGACTGCATTTTCTTAAAAGACAATGTGACTGAAGTGTGGGCAAAGTTTGCACAGAAATGTACGATTTTTCCCACCCTCATCGACCTTGTCATAAAACTTGTTTAAATGATCACACGACGCCTCCTTGCTGCTTTGTCGTCTACATCAGCCTTTCTCAAACTTCTTTGACCTGAGGCCCAGTCAAGGCATACTTTGGGGTCATAGGGCCCACCTACATGAACCCACCCCCCATCAAATTGTAATATCATCACAATTATTATTATTTTTATACTATATTGCTATACATGCACTTCAAAACAGTCAATGTTTAAAGTGCTAAGATTGTTCACAAAAGTTTGTGAAAGCATGCACATCAGAGTACTGCTTTACTAATGTAAAATATAATTAGGCCTACACTAGTTTCATTGTTTTTGCATTGTTGCATGATTGATATGCTATTTAATTACATTTCATTTGAATGCCTGAATGTAAGAATTCAGGAAACACAATACCAGCTTTTAACATTTCTGTTGTTTACTAGTTTATGTAAATCACATAACACATGAACTGTTTACATACTACTGATAGCCCATTACTGTACACAATAATACTGTGCCCATTCATTAACATATATTAAACATCAGGCGTCTTGTTTACACATTTAAACCATATTTGCACTTCGAATTTCGCTTCCAAATTGTAGTAACTACATCTACGAAGTCTAAGGAAGATAACCATGTAGTCTGTTCAACGATAAGATACATTTTGACAGAACTACAGACCTCGTGAAAGTAGTAGCCTACCTAAAATGTCTCCATTCACTTCATTGCAAAATCGCGGTTGGTCTGTTTACACATTAAAACAATATTTACACTTCGAATTTCGCTTCCAAATTGTAGTAACTACATCTACGAAGTCTAAGGAAGATAACCATGTAGTCTGTTCAATGATAAGATAAACTTTGACAGAACTACAGACTTCGTGAAAGTAGTACCTAAAATGACTTCATTGCAAAATCACGGTTGGTCTGTTTACACATTAAAACCATACTAACAATTTACATGTCGACTCCACATCCTTGTAACACCATACCAAGGGTCTTAAGAAGTGAGTCAATTTGGCTGATTATGTTAACGCATTTCCAGGGCTTGTCAGCTCAAAAAAAGCAGTGGCTATTGCTAACGCATTCATTTTCAATGCTTAGCATGTTAGCTAACATTAAAAGGTTTGTATATGTGCTAACGCTTCCTTGAACGTTCCTATTGTGGCTTGTGGGGTAGAATTTAACTTGTTCACACGTTTAACATTACTGTTGTTTACTACTTTATGTAAATCACATGACTATAATAAACTGTAACTTACTGAGAGCTAAGGTAATTCTGATTCAGTGTGATGAATGGCCATCACGTAAAGCATATGACAGCAAATAGCTAACGTTTACGTTAGCCTAACTTACATATCGTTGACGTTGACCCGACACGTTTATAAGTTAGACCATAGACTGATAAGGACGTCCATCAAAATTCCGTGTGTATCCTGTGTATCTTTCGTGCTGCTATCCTGTTGCCTCTTCCCTGTTGTTCTGGCAACAAGGTTTTTACGCGATATTTACGCCACATCCCAGAGAGTTGTTGTTTGGTGGGTCAGGTGACGAGCCGTCGAATCACAGCACAGCACCCAGAATGCATTGCAACACACCGTCTAGAAGGGACTCAGCGTTAGGTCGGCTTTAAATAGCATGCAGAACCAATAGTAATATAACGTTGTCTGTAAGCTCCACAGATCGTGGCAAGACAGTTGAATTGATTGTGGACTTCTTGCTGGGCAACGATGAGTAACTTGAATAGTAATGCTGCATGGATGTGCATGATATCTGTTTGAAGGTGTGTTTCTCAATGTAATCATCTATACAACTGTACACATGAGTAAGTTCGAATGGAGCGAGCTGGGCATAGGAGTGGGCTGAATGGATTGGTTAAATACTTTATTTATTTTTTTAATGACCTATATGAACATGGTTTGGCTTTAAAAAAAATCTTTTTTTACATGTCCTTTACACTTAGTGCTGGCAAGGCATTGAACTGGGCTGAATGGATTTGGAAAATATATATATATATATATATTTTTTAATGACCTGTATCAACATGGTTTGGCTTTAAAAAAAAGATGAGACAGCGCGATCTTTTTTTACATTACCTTTACACTTAGTGCTGGCAAGGCATTGAACTGGGCTTCATTCAAGGATTCCAACGGTACCTCATTCATGAAAATCGGACATACTGATCAAAAGTTACATGCACACACCTTCATATACACAGACAGCCCAGCCCAGCCCATTATAGCTCTGCCAGGTGGCTTAGAACTCTTCCAGGTGCAAGCTTAACCCTTAAGAACGTAGGTTTTATTTAAACCAACGTACTCCACTGGGTGAGTTTTTTGGGCTGCGTCACTAGCGTTCTACACTGACATTCTATAGTCATTATTAGGTGGCCTACAATCTATGCAGTGCAGCATGGCCTGATCTGTTTTATTTCACGTGAATATTGCAAAGTACCACACACACACATGCTTTCATCATGTGATCACATCATAGCTGTCAACCCTCCCGTTTTTTCCGGGTTTCTCACGTATTTTAACTTTTTTCCCGCTGTCTTCCCGTTTTAATATTTTCCCGTAAATATCCCGTATTTTAACAATCTCATAACATTAGCTCTACCATCGGACTTGTCAGTCTCTGTACTGTTGTCCTGTTGCTACACCCTTGCCCTTCCAACGAAACAGATGTTTTCAAAGCATCGTTTTGCTTGCTTGAAGGCGACAGTGAGACTATTTAAGATGCACGAGAGCACGATTCAGTGGCATCTGCATAGTGTAGGCTACGGCCGAACGCTGTGTGTATCGGCCTACCACTCAGCTACGAGTAGGGAAAGAATTCCCCTGTTTGTATATTCACTCCAAGTTGGCCTACCATAACTTCCCAACTCTGCACTAAAGCCCATAAACTGCATGACAGGCTATTTATATTTTCTCTCTAAAATATCTAAAATAACCAAATGCATTTGTTCAACTTTATGAAGAAGAATTACGCACTATAGGCTACTTGGAACGCACACATTTTGTTTGCGCAGGAGAGAGAATGACAGTGCACAGGGCCATCGATTAGGCTACAGAACTTTAGCCTTGCTAGGGCTGTATAAAGTTGACCAAATTAATATAGGGGGACGAATGTTGACATTTTCCCGTATTCTGCGTGAGAAACCCGGGAAATCTCCCTTATTTTCAAAGCTCAATGTTGACAGCTATGGATCACATGTGTTGCATGCATGCACCTGATTACGCAAATGAAGTCGCGCTGACAACGTGTTACAATTGTCACGAGGATAACAGGACACGCGAATATCTCTGCTCTTACCTCAGACGGATGTTCAATGTCCACACCAGAGTCGTCATTAGATGTAAAAATAACCCTGATCTCTTCATCAGTAAACTGACGCCTTTTCAAATGTGCCATGACTAATATTATCGATGAAATTGTATAGCGTCTGTAAATACTACGATTGTTTTCTGAATGAATGAACTTCGTCGCTGTAATGTTTTGCATTGACGGACTTGATGGATGCACTGCTATTGCGCAAATAAAGCTGTGATTATAATGGGACAAGATAAAGATGTATGCGCATTTCTTGTGCGAGTTTTAATGTCATGAATGTAGCAAACTATGTTTCCTGAGCCGCGTGCGTTACTCAAAGCTACATAGCTCGTGAATGAACGATGTTTGTTTCCAGCATTCCGTACATTTCGCGGTCATTTTGATTTTCTTCTTATCAGTGGCCATGAGATTTGACTAAACACTGAATAACATCATCATTTATTTTTTAAAAAAGCACTAATTTTGCTTGTTTTATTGTGCTTGGTGTAATGACTGACATTCAGAAATATGGCAATAAATGGCAGTGAAGCTAGCAACATTTGTAGCCTCCTGTAAATAAACGTCTTCCCAATACTTGCCACTTCCGTGGATTTTGTCATGTATAGCCCGACCACACAATCATAATATAAACTAGATCTGCAAAATGTGGACATAACCAAATGGTAGTGGCAAAGTGATTTGCGAGAGATCTTTGACTTTGAGAATGTACAATGTCAGCCCATGTTAGCCAACAAGTGGTAGCCCATTGTTAAGCAGCAATTAGAATACTTATGTAGCAACATTCCAAACACAAAAGTGTGACGGTACGCTTTTACGGATAGTTAACGGCCGTCACACCAGTGTGACGGTACGTTCTTAAGGGTTAAGCAATTAGAGCTGTGATGTCACAATCGAATTAGAATCCTTGAACATTCCGCCATTCATTTCAATGGGGCCCAAAAACGGCGAAAAACGGGAATACCGCGAAAACGACAAGGGCCAGCGACACGAAATCAACAAGCAAGTTACACCGGTTCGGGCCTGAATTTTTGGAGTTCGAACCGCGTCGATAGCTCAAACGGTCTAGGAGCAGTAGTTCGGCCAAAAAGTGGGTGAACAGGAATAACTAGAATTGCGGTTCCGAGGAACTGCAAGAGTGGGTTTGATCAGGGGCACGGAACTCGGCCTCATCCAAGGATTCCAACGGTACCTCATTTATGAAAATCGGGCACACGGATCAAAAGTTATCTGCATTAACGCAACATCCAATAAGCTAAAACGCATAAATATAGTGGTTGCTATGCTGGTTGCTAGGGCAATCATGCTGGTTGCTATGGTGGTCACTAGGTTAGAAGGCCAGGCCTCCTGAGAGGCCTGAAGGGTCAGTTCTGAGGTTGTTGGCTGCTGGAACCGAAAAATGGACTGCATTTTCTTAAAAGACAATGTGACTGAAGTGCGGGCAAAGTTTGCACAGAAATGTATGATTTTTCCCACCCTCATCGACCTTGTCATAAAACTTGTTTAAATGATCACACGACGCCTCCTGCTGCTTTGTCTTCTACATCAGCCTTTCTCAAACTTCTTTGACCTGAGGCCCAGTCAAGGCATACTTTGGGGTCATAGGGCCCACCTACATGAACCAACCCCTCCTCCCACCCCCCCATCAAATTGTAACGATATCACAATTATTATTATTATTTTTATACTATATTGCCTACATGCACTTCAAAACAGTCAATGTTTAAAGTGCTAAGATTGTTTACAAAAGTTTGTGAAAGCATGCACATCAGAGTACTGCTTTACTAATGTAAAATATAATTAGGCCTACACTAGTTTCATTGTTTTTGCATTGTTGCATGATTGATATGCTATTCAATTACATTTCATTTGAATGCCTGAATGTAAGAATTCAGGAAACACAATACCAGCTTTTAACATTTCTGTTGTTAGTTTATGTAAATCACATAACACATGAACTGTTTACATACTACTGATAGCCCATTACTGTACACAATAATACTGTGCCCATTCATTAACATATATTAAACATCAGGCGTCTTGTTTACACATTTAAACCATATTTGCACTTCGAATTTCGCTTCCAAACTGTAATAACTACATCTACAAAGTCTAAAGAAGATAACCATGTAGTCTGTTCATAGATAAGATCAATTTTGACAGATCTACAGACTTCGTGAAAGTAGCCTAATAGTCCTACATAAAAGGCTCCATATTCACTTCATTGCAAAATCGCGGTTGGTCTGTTTACACACTAAAACCATATTTACACTTCGAAATTCGCTTCCAAATTGTAGTAACTACATCTACGAAGTCTAAGGAAGATAACCTTGTAGTCTGTTCAACGATACGATACATTTTGACAGAACTACAGACTTCGTGAAAGTAGCCTAGAAGCCCTACATAAAAGGCTCCATTAACTTCATTGCAAAATCGCGGTTGGTCTGTTTACACACTAAAACCATATTTACACTTCGAAATTCGCTTCCAAATTGTAGTAACTACATCTACGAAGTCTAAGGAAGATAACCTTGTAGTCTGTTCAACGATAAGATACATTTTGACAGAACTACAGACCTCGTAAAAGTAGTACCTAAAATTAGTGTGATAAATGGCCATCACGTAGCCTAAAGCATATAGCACTAGCATATGATAACAGCAAATAGCTAACGTTTACGTTAGCCTAACTTACTTATCGTTGACGTTGACCCGACACGTTTATAAGTTAGACCATAGACTGATAAGGACGTCCATCAAAATTCCGTGTGTATCCTGTGTATCTTTCGTGCTGCTATCCTGTTGCCTTTTCCCTGTTGTTCCGGCAACAAGGTTTTTACGCGATATTTGCCACATCCCAGAGAGTTGTTGTTTGGTGGGTCAGGTGACGAGCCGTCGAATCACAGCACAGCACCCAGAATGCATTGCAACACACCGTCTTAAAGGGACTCATCGTTAGGTCGGCTTTAAATAGCATACAGAACCTATAGTAATATAACATTGTCTGTAAGCTCCACAGATCGTGGCAGGACAATTGAATTGAGTGTAGACTTCTTGCCGGGCAATAATGAGTAACTTAACTTGAATAGTGATGCGTGGATGTGCATAGTGTCTGTATGAATGCGTGTTTCTCAATGTAATAATCTATACAACTGTACACATGACTGTTTGAATGGAGCTAACTGGGCTGAATGGATTGGGAAAATACTTTATTTATTTATTTTTTTAATGACCTATATGAACATGGTTTGGCTTTAAAAAAAAAAGAGGAGACAGCGCGGCTGAATGGATTTGGAAAATATATATATATTTTTTTTAATGACCTGTATCAACATGGTTTGGCTTTAAAAAAAAGATGAGACAGCGCTTCGCGCTGTCTCATCTTTTTTTACATTACCTTTACACTTAGTGCTGGCAAGGCATTGAACTGGGCTTCATTCAAGGATTCCAACGGTACCTCATTCATGAAAATCGGACATACTGGTCAAAAGTTACATGCACACACCTTCATATACACAGACAGCCCAGCCCAGCCCATTATAGCTCTGCCAGGTGGCTTAGAACTCTTCCAGGTGCAAGCTTAACCCTTAAAGATGAACTGAACTGAAAGAATCAACATTGATAATGTGTTGATTATGACAATTAAAAATAAATGACACTAAAAAAATAATTTAAAAAAATCAATACGTAGCCTTTTTTAAGCAACACCAAAATTGCGTTTGTTAGTATTAGAACGCTGCCAGGTTCAATGACGTCACTGGCATGGTAGGACCTGAGAAGTTCTATAGGCAACAGCTGCAGCATATTATGTATACACGAAAATTTGTAATTTTAATGGCATGGGTTACAAATTTGAGCCTGTGAGGGACAGGCCTGTAGTGTCTTGACTACCACTAGATGGGTTTCAGGCTCCAGCTCAACCTTCAGTAGGATCATTTGGGTGAAAATGACTGTGTGGGCGCTGCCGGAGCATGGACACTGGAATCTATCTGTTGCAAAGCAGTGGCGAAACGTAGGGAAAATGTTCAAGGAAGCCAAAGTGACGGGAAAAATGTGTTTATTTATGTATGTGTTTATTTCGGGGGGTATACATTTTGTGCAATGTACAACATAGATACATTTTGTGCGGCACAACATAGGCTACTGTAGACCTAGCCTAGGTCATGTAGAAAACTGGACGAGGGGCGCTTGAGACAGCAACACGCACGCTGTCTCTCTGTCTCCCTCCATCCCTCACACACATACATTGCCTACTGTACATCCTCCACACAACTGCATACTCACTCACCACCACTACATTAGGCCTATGCGAAGGCTACGTGCATATACAAATAAGCTATATAACACGCATTGTCACGTCAATGTAGGCTAACGCAGTATGGACTACTGGCACTAGTAACAGCAACTCACACGGGCTCTCTCTCTCCCTCCCTTGAAACTGTTAAAAACTTCGTTACCCCAAGTTGACCCCAGATACACGGAGGATACACGAGTTTGCCGTTTATTTTAGGCTAACGTTAGTGGAGAGTTTGCAGATTTTTACCTTGTGGATGTTGATATTGCACGAGTCTCTTGGATAGCAGTACTGCGAGTTAAACTCCCTCGCATCAACAATCTGTCCTGAGACGGTGAACAACTGGCTTCAGGGTGAGTAGAAAGGGACATTGGATTCTGTTTACAGACCCGCTGTGGTTTAGTTACCAGCTAGTAAAAGCATTATTATCGATCTGTGATATCGTCGGAGTCATGGTTTACTCTCTATGGTCGGAGTGCTAGCTTGTGGAGTTTGACATAAGAGTGTTTCCAAGGTGTTAGCTGCTAGCCCTTTCCTAGGTTGGATCGTATGGTAGCCTATCTAACACTGGACCTCACCTGAGGCTACTTTGAGATATTATTCCAAAGGAGACAGATAGGCTACTGCACTTAAAACTTTAAACGATTGAACGAACCTTCCCAGACTTTGTAATTGCGACCAGTGACTGCATTGAATGAACGAAGCCGAAGTTGAAACTTAGGCTCCATGGCACATAGACTGTGGGCTCGCCTTTCTATGAATTGAAAAAGACTACAAGCTGTTCCACCGAGTTTGCGATAAAGTAAGCAAGAAAAGGGTTTTTTAAGTCAGGATATGGCAAGTCAATGGCATTTATTCGTCCAAAGTTACAGACCAGTTTCCATAGTGCACATCTTATCAATAGTTTGAATGTCGTGTGTGTTTCTGCTCATTGACAAAATAGCGTTCAGTATGATTCATGCCAAATTAATTTCCCCTGTTAAAGTGTTCGCCTTTGTTTCACTAGTTTGGTTTCATTTTGTATGAGATTTTGTGATGTAGGCTAGCCTATGATAAATGGCTTATGGCCAATATGTAACTCAGCTAGGCCTAATGTTAGTTTCCTCAGCCATGTCAGCTAGCCTCAGACTCATTATCTGCTATGGCTGCTAGTGCTAGTGCAGAGTAGCTTACCATGCCAGTGACGTAGCCGATTGTTGAAATCCAACATGGCGGCGCCCGTGTAACAACAACACCACTTTCAACGTACAATTTTATCCCTTTTAATAAATTCAGCCATTTTAATCATTGTACCAATGAGAAGAAATAAAATACATCTGTTATATCACCTTTACTTCAAATTCCAGTTCAGTTCATCTTTAAAGGAGTACCGTCACACCAGTGTGACGGGAATGTTGAGAAATGAACGTTCTAAAGAATATCTGGGTTCATTGAATTCAACATAGAATTTTAGAACCTTCAATTGTTGCGGAACTTAGAACGTTCAAAAACCTACACCTTTAAGGGTTAAGCAATTAGAGCTGTGATGTCACAATCGAAATTTGAATTCTGAACATTCCGCCATTCATTTCAATGGGCCCAAAAAACGCAGAAAAACGGGAATACCGCGAAAACGACAAGGGCCAGCGACACGAAATCAACAAGCAAGTTACACCGGTTCCGGCCTGAATTTTTGGAGTTCGAACCGCGTCGATAGCTCAAACGGTCTAGGAGCAGTAGTTCGGCCAAAAAGTGGGTGAACGGGAATAATAAACTAGAATTGCGGTTCCGAGGAACTGCAAGAGTGGGTTTGATCAGTGGCACGGAACTCGGCCTCATCCAAGGATTCCAACGGTACCTCATTTATGAAAATCGGGCACACGGATCAAAAGTTGTCTGCATTAACGCAACATCCAATAAGCTAAAACGCATAAATAACATGGTTGCTATGCTGGTTGCTATGGTGGTCGCTAGGTTGACATTACAGGGGTGGTTTCTAGGTTGTTGCTAGGGTAATTAGTTAGTTGCTAGTAAGCCATCTTAAGCTGACTGCATAAAGTGATTATTTTAAGAGATACATTTTCAAACCAGAACTGTGTATAGGTCATGGTTAAAAACGTATCAGAACCTCAGAAATAATCACGTAATGCAGCCAGTTTAAGATTTTTTAAGAAGTCAGATTTTTTAAAGGCAATCAAATTTCTGCTGACTCTCTTCTGGCTGCGGTTAAAGGCCAGCGCCTCCTGAGAGGCCTGAAGGGTCAGTTCTGAGGTTGTTGGCTGCTGGAACCGAAAAAAGGACTGCATTTTCTTAAAAGACAATGTGACTGAAGTGCGGGCAAAGTTTGCACAGAAATGTACGATTTTTCCCACCCTCATCGACCTTGTCATAAAACTTGTTTAAATGATCACACGACGCCTCCTTGCTGCTTTGTTGTCTACATCAGCATTTCTCAAACTTCTTTGACCTGAGGCCCAGTCAAGGCATACTTTGGGGTCATAGGGCCCACCTACATGAACCCACCCCCTCCTCCCAACCCCTATCAAATTGTAATGATATCACAATTATTATTTTTATACTATATTGCTATACATGCACTTTAAAACAGTCAATGTTTAAAGTGCTAAGATTGTTCACAAAAGTTTGTGAAAGCATGCACATCAGAGTACTGCTTTACTCAGGGGCGGAGCTACGTGGTGGCCAGGGGGGGCCACGGCCACCACTGGTCAAAGCTTGGCCACCCTGCTGGCCCCCCCAGCTCCGTTCAGTGAAAAGTAAAAAAAAAAGATTGCTGCCGTTTTCAACGGTAGCCTACTTTGAAAGGAAGTGTAGCCTACGGTTCTAATCAAATCGTGAGTAGGCCTAGTGCAGCAGCAGCAGGGGACAATTCAAGTCATCTGTTAAAAACACTTGACAGTAGACTACTACTTACTTAACCTCAGTGACAACAGGTGAGTTGATGATGACTTGGAACATTAATGTTAAAATGTGACACTAATCATAGCAAAGTGAGCTGCGTTGGGCTGTTCTTGTTAGGTAGGCTCTGACATTGACGTGTGAGGCTGATCAAAAATAAGCGGATGCCCGCGGTAACTCTGTTACAAAAATATTTTGATAATATTCGGGTGAAATGCAAGCATATTAGGCACATATCTCCGGATGGCTCCAATAAAAGTAGGCTAATAGTGTCTAGCCTAGGCTACTTTATAAAAACATAATTTGCTGACTGCGTGTGGTTCTTGCCATAGCTGGTCAGGCAGAGGCAGGCTGCTGCGTTGCCTGAGTTCTTTGTTACATTGCTCCGGTAATTGCAACGAGATGAAACCTTAACTGCGTGACAGAGCAGAAGTGGGGCTTTCCAACGAGACTAAACACTTGTCTGTGCGATCAAGTATGAAAATACAAAAAATCATGAAATTAAATCAAATTGCATCATATTTAGTTTACCTACGCACCCACACTCTCGTTTGAATTAGGCTACTCGCGAACCCGTGATCGCATAGATATGGCATATCAGAAGAAAGAGGAGGCACAGGGCTATCCATTGGTACCAAGTATATCAATCCTTCTGGGCTATAAAAACAGACAACGTGACTGCAAAATAACATCATGTACAAAAACCAACGCTTCACAGCCATTACTCTCGTTTGAATTAGGCCCTACTCACGAACCCGTGATCGGATAGATAGCCTATGCCACGCATGTCAGATGAAAGAGGAGACACAGAGCTATCATTTGATACCAAGTACATCCTTCTGGGTTAAAAAACAGACGAAGGGACATCAAAATAATAACTTCATATAGCTCGACTTACTTACCCCACGTTTTTGTGTGTTGTTGTGGTGGCAAAGCATGTTCATAATCCAACGCTATAATGTGTTTCTCTATGGCATAGCATGTTCATAATCCGGTTTTGAGATCCTAGCAAATTCCTACATGGCATCCAATTCAAGACTCACATTGCATCCCAATTTATTCGACAAAGAAACACCTTTTTCCCTTCACTTTGTTCATGGCTCATTGTTCTTGTTTGTGTATGGCACTTACAATGACCAGGATAAATGCTTCTAACTAAAGGTAGTGAAAAAGCCCTTAAAACAGTCTAGGGTTCTAAGGGTTAATGTCTTGATTCAGAGCCATGTTACTTACAGCCAAGTACTTGGAGTGGATAACAGAAAGAAATATAGTTTTGCCATCAGTATAAGATTAAATATCTGCATACCATATTTGTAGTATTTATTATTGTTCTTTGAGTTAACATCATTTGAATATGACTGATTAAGTAAGGTGCATTATCATAATGTACTTTTTATAGCATTGGCCTATTTATGGAAAATGTGTTGGAGTGGACAACAAACTGTTCAGGTTGTCTGTGAATGGACCTGTGTATCAGTTGGCTTTACACAATTCATTGCCATTATTAAAACAGGGTATCCTAATCTTCAAAACTTTTTGAGTAGTTTTCATATTGTAGTTTTGATTCCCAAGTGCCACCCCAATAAAAAGTCTGGACCCAGCTGGCCCCCCCTATAAAATAATCCTGGCTACGCCCCTGGCTTTACTAATGTAAAATATAATTAGGCCTACACTAGTTTCTTTGTTTTTGCATTGTTGCATGATGCTTGCATGAGAAATACTTCTCAAAACAACAGCAATTATATGGGTGCCGTTGTTTTGGGATGTTTCCCTCATGCAAGCATCATACACTGATAGAGTATATATATGCTATTTAATTACATTTCATTTGAATGCCTGAATGTAAGAATTCAGGAAACACAATACCAGCTTTTAAAATTTCTGTTGTTTACTAGTTTATGTAAATCACATAACACATGAACTGTTCATACTACTGATAGCCCATTACTGTACACAATAATACTGTGCCCATTCATTAACATATATTAAACATCAGGCGTCTTGTTTACACATTTAAACCATATTTGCACTTCGAATTTCGCTTCCAAACTGTAATAACTACATCTACGAAGTCTAAAGAAGATAACCATGTAGTCTGTTCATAGATAAGATCAATTTTGACAGAACTACAGACTTCGTGAAAGTAGCCTAGTAGCCCTACATAAAAGGCTCCATATTCACTTTATTGCAAAATCGCGGTTGGTCTGTTTACACACTAAAACCATATTTACACTTCGAAATTCGCTTCCAAATTGTAGTAACTACATCTACGAAGTCTAAGGAAGATAACCTTGTAGTCTGTTCATAGATAAGATAAATTTTGACAGAACTACAGACTTCGTGAAAGTAGCCTAGTAGCCCTACATAAAAGGCTCCATATTCACTTCATTGCAAAATCGCGGTTGGTCTGTTTACACACTAAAACCATATTTACACTTCGAAATTCGCTTCCAAACTGTAATAACTACATCTACGAAGTCTAAGGAAGATAATCATGTAGTCTGTTCATAGATAAGGTAAATTTTGACAGAACTACAGACTTCGTGAAAGTAGCCTAGAAGCCCTACATAAAAGGCTCCATTAACTTCATTGCAAAATCGCGGTTGGTCTGTTTACACACTAAAACCATATTTACACTTCGAAATTCGCTTCCAAATTGTAGTAACTACATCTACGAAGTCTAAGGAAGATAACAGTGTAGTCTGTTCAACGATAAGATACATTTTGACAGAACTACAGACCTCGTAAAAGTAGTACCTAAAATGAGTGTGATAAATGGCCATCACGTAGCCTAAAGCATATAGCACTAGCATATGACAACAGCAAATAGCTAGCAGCTAACGTTTACGTTAGCCTAACTTACTTATCGTTGACGTTGACCCGTTGACGTTCTTTTTAATAAACTGCCTGTAGACTTACACAGTTCTGAATGCTTCGGTTTACATGTAGATACCCTCATTATGCTACGGTGTAAGTGTGTTGCTATTTGGAGCCTTGGTAGCTATTTATTTTTACTATGTTTAGTTCAAGTGCTCTGGTTCAAGCATCGTTGTGTTTGGTGGGTCAGGTGACGAGCCGTCGGATCACAGCACAGCACCCAGAATGCATTGCAACACACCGTCTTAAAGGGACACATCCTTAGGTCGGCTTTAAATAGCATACAGAACCTATAGTCATATAACGTTGTCTGTAAGCTCCACAGATCGTGGCAAGACAATTGAATTGATTGTGGACTTCTTGCCGGGCAATAATGAGTAACTTAACTTGGATAGTGATGCGTGGATGTGCATAATATCTGTATGAATGCGTGTTTCTCAATGTAATAATCTCTACAACTGTACACATGACTGTGTTTGAATGGAGCTAGCTGGGCATAGAACTGGGCTGAATGGATTGGGAAAATATGTATTTATTTTTTTAATGACCTATATGAACATGGTTTGGCTTTAAAAAAAAAGATGAGACATTATGAACATGGTTTGGCTTTAAAAAAAAAGATGAGACAGCGCGAAGCTAGGTCATTTCTTTTTTTACATGACCTTTACAACCTATATGAACATGGTTTGGCTTTAAAAAAAAAGATGAAAAAAGATGAGACAGCGCTTCGCGCTGTCTCATCTTTTTTTACTTTACCTTTACACTTAGTGCTGGCAAGGCATTGAACTGGGCTTCTTTCAAGGATTCCAACGGTACCTCATTCATGAAAAACGGACATACGGGTCAAAAGTTACATGCACACACCTTCATATACACAGACAGCCCAGCCCATTAGAGCTCTGCCAGATGGCTCAGAACTCTGCCAGGTGCAAGCTTAAACAATTAGAGCTGTGATGTCACAATCGAATTAGAATCCTTGAACATTCCGCCATTCATTTCAATGGGGCCGAAAAACGCAGAAAAACGGGAATACCGCGAAAACGACAAGGGCCAGCGACACGAAATTAATGCCATGCTGTGGTCTTGCTGGATCAAACCCATGCTGTGGTCTTGCTGGATCAAACCCACTAATAAAGTAAACTTAAGAAGAACAATAGTGGGCTTGCTCCGCAAGCCCACAGCATGGCTTTCATGCTGTGGTCTTGCTGGATCAAACCCACTAATAAAGAAATAAAGAAAACTTAAGAAGAACAATAGTGGTCTTGCTGGATCAAACCCACTAATAAGTAAACTTAAGAAGAACAATAGAAAGCCATGCTGTGGTCTTGCTGGATCAAACCCACTAATAAGAAAACTTAAGAAGAACAATAGTGGGCTTGCTGGATCAAACCCACTAATAAATAAAGTAAACTTAAGAAAAACAATAGTGGGCTTGCTGGATCAAACCCACTAATAAGAAAACTTAAGAAGAACAATAGTGGTCTTGCTGGATCAAACCCACTAATAAGAAAACTTAAGAAGAACAATAGTGGGCTTGCTGGATCAAACCCACTAATAAAGAAAGTAAACTTAAGAAAAACAATAGTGGGCTTGCTGGATCAAACCCACTAATTACACAAACGTCAAGCCACAAAAGAAAGAAAAAGAAGCCAACAAGAACGCAAAGTGTTGGAGAAAAAGATTGAAGAATTAGGTGCAGACAAAATTGAGGAAGCGTTTTAGTCAGGGGGCCAATTCTGAAAAGGGCTTCCGTTAAGACTTTTGCGGACATGTTTTGGTACAAGCTGTCACCCTATTTTTTTAGGTAGAAGACACCCATAGGTAAGATATTAGGGTGGTTGTCAAGCTGAATTTTTTTTTGTGTGACTTGTACAAGCAATTTCAGGCCAATTTTTTGGTTTCCTGCTCAACACAACATGCCAGCAATAAATGTTGAATATCTCCACAACCACAAGGACCATATACATACACGTATCAAATGAAAGCTAACACTCATGGGCTGTCTGCAGAAGTGTCAGAATTGACATTTATTGTACAGTGTAAGAGACAACAGAACTAGAACATGAAAAAAACAATCTCCGCCTAAAGAGAACCAGTTTTCAAAGTGAATATCAGCTTGGAAACATAACATAGTATCCCAAAACCTCTATCAATCAGTACCCCTATCTATGGGAATAAGTCAAGCCAAGTTTAAAGCTTGTAGGGGGAGACAGTGCAATACTGCACAAGTTATAATTCTTTAATGTCAAGGCGGAAATGTAGAACTGTAGATGGTGGTCTATGGTGCTATTTTACTTCATTAATGTACCAGGTTGTAACACAAATTATATTTAATTAACATATCACTATAGTTATTAATTCCACCCTAACATTACTGCTCTCTCACTTATTTTGGGTTAGGGGTAAGTAACTAGTTAGTAGTAATAACTATATAATAGTCGTATGGCAAAGCTATGTTTTTCCCCATCCAAGCAGTGACTCTCAGGTAGGCAGCCAACAGAAGGCACCCAGGGACCATGTCCATGTGCTCAGTCTGAGTCCTGGTCAGGGACACAAAAGAAGAGTTTACTGTTTTGATAATGAATACCTTCCCAATACAAAACATGCATGCATGCATCCAAGGGCATAATATAAATCTAATCTACAAAACAGGAAAAACATGCCAAAACAATCATGCCAAATAATCTGAAACAATATAGTTGCTAGCCTAGAAATCTAGACGCACCCTGCTGCCAGGGCTAGTCTAGCAACTCTCCGTTGGCTTGTGAGCTGGAAAAATTAAACTTCTATCAGGCCAATCAAATCGTTAGGTGGGCTTAACATAATGATTGATGGCAGAGTTGCAGCGGTTTGGCTTGAATTCCCTGCTACTTGGAAAACAAAGAAGATGGATCGATCTTGCTGTTGGCGAACAGCTTCACACGACTAGCTCCGCTGGTGGGAAAATGCATGGGACTCGTTCTAGTGCTGTCCTATTGCGTGCAGAGGGAATTTGAAAGACAACCAATTATCCCGCCCCTCGGACTGAGCACTGCGAACGGTGAGTGCCCAGACCCTACATTTTAATGTGGGTCTGGCTCATCAGGCTATATAGTTGCATATAATGTGGCAAAACTCAATAATAATGATGTGAGTACCTGAGTATTCTTGCACCGAGCTGCACAGGCACATCCACATGCCCCACTACAAAATATTCCACTTTTTTGACATTGCCTGGTACTGCACTGACTTCCACTTTCCTTGCATCCACATATCATCAGATCCAAGCACCTGGCCTGTACAGGTTCTTTGGTTAAAAGCTGGGGAACAAGCATTCCATCCTTCATGTGCCAATCACAACTGGTTAGTAAGGGCAACTGTGGATGGGTCACTTGTGACTGTTTCCAAACCTTTGTTTGATAGTGGGCCCTCATTACAGTAGGTGCCGAGACAAGGCATCCTGAGTTGGTGGTAAAGTATCCAAATTGACTTTCACTTTCCAAAACAGGGCACAGCGAACATCATGGATTGAAGTGCTGGTCGTTTTTTGATCATACAGTGTACAGTTTGTAGACAAACTGTTCTGTTGAGGTTTGGGGCAGCCGTGGCCTACTGGTTAGTACTTCGGACTTGTGACCGGAGGGTTGCCAGTTCGAACCCCGACCAGTAGGCACGGCTGAAGTGCCCTTGAACAAGGCACCTATAACCCCTCACTGCTCCCCGAGAGCCGCTGTTGTTGCAGGCAGCTCAGTGTGCCGGGAATAGTGTGTGGTTCACCTCACTGTGTGCTGAGTGTGTTTCACTAATTCACGGATTGGGATAAATGCAGAGACCAAATTTCCCTCACGGGATCAAAAGAGTATATATACTTATACTTATAGAATAGCTGGACTTGATACTTCATCCTCACCAAAGTTGTGGAGAAGATGAAGGCACAACCTCATGATGACACAACCAAAGGGTATGAGAGGCTCATCATTCAGTGCAATGACACAGATGTACTGTTGTTGCAGCTTGTGTTTGCAACCTGCTGAGCCCAGAAATTTGGATGAAAGCAGGAACTGCCAAGAAACCACGCTACATTTAAGTGCATGGTATTAAAATGTCAAATGAGATTCTGGATGGTCTGTTGGCATTTCATGCCATCACTGGATGTGACACTACCAGTCAGGTCACTGGAATATGAAAAAGGATGGCGTGGAAAGTGTTCCAGCAGTGCCCTCATCTTCTCCACAACTTTGGTGAGGATGAAGTACCAAGTCCAGCTATTCTATCCTCAGCAGAACAGTTTGTCTGCAAACTGTATGATCCAAAAACGACCAGCACTTCAATCCATGATGTTCGCTGTGCCCTGTTTTTGAAAGTGAAAACCAATGTGGATACTTTACCACCAACTCAGTGGAAACAGTCACCAGTGACCCATCCACAGTTTCCCTTAACAACCAGTTGTGATTGGCACATGAAGTATGGAATGCTTGTCCCCCAGCTTTTAACCAAAGAACCTGTACAGGCCAGGTGCTTGGAGCTGACGATATGTGGATGCAAGGAAAGTAGAAGTCAGTGCAGTACCAGGCAGTTTCGATGTCAAAAAAGTGGAATATTTTGTAGTGGTGCATGTGGATGTGCCTGTGCAGCTCAGTGCGAGAATACTCAGGTACTCGCATCATTATTATTGAGTTTTGCCACATTATATGCAACTACATTGTTTCATATTATTTGGCATGATATTGTTTTTCTTGTTTTGTAGATTAGATTGATATTATGCCCTTGGATGCATGCATGCATGTTTTGAATCGGAAGGTATTTATTCTCAAAACGGTAAACTCTTCTTTTGTGTCCCTGACCTGGACTCAGATTGATAACATGGACATGGTCCCTGGGTGCCTTCTGTTGGCGGCCTTCCTGAGCGTCACTGCTTGGAAAGGGAAAAACATACCTTTGCCACACAACTATTAGTTATTACATTACATTACATTACATTTTGCTGACGCATTTTTAACCAAAGCAACTAACAACATGGTTAACAGTTTAAGCTTTATAAAGCAATTCTCTCAACACTTATAGGACCATTTTAAAAAGCTCTAGTACAATAAGAATAAGTGCATTAGTGAGTGCTGTTTTTTAAACAATCGAGAGTCAGTTCTAGTCAGGTGGTAAGTGCTAGGATCAGCAAGACTAGTTATTACTACTAACTAGTTACTAACCCCTAACCCTAAAGAAGTGAGAGAGCAGTTATGTTAGGATGGAATAAATAACTATAGTGATATGTCAATTAAATATAATTTGTGTTACGACCTGGTACATTAATTAAGTCAAATAGCACCATAGACCACCATCTACAGTTCTACATTGCTGCCTTGACATTAAATAATTACAACTTGTGCAGCATTGCACTGTCTCTCCCTACAAGCTTTAAACTTGGCTTGTCTCATTCCCATAGATAGGGGTACTCATTGATAGAGGTTTTGGGATACAATGTTGTTTCCAAGCTGATATTCACTTTGAAAACTGGTTCTCTTTAGGTGAAGATTGTTTTTTTCATGTTCTAGTTTTGTTCTCTTACACTGTACAAAACATGTTCATTCTGACACTTCATGTTGAGCAGGAAAAATCAGCTTAACAACCACCCTAATGATCATGCTTGCACATAAATTGGATTATATTGCACATTTGCCCAAAATTACAGTAGGTAACATGGAAGAAAATGAAAGCACTTTGGGGAAAAAATCCGCTTTTACCACTTATAAGAATATAGTGTTAAAATGGACAAAAAAACATTTTCTAAGCTGACAACCTGGCTAGAACACATGTTAAGGGGTTAAATATTAATACTGGATAGGTTGTATGCTTGTACCAAAAAGTGTCCGACAGAGTTTTAATATCATTTTTGGCCCCCTGACTATTTCCAGAGCTCACAGAGGAGAAAGTGAGCTTGATCAAGGAGTTATTGGGTGGCAGAGGGGTGGGGGCATGGGCATTTCTATGTTATGCGTGGGATTTGGATGGCAACAGGGTCATTTTCAATGGAAAAATTGAGACTTTTCATGCTAAAAAAAAGAAATACACTGCTGGCTATTGGTCCGTGAACGAGGAGGGCTATGAAGTTGATGCACATGACACTGATGTGTCCATCTATGCAATGGCAGCAGATATCATCTTAGATGACTTGGTTGTGCAATAGCCTGTCAGAACTAACTTTTAAGTCTGCACAATCACACAGAGAACTTGTATATCTGTTGTACTGATCATTCATTGTTAGTATGAAAAAAAAGGAATATGTGAACTGAAGAAAAGTAAAATTAAATTGTTCAACTCTTGGGGAGGAGGAAAAAGGGTAAATTGAACACATGAATTAACAATTGATGTGTATTGTTTTGTCTTTGTTTTGTCAAATAAATGTTTTTGAATATGAATAAACGCTTATAGGCTATTAATTATGACCGCCATATAGGTTTAGTCAGATTGTTTTTTTTTTTTTTTTTTCGCATGTCCAAATTTCCGTCAAGGCTTCCCGGGACACTGAAAGACCAGGGTAGACGAAACTTGGTGGGCATGTAACCCCATATGGATAGCATGGAACCAATGTTTTTCGTTTTGATCTGTAGCCCCCCCGCTGGACTGCACCCCCCGAAAGGAGGGTAGGGCAGACACAGTTTTCTGTGAATATCTCGAGAACCGTAAGGTTTAGGAGGACCATTTTTTTTTTGTATGTTGATCTCAAGGGGCCATGTCAACCCATTCCATAACCACTCATTTCATGTATAGCGCCACCTAGTTAAACACAAAAGAGTAAAAATGAGGTGTTGTAATCGCAGGTATCTGTGACCTAACATAGTCAAAACTGCACAAAATTGGAAGTGTAGGATCATTATGACACCCTCTGAATGCACGCCAAGTTTCATGGAATTCCGTTCATGGGGGGCCACACAATAAATTCATTTATGTTACTATACACCAACTGGCCTGTAGGTGGCCGGAGACAGTTTTCTGTGAATATCTCGAGAACCGTAGGGCCTAGGAGGTCCACCTTTTTTTTGTATGTTGGTCTTAAGGGGGCATGTCAACCCATCCCATTACCACTTATTTCATGTATAGCGCCACCTAGTTAAAAATGAAAAAGCCAAAAATTAGGTGTTTTCATCACAATATCTCTGGCTGACATGGTCAAAACTGCACGAAATTGAAAGTGTAGGATCATTATGACACCCTCCGAATGCATGCCAAGTTTTGTGTACTTTCGTTCATGGGGGGCCTTACAATAAAACAATTTATGTGTACATTTAGTGACGTACACCAACAAGGATTCCCGGGACACTGAAAGACCGGGGTACACAAAACTTGGTGGGCATGTACCCCCACATGGATAGCATGGAACCGTCATTTTTCGTTTTGATCTGTAGCCCCCCCCGCTGGACTGGACCCCCCGAAAGGAGGATAGGCCAGACACAGTTCTCTGTGATTATCAGGGGGCCCCCAATCGAGTTTTTTTTTTTTTTTTTACATAATAAATAACGTAAACGAGTGACATCAATGAATGAATAAATGAAACAATTAATCATTCAAAACAAGAAAATTCTGATTTCATGATCAATATACCTGCCTACCTCTACTGTGTCCGCCAGCCTTTGAGTCATGCGCATAAACTAGACACCTCGGGTGCATAGACAATTCGTGCAGACACTGCATCAAGTTCAACAATCGGAAGAGACGGTAATGTTAAGACAAGTCACAAAAAAGGACATATCCCTCTGGTGCCGAAAACAGAACGAAGAAAATGACAGAGGAGGAGAAAAACGAGCAAGATACAGGTATGTTTGCATGATTATTTACAGTATGTTTTGTGCTTGAGGTAGCTAGCTAGCTGTCATGATCTAATATAAGCCATCACCAGAGCTAAATCTCCGCCATCAACAGAGAAATGTCTCCCATTAATATATATTTATCTAGATGTATTTCAGATGTCAAGGATATTGGGATTGTTTTGGATGTTCAATCAAGCATGTACCCTAGCTCTAGGTGGGCTTATTATGTCGTAAATTAAAGTTAGCTAGCTGACTGAAGTGGACATTAGCACTACAGTAGCTACATGAAAACGTAGCTGAAGGCAAATTTACCACAGAGGGATTGTTTCTGATTTCGCACCTGAAAGTGTTGATAGTTTATTACTGTTCTATAATATGTGACATAGTGGTAAGTCTGATAGCAACAACAGACTAAGCCCAGGCTCCCAGTCCCAACCCAACCCACTGACTAGCGCGACTCTGGGCATCGGTAACGTTCCAGCTTCATAGGCAAAGATGGAACAGTACGTGCGCTCTGCTCTAAGATCTTTGGAGAGAGATGGTAGTGTTTGAGAAAATATACCATGTTGGGTGGGGAGACTTCTGTGATGAAAATAAACTTACATTTGATTAAGATAGTGGCAAGTGATGTAGCGGTGCTACCCTAATATTTAGGCTGCAGTAGATCACCATGTTAAGCGTTCACCATACTGCAATTAAGTATATACTCTTTTGATTATGCCTCATTTGCCAATAGAATATGAATTGTTACATGTGAAATTGCTTGTTATTTGAGTGTAAGTAATGATAGCAAAATAAACTCATTCTGCTCGATCAACTATGCACTTATGCAATATTTTTTTTTTTCAGAGACACTGTTGAAGTCCTTTCGAGCACATCTCTACCTAACTCTACCTACCAGAAGGTGAGGTTTTCTTGATGGCAAATGGTTACATAGCCTGTTAATATGACATGACACATTTAACATTGTTTTTTTTAAATTTATTTATGCATTTATTTAATCATTGCAGGTTCGTCCACTGCAGAGTTGCAGATGCCTAAAAACCAGGAACGAAGTAGGAATAATTATCTATTTTTTGGGACATTTTATTTTTGATTATTAATGTTTGTCTATTTTGTTTTTATTTTGTAGTTGAAAATTGCTCATTTAATGCACATTTGTTCAGCAAATCTGTTGAAAAACAAGTCATTAAACTGATGTCCTTGTTTACAACAATTGCTGTTGTATTTTGTTATTTGTCAATTCAACTTCAGTAAACCACCCTTAGTGCTTCACTTTGAATATGAATGTTTCAAATAAATCTGTGATTTTAGTACCCTCTAAGATTAAAAGGTGACAGGGTTGGTGTAAATAACAACTGTATTAATACATTGGTTTACCAAGCACATGGGGCCAGAAGTCTAGATTGGAGCCCCAAAACATTTTTGGCATGTGAGCAAGGATGGATTACTGAATGAGCCTACCGAGCCCAAGAGGTCAAGGGACCCTGAACCCCAAGTAGTTGTGTGAATTCACAACCAATAAGTCAAAAAGCAAAAGGCTATGAATCTGAACAAATTTAGGTACTGCCCTTCTCCAGCTGACCATCCCAAAAATGCACCAGAATACCCCCCCCCACACACACACACACACACACACGTTTGTACCCACATTTGCACAAACAGGGTAGGGGGAGAGGGTCCTTATGCATCTGTGTCCAGGGGGACAGTAGTTCATAATCAGTTCCTGTATTAATACATAACCTCACTGTATTAATTTATAATATGACATTATAGTGTGAAGTTGTCAATTATCGCCAAGCACAGGTGACTGCGTTGTGGGAGGGGGCCCCCAAATCAAATTCTGCTTAGGGCCCCCAAAAGGCTTGGGCCGGCACTGCGTATGACACATACTCACACAGTAGACATATACGCTTCCATGCACAGGCACGCACACACACACACACACACACCCACACACATAACACAAACAATCAAGAATTTCTCAGAATTATGAACAGGCAAGATGGAGGTGGGGTTGTATAAAATTAATTTTACATGTGAAATCTATGAACTAATCATGTTTTGGTACTTGTTGTCTAGCAGATACCAGTGAGAATTGAGTGTGGACAATGCAATTTAGTGAGACAGTTAGAATCATATAGGCCTTTCAGCGTGATTTCTTTTTGTGGAAAAAATGTGCTGGACTGGGCGGCGGTCATATTTTGTACCGCTCTGCGGTACATCTAGTTTCAACATTGTTTCAATATTCATTTTAGTGGAAATACCATTGAAATCCCATTGATCTGTAGTTAGAATTTCAACGTTGCTTTAATATTAATGAAGGGTGCAAAAGTGATATAGAATAAATGTGGCAGTGCGACGTTGATTAAATTATTTTAACGTTGACAAAGTAATTGTTAGCTGGCTGCAGAATGAGCAGTCATCAACACCAACTGAAAGCCCCGTTTTGCAGGTACAATAGTCTTGCATTGCATACTCTGAATTACATTTTCCAAAGGCCAGCTTTCATGCTTGTGTCACAACTTCAGAACGGCTTGACGCACATGCTTCAAATTTGGTGTGAACATTTGTATGGATTGTATGGAATGATTAAGTCAAATGTCAAGGCCAAACCCACCTTGAGTGTGATATCTCAAGAATGCCTGACGCACAAGGTTTTTTGGTACAAGGGTTTGTATGAACTCAAAAATTAAGTGATTCAATGTTTTTTTTTTCAGGAATCTCCCCACCAACATTAACCCAGCAGCTTTCCATCCACTATTGTAATTCCTCTGGCATTACATTCTAGTTACCTTTTATATCTGCCTTTTTTTCGTGTAGGCAAATTCAGTCCTGTCTCCATTGGAAAACTACCAGGAGGAGAAAGATTGTTGATTGTTTTTATGGTGCAATATTTAGCTTGGTTACTGTCATTGCTCAGCGAGTCTATAGGCTAACATATAACTCTGCCATTTATCCATACAGAAATTAAGATAAGAGTAGGCCTAAATGTCATCTATAAAATGGTTGTTTTTTTAAGGGCCTCTATAGGCTACAAAGTATAACTTTCTTTACGTTTGCAATGTTAATATTTGTAATAATACAAACTACTACTTGCTTTTAAAAACAATTTTAGTAGTAGGTCTATGCTCAGCTATAGCCACTTGGCACTAGCCTCGTGAGACCATCCTGATCTCGCGAGCTTCAGGGTTTCACTCGCAGATCAGTCTGGATACTTTCCGTTAAAGAAAATTTGGAGCAGTTCACCAAACGAACGTCCAATCAGCGCTGGCTTTGAGGCGGGTTGAGGTGTGACGCAACGAACAACATGACGGCATCCACAGAGATGAGCATAGCTATCGCGCAAGTTTTATTCAAATTAGAAAGTATTCCTGGGTAAACTGTGAAGCTATGAGTCTCAGCCATGCAGCTGGGAGGAATGAACGACACAGACATCCTCCACGGCTGATTCCAGTTCATAATGGAGGAATATCTTCAGAAGTGTAGGGCCTACCGTGAAAACTTGATGGGAATTGTCGTTGATTAGGTTCATAAATGGTAAGTTAAAACATCTTAACGTTTGTCACGTTACCTAACTTAATTGTATGTTAAACGGCATTAGAAGAATACTTTGTTCATCTAATTGGTTGATTTGGCCCGTCGATAACCAACAAAGGTGGTGATAGACAGATGGTTTATCCAATCAGCTAACCAGTATGCCCGGCCCTTCCCAAAAGTTCTTCAATGAAAAGTTCCCAGATGGATATGCGGAGCAAATCCATCTGGCGGAGTCAGGTTAACTTGGCACACCATTCATGGAATCCACTGTGCTACATAAAAAAGGGCTCACCCGCGTGAGGTCTGAGTGGAACACATCGCAGGTATCGAGCTGGACTACGTCAAAAAGTAGCAGTTGGATTCCGCTTATCCGTCAAGAAGGGAGACAGGATAACAGTTGACAGTGAGTGTTAATGTAATCTATTTTAGATAATGTATCCTTATAGTGAAATTGGGACAGAAATACAGTCCTATAAAGGCTATTAACAGTGATTCTCTGTTCAGTTTTTTTTTTATTATGATGTCGATGACGACGACGTTAATACTAGCTAGCACAGTTAGCCATCGCTAGCTAGTTACCAGTTACTGTCCCTATGTAAACAGTTGTACAGCTATCGTAAAAAAAAAATACCATCAGCATCACTGTTGGTTAACAATCTAAACATTGTAAGTAGTTTAAGCCTAATGCTGTCATATCTACCTGCGTGACGTGTTTGTTTCTTGTAGTTATTTCCAACAGTAACAATTGGCCTACTATGAAGCCATTATCTATAAGTGTAACGTTATATAACTACCGACAGCAACAATGTTGCAGTTGTGGAATGCACGCGTACCAAGTGAAACTGTTTCATTTGTAAGTATCATACAACGGCTCTTTATCCCTCTTCAACCCCTTCCATTTGCAGAAAATGTACATGTTAATTCAGTGGATCGAGGACCCCCCTACATGGGATGTGCTACCACAAAATAAAGTTGTTAACGGCATAGGCGTGCATACATAGACACTAGGTGGTGCTAAAGCACTAGGAAGTTTGCCCTTTATCAACGAAAATGCCCTTTTTTTTTCTTTTTTTTTATTATTAATATTATTAAGATTTTACTGAGGTCTGTTTTGAAATGATCTTTTGAAAACCTGAGCCATTAAAAACGACTGAAACAATGCCCCGAAATGAGCCACCTCCTTGCGCACGCACACCCGACCTATCTCTCTTCCTTTGTCACGTGAACTCGCGCGACCGCGCGCAGGGCACGTTAGCGTCTTCAGATAGCAGGCATGGTCGCTGACAGGCTGCTTCTCCCGTGCCCCATCAGCCAGGTAACATACAGATCAAGCAAAATCTTACAGTTTGCCCTCTAAGCCCAACATGTAATAATTTTGTTGTGCAGTAAAATGTCTCATTCAGCACCAAACAAGCATTTTTGCCGACTGGTCACCTGATAAACTAGTTAGATGAAGCTAGATAAAGTTTTACGCTGTAGCCCAAATCAATGACAGATAACGTGACGACCACATACAAATAATTTCGGTAGATTTTGCAAATGTATGTGTTAAGAAGAACGTTTTCTGTTGTATATGTTTTGTTAGGCAACAATTAATTTGTGACAGAAGAAACAGGAAGTTCCCCATTACTGTCCATCTGCATTCATGTAATGTCAGTCAGTAGCCCACTATAACTCCTCGTACTGTTTGGTCTCTTTATTGTCTTACAGATCAAGTAAAATCGTACAGTTTGCCCTCTAAGCCCAACGTGTAATCATTTTATTGTGCAGTAAAATGTCTCATACAGCATCAAACAACTAAGCATTTTTAGCCGACTGGTCACCTGATAAAGTTTTACGCTGTAGCCCAATCAATGACAGATAACGTGAGGACGACCACATAGGCTACAAATAATTTCGGTAGAGTTTGCAATTGCAAATCTATGTGTTAAGACGAACGTTGTATAGGGTTTGTTAGGAAACATAAATTAACACATTTTGGTCTCTTTATTGTCTTAATTGTATATTGATTTACTAATTGCAGCACAAGTCAAATTTCATTCAACATGTGCGTGTAATTTTTTTTTTATAATTAAGTATTTCACGTGCGCTAAAAAGTGCCCCCTCCCCCCCTCCTGAGCACCTGCCCCCCAAAATGTCTGTGCACGCCACTGGTTAACGGCTTATGCGAAGTGGGCTACATATGTGATGTACAGTATCGGGATGAGACCAGCCCCGCTAAGATTATCCAGAAAGGTGTGTGAATTTCATCGATATGCCAGTGTTTTTTTCTTGTTTATGAAAGTGAAATTAACTGTACATAAATTAGTTCTCCATTGAAATGGTGGACTATGAAAGCAAATTTATTTTGTTGGTGAATGAAAAGTTTTAGTTTTTTCCATTAGGGAGTAGAACTAAATTAATGAAGGCCTTGGAAGCACTGGAGAGGGGGTGCAGAAATGCAGCTACTGGCACAGAAGAACGTGGCCGTGGTCTCCGAGAGAAACGCCCCCCAGCTCAGTTTTCACCTGCCAGCAGTGAGGAAGATGAGGTAAGTTATGAGGCCAATAGCCTCATAAATATGACCTTAATTGATGGATCTTCTGATCTAACTTCTGAGGGCAATGTTAAGTCTTTTTTTTTGAAAATGTTCAATCTTTTCTTATGCTGTAGGAGGACACAAATCCAAAACTAAAGGGGAAAAAGAATTTAACAAAGGCTCTGTCTCTGCAGTTTTTAAATGAATATGAAGTAAGTGAAGAGTTAACATTTGCTATTGTCTGTGCTCAGCTCAGAGTGTTGATAATGTCACATTTGGTTTGGTTTGGACTTATCTCTCTCCCTTGCTCCATAGGAGAGTGAGTGGGGATACTCCAGAGATGTGGTACGTTAATAACCTCATTTATCAGTACAGTTTATATATAAGAATACCTCTGTAAGTAAAGGTTGGAATTTACTTGCTGTTAGACCAAGCGTAAGCGTTTGCGCCCTCTGCGACCTGCGGTGTTCTGTGTATAGACTTGTTGCAGCATTACGCAGTCAAATCGCACAGTAGTGGAGGTCTCCACTTGGCAGATTTGGAAAATTCCCAGGGTTGTTGTCAATATTGCATCTTGCCGTCACTGTTTTTTTCATACAATCACCCCCCACTTTCTTGTCAGTATCACATCTTGCGGACATGTCATGCTTGCTTGCGACGACATGCGCAACCGAAACTCAAAACAACCACAGAATACCCATGGCAGCCATGCTGCGTACACAAATGCATTGTCTACAACAATACTCCAGCCTTTTATATGCTTCTGTGCACTGATGGAGATTTGCAACCTCTGGGATTTCTGAAAATTCTCTCTCTCTCCCCAGAACCCAGCAGCCGATAGCAGCATAGCTAACCAGCTTAATGAGATGCGATGTCTGCTTTTAGAGATGCGGGAGAAAATAATCAACCTGGAGCGTACTGTGAGATACTGTATTCTGAACATAGATACACATAATGTCAATGCTGTTGTTTCTATTCTGTTCCTGTCTCGAAGTCAGGATTTTTTAGCCCAAAAGTATTACATAGCTCCTGAATTGTTACTGTTTTTTTTGTTTGTTTGTTTTTTATACAGATCAAATTACTCAGCCAGCGTCATCCACATTATCAAGATCACCCTTATTACCATCATCATCATCCCCATCACCACCCTCACCAGTCCAGGTGAAAGTCACTTATGTTCCCAGAAGCCATTCAAAGAAAAGAAAAAGCATCATGTTTTTTGCAGCTTGATCATTTACACATAGTGCTTACTGACATTATTCTCTTTCTGTATTTTGGTAATTTTTAGATTCACATAGGCCCTACAGTGAAGATCACGGCCACCCAGTATGCCCACATCAAGTGGAGTGACCCTAGAAAGGCCACCAAGGACTTGTTGATGGCAGTGTTTGGGAGGCAGGTCCTGGCCACACATTCATATACGGGGAAGCTGTCTAATGCCTTTCTGGGAAGACAGCCCAAGCCCCAGCTCAATTCTGCAAAGACGTCGGACATACTAAGTGAGTATCTTGTTTGTGTTCCCATAGTTTCCAGTACAATGCAGTGCTCACACTAACCATTTCACTCTTTATAAGGCCTATTTTAGACTGCAATCAGTGCATAGCAGTTAATGTGTGTTCACAGAGCGTGTGTGTGGTGTTCACACCAGAAACTGTGACCTGCATGAACCAGCTGCCAGCAGCATTATATTAGCAACAACATGTCAGATTTCAAATCGTTTGTGTTACTGAATCGCAATCTTACACTCAATGGCGTTCTTGAATGTCATTATTGGTACTTGAAGTACAGCATTACGGAACTCTGTGCAAGTGCCTCGTTCCTGTGGCTGTACTTTGCATACCAATAATCAGGGATGGATTACTGCACGGGCCTACCGGGCCCAGGCCCAGGGGGCCCTGAAGCCCAAGCCATTACATGGAATCATTGATCATCAATATCAACACATCGGGATGTAGACTATGAATCTGATTGAATTAAAGTATTGGCCATCCCCAAAATGCACCAGAATACAGGAAATCACATCAAACAAGTAAAAAAAAAAACACACACACATATGCGAGAATTAGTGGGGGGCTCTTAATACATCTGGGCCCAGGGGTCCGAAAGTTCATAATCCGTCCATGCCAATAATGACATTTAAGAACGGCATCTCATGTAAGATTGCTTAATTGAAGAGCTCAATTATAAAGAAATAACTGGGCTAAACGACAAATCACAAGGGGAAACAAGCTATAGTATCCATGTTTGCCTTGTGTCTGATGTTTGACTCTTAAATGGTGACTTATGGTGGATTTTGTGAAATAAATGGACAGATTGAGTTACAAATTATGATATAACAAGCATTTACAAAGCATGATTATTGCAGTACTTGAACAGGATTATTCATGTTTTTCTTTCACCTTTTTCATTTACATTATTAGTATTAGCCACTGTACAACTGTACACTGTAGGCCACTGTACAATTACTATTTAGAATATACAGTGCTGTACATAAGTTAAGACATTTATATATAATAACATTTATTTATTTATGATACATGATACATTAAAAAATAATTTATTTTTTAAATAAGGCATTGAGACAAAAGGCAAAATATGTTTTTTATTCCTCCCTTTAGTCAATTTCAGCATGGGTGTCTTAACTTTTGCACAGCACTGTATAAACTATATAGACTTCACTTTCATGCCATTACACTGTATTGGTGCTGTGCAAGTCGAATTGAGTGCCTGTCACTTTAATGCTGTGACGGCCTGTGACGCTGGCTTGATTCTCACGGTTTTAAGCTAACTTAGTAGCGTTGTTGTGCATGGTGCATAAGAATATGTGGATGAAATTAATTATGTTTCCCATGTCATTTGGTAAAATAAATGGTCAAAATTTCAAAGAAAATCTATCTTGGATTATAGCAGATAAGTGTCTTGTATCATATCTATAATTTTGGTGAGCTCTAAAGGGATTACAAACTATCTCAGATGTAAATGCTTGCGTATCCTACTCAAATTCAATTAAACCCACCAATAGGCTAGCTAGACCTTAGTTTCACAGCCTAGGTATGTTAGCAACACAGGGCTTGAAAGCATTGCCTGTATCACAAACAAAAACGAAACAATGCATGGAATTTATCTGGTAATGGGCTACTGAAGGTAGGGGCGAGCTATCGCGCTGACGTGTTTAATTTGGTTCCTTAGTTAACATAATGTAGGCTACGTTTTTTTGCACAAAATTGCGTCTACTAATAAACTTAAACATAAACACAAACAAGCGTGATCTCCTGTGGAATCCCTGACTGCGCCTTCAACGTTAGCCTACTATTATTTGTTGACATGAAACCTAAACGAATTCCTGAAGCTATTCCTGAAGTTCACTTGCGTCTATTTTTTTTATTTTTTATTAGGCAACTTTTTTTGCAGTGGCGCTTGAATTCCAGGAGTGGCGCTGCGCTGCTGATGAATACATTGTAGGGGAAACACTGGTCTGCTACGGCCAGTGTATCACTGTATCTTCTAAAGATTTACAGTGTATTAATCTGTTCATGTGTTGCTCTTCTCTCCTATATGTTTTTCAGACTATATCACCAACAAATTTGGGGTGGACCCTGCCCTGGTCAAGCAAGCCATTTCACAGAAATGTGCTGACGAAGCAAAGTTGGCCAGAAGGCGCTCCAAGTGAATGCGTACACACACACACACACATGCTCACTCACATACACATACACACACTCACTCACACACACTCACATCTGATTTTTTAAAAAATGTATTGATATAATAAATGTTATTTACTTATGACCATCCATTTCATTTGTACTGTGCTTCGTTTCTTTTGCATAATGTCTATGGAGACCATGTGCATAAATCCATTAGGGAAATAGAAGTAAAAATCCAATAGGAATAAATGCTATTGGAATAAGTCCTATAGGAATAAAAATCCAATAGGATATATCAAGTTCTGTGCTTTTAAAAAATCCAATAGGATTCCTGTAGGATTTTTTTGTTCCAAAATATGATTTGATTTTATATGATTATATATATGAATATGATTATATATATGAATATTATATTTTGGTAAGGGATTTTGAAAAGAACTAACAAAAATCTACCTTCTGTTCAAATTTCATGCAAATATCTGATAAAATGAGGAAGTTACCTAGCCTGGCGGGCCATCCTATATCATTGACATGTATAGTCTGGCATCGAATCATTTACCTCGCTTAATCCAAGGGGCGGGCAGAGAATTGTCTTTCAAACTGCCTAGGCATGCAATAGGCCAGCGCTACGACCATATCCGTATCCGGTCGGCAAAACGGCAAATACATCCTTCTTCGAAAGGAATGACTTAAGTGCATTGTGTTGATCTACTTTCAAAGAAAAGTACAAGTCCAACTCCTCCAAAGTTGACGCCAACGCCGATTCAAACAACCGCTCTTCGTTTGTCATAGCCACCTTCCTTGTTGTTCACCATCGCAGGATGTCGTTATCCTGTTAAGCCCGCCTTAAGACTCTCTAACGAAATAGAGCGCTGTGATTGGCCGTCATCCACGGTGTTAAGCCAATAGAAATTCCTATGGTTCGATACTAGACGTACAAGCTGAGCAAATTAATTTGCCGCCGCTAGGGTGCGTCTAGATTTCTAGGCTAGAAGTTACCAGCAAAAACATCTAAATAGTATGAATTCCCGGTCACATGATTTCTATTGTAATTAAAGGTGCGATTTGTAGGATTGTTACCGAACGTTCTGTAGGCCAAAATCAAAACACTGGTGAACGTTCTCAAGACTACCAGACGCGAGCCTCTTCTTGGTTGTCAGATGTAATGAAGACTTAGCTAATGATATGCATATGGGCTAGAGATGTCCGATAATATCGGCCAACCGATATTATCGGCCCGATATTAGCATAAAAATGTAATATCTGTTAATATCGTTATCGGATTTTTTTTGCCTTAAAACCGATAAAATAATGCTTGCGTTACACCCAAATAGTGCCTATGCGCTCCTGAAGCGTTTACCGCCGGCGCACAGATGATGACCTCATCAATCTGCGTCTTGAAGCATACAAACAAGCGTGGATGGCTGCAGTAACAAACTTGCTCGTGGCCATAGTAGCCCCTTGCGTTGGCCGTGACGCCCCTTTGAAAATCAGAGGTTTACAGGCCACGGTGGCCTTGGTGCCCCCTTCTCTAAATATTCTGCTTTGCGTCCTACTAATAGCGATATATATTTAGCCTATGGCCTAATTACGCAGTGGAGAAAGTGACAGCGCAAGAAAGAAAGTGCGTCCAAATTAACCCATCCTACTCATCACACAGACATCACAAGTATCACATGAAAGAGCTTTTTCTCAGCTTTTAAACGATGTTAGCCGCTAATTGCTGTGGTGAACGGTTCGCGAGAAAAGTAAATAATATCATTCAATTTAATCATAAATTCTACCGAAGGTTTTGCGTCCATCTCCCTACCCATTCATCTCGGTGGAATACTTCAGAACCCTTCGTTTAACATATGACAAACCATATATCAGAATAAACAGCAGACCTTACCGAACAGAAAGGTGTAAAGCAGTCCCCTGTACAGTTAGCCGTTCCAGACTAATCCCGTTTTGAATTTGCAGTAAATTTTAACATACATGGATGTCTCCAAATTTAGGCCAAATACAAAACAAATATTACAAATGTCGCCTAGATATCGGTAAATCAGAGGACAGCTGACTATAAGAGTTTGTGAAAGTAGCCTTCATGATCACAAAATGCTAAGCATGCATCTAGGCTATTTGAGTTTCTTAAAGCTGAGCTGTGCTTAAATTGTTCAATACATGATTTCATAACAGGCCAAATATAAAATAAATGTTAAATATAGCCTAGATATCTGAAAATATTAGATGATCAGATGATTTACAGTTATATGTAATATGTCATGTTTTATGTTTTTGTAATGTTTCATACAGTGATGCAGTGAATACAACTCTACTGCAGTGAATACAACTTTGATCATGTTTATAGCCTACCACTGTATAGTTAACTTTGGCCTTGGTGCCCTGACATGTGGCCTTTGTGCCCCCCACCAAATATGCCCAACTGAAGGCCAAGTGGCCTTGCCCCTAAAATGGTGAAATTCTAAGCCTGATTGTGGGTATGGCCCGTTATGAAGGCCAGTCAGTTTTTTAGCCCCGTTCATTGGACTAATACTAAAGGAGGACTTTGTTTACTACTCTGGAAGGTCTGGATTGAAACTGTGCCTTCCTTGTTCTTATTGCACACTACCTTAATGTTGCATCTCTTTGTTGTTGCTCATGTAGAGCAGTGCTGATTGAGCCCAGTTTATAATTTAAATGATTGCATTAGCCCAAGTAATGGGCTAGGGACACAGGCTGCTAAGATTTGTACACCTTAAATGTTTCATTTTTTGTACTTCACCTCAAGCCTGAAGTATTTTTTGTAGCTCAAACAAATGTTTTCAAAATTGTGCAGTATAGTTGCCACATTGTAATTGACTCATATTTGTGCATTCATTCAATTAAGGTGATTGAGTTTTAGTTAAAGAAACAGTTCATTTAACACAGAAAAAGGGTAGCCTGTCATACACTATGCCTGTTATTTTAGTTGGCTTTACATTCTGCTATGTTGCACATAGTTGTTCAGGTACAATGTTTTATCATTTGTGAAGAAGTCAAATTTGCCCTATTTGTTGTGGGCATTGTCAAGATTATCTCAGGGAGTGTAATCCAAACTGTTGTTTGAGACAATTTAAAAAAAAAAAATAAACATGGCACTTTTTCCCTAAATTAAGTTGAAGTATTTTGCACAGACAATGTTAACATTTGGAAAGCCTTGTTGCATTCAAGAATGCATCCAGTGGGGCATCACAATAACATTAAGCATGTTGTGTTAATTCCACAACAGGAGATATGTGATGTTACCTAAATTAGTTTTGAGGAAAAATAACCCACATATCGACATCGGTATCGGCTGATATCGGAATCGAAATTTGAGAGTTGGACAATATCGGCATATCGGATATCGGCAAAAAAGCCAATATCGGACATCCCTAATATGGGCCTATTTTGGGGATTTTGCCCGAAATTGCACAGCGTCTATTGTAATAGCTCCTGTGTCCTCATACTGTGACCTATCATCAAATGCCTGGTATCCCCTGAAAGCTGAGACCTTGTAGAATTTTTAGAAACTGTCAGAATGACTCTGTTATGTACTGTCAAGGTGCTACAGTAGCTGGAATATTGCTTTTTCTTTCAGGCGGTTATGTAAATCCCTGGAAAGGGCCACATTTCAGATGTGAAAGTCCCTAAAATGGCCACTGAAACACATCAGAGGCCCACTCCCAGGTGTTGTGAAGATAAATATCTAAGGAAATGTTTGTACAATGAAGTATGACCCCTTTAGAGCCATTTTTGTGTGGAAATGCTCAGCTGGTTCGACCTCCACGTTCTTCTTCTTTGCCTGTCTTTTCGGCATGTTTTCTGCTTTCTTCTTCTTCAAAAGATCCAAATGATCCTTGAATTTACCCTTGGGGATCAATAAAGTATCTATCTATCTATCCAACTGTAAAAATTGCGACTGTATTCCTCTGACGAGCCGGTCGTACTAGTAAGCTATCGTTACGCACAACGAAGGTGGACTCAATTTCCCAGAGTTCCTCTCACCGGAGGTGGTTGTACCATACGTCGTTCGAAAGGTCTACTCATTGGCTACAAGACTATCTTTGAACCATCCCCGTAGCTTGTCATAGGCCATAGCTATTGTCAATCAAAGCTAACTTGTCCATTAGGCAGCTCGCATGGCTATCATGCTTCTAACACGTGTTTCTCGACAACGGTACGTCACACAAAGTTGTCACTGGTGTCTACGTACTCAGGAGAGCTTCCTGAACACGCTGGGTGGTGTGAATCCCGGTGATACATAGGATAAGCATACGAACTATGTGGTTTTCTGTCAGAGAAAAGTTATCGTTTGTTTTTTTACAAACTAAACGGTACTGTTTGGGTGGAATTATGCATCTTCTAAACGTAATGTCGACAAAACACGGTGGATATTCGGATTCTCGTGCTTCTTGTGAACAGTATGACACCAAGCATGTTGGGGTAGCCTGAAGCCCGTGATGTACACAAAGGCTGTAATGTGAGGAGACACGGTGGTGGGGGCATTTGGAAACGTGACTAGTGATACAAATTGTAGGTTTTAGCCGTTCGGGATGGGTTTCATTCAGTCGACACGGATCTCATGACATGATATTCCATGACTATGTAGCTAGCACAATGACTCGGCTACGATATACTTTACATTGAGATTAGTGATTGAACGAGTGATTTGGGTCGATACCGACCCGGTGCTATGCACAACAGGCTAAAGTTAGTTGACCTGCAGCTGCTTTAACGTTTCTCCAACCATGACCCAGCTACACATTACGGAAGCAGTGAAAACAAAAAATACCTCTCTAACAAACGTAACATATTTAGCTGAAGTTAGCGATGCAGATGACGTTTAGCCTAGGCTACCTGTTGTGGAGAAATATGGCCAGCTCTGCGTCAGACTTGATATTCTTCGTTTGACGAAGATGTCACCATCTCAGGAAGCTCCTCCGATGTCCACTTAATTTGTTTCTTGTTTTAATTTTGGAAATGTGCCTGCCTCTTGTAGGCGTTCATGACTACAACTGACAGCTGTTGACAGTTGGCCTTTGCTAATTTGGCAACCCAAATAGGAGGACGCGCTAGCCCATTATTAATACGCTATTCTAGAATTAATCGTTCAAAACATAAACGAAAATTCCAAGAGATTCCGCCCCGTAACTCATTTTTTTTCATGGGTTTTACGGGTTAGAGTAATGTTGTCAAATAAGCCATTACTTCAATTCATCGTGTTTCCTTACTCTCTGACAACATATGGTGATCCTTTTTGGAATGGTTACAGTTTATTTTCCATTATTTCCTACATACTGGACCTGTATTATATTTTAATATAATCACCGATATTATAAATATCATAACTTTCTCAATCCTCAAATGATTTTCGCAATCCAGGTACCATTGTAAAGGGAATTTTCAGCTCTGTCTAGTCATGTGATCCATTTTGAGTTTAGGGATGTTTGAAAAATTTGTCATCATACCTACTATAGGCCTACATGTCATTATAATCAGTACTAATTTAACGCTTCGCTCTATCAAATGCTCAGAGCCACTATTAACAACTTCATGTTCAGTTAACTTCATACACGTAATGGCCACAGTTACTGACCATCTTAACATAAACTCACATACACATTTGCACGTTGGCTTAACAAAAAACTTCATGTGAGCCGCGCTAACATTAACAACAAGGCACATATTCATTCATGAACAAAGTGGGAGAACACGTGTGAGCCACGATAGCAATCCATACTATTAAAGTGAATGCATCAACGTCGTTTGCTAGCTCCAATCGTTTAGAATTAGCATTTCCGTTTCAGGATATCAAACATAGACAAACCCACCTTCTTATCACAAAACTACTTGGCCAGAGTAGTTAGCTAACATTCTAATATGGTTTCATACTATTTTAGTGTTGTGTAACACTTTACCAACCTGAAATTCAGGAAAGAAGAATGAGACAGGGCAACAGCTTCTTGATACGTTCGAAGTCTCTGGAGTTATGAGAATTTTCAAACAGCTACCGCAAGTCTGCCCCCTGCTGGTATGGAACGAGTACAACAAGTCCATTTTATAAATGCCTACATTTTACATGTATTTTCAACACAATTAGACACACACGCACATGCAAGCACATTTAGCGTGTTTCCATCCAACTCATGCGAATTAGTGATGCGCATCCGTGGTAATGTGCATAAATAAAATGAGCATTAGTCAGCGTTTCCAACACCTATTGATTCTATTTCTATTATATTTTGGGACACTGCCTATGTTGAGTGAAATGGACGCCCTCCTCTCTGCGGTCGGAATAGCCTAAGCCCTAGGCCTAATTCATTCCTTCATTTTGAAAATATTTTGTTTATTATCGATTAGAAGGAGAAGGCGGAGAATGTTTATATTGCGCAATCGGGTGTTGGCAGCTTCCCATAGCCGGAGACCGCCATACACTTGGGAACGACCAAGGTCTTGGCAGTTTTTTGTCAAATTTGGCACTTCACTGTAGAGCTTCATTTCTATCATTTCACGTGGGCTCGGGCTTGCGCGGTAGGCTAAATGAGCGGTCAGGTGATGCGTTTCGGTTAGCTGCGAGAAAGATGCAGAAATGGATGCTTAGGAGTAGCCTGGTCCTTACCGCCTGTGACTACGTTTCTCTTCGTCATACAGTCTGGAACAAAGTAATAATAATCTGTCTCCGTAATGGGCGGATGCTTATTTTGAGGTTTAAAATCATTGGAGTTCCCTTAACCAACGTTTGGTAATGACGTATGCTGTGCGCCGGAGTTCAGGCTTTTACGCTTCCCACTTCTGCTCTCAGTAGTAAACAGCTAGTATGCAGGCTACCTGACCGCCAGGGCAGTCTCTTCGTAGTGGATATATCTCTAACTTGCACCAGCCACAGACCGAGAGTTGTATACCAAAAGCGTCACGTCGCCGAGATTATATCAGCTCTTGTCACACGCCAGTTTTCCCTCTTATCTATTCTCGCCGCTTATCAGACGATTGTTGTTCTTATCTAGGCAGCCCGGTGGCTTCGTCAGAGCTTACTTCGTTCTCCACGGGCTGTTCAGACTACACTCTCGGATAAGTTGGATTGTACTGACGACCTACGTGTTATTTAACCTGGAGCTTGCTCAGTTAAACTAACAGTTGTTCGGCATAAAACAACGCACCCAGCGGGCACCGTGATGTCAATTTGATGTCAAGAATTAGTCAAGATTTTGACCACCATGTTGAGCATCTATAATTTCATACTATTTTAGCATTACAAGCTATGGCTTGCTTGTGGTTGTAAAGACGTCCAACAAGGGATCAATCTAACATGTAGTCACTGGTCTATAAACTTGGGTCAATATGATTGATGTTAAATAAACGTTGATTTGATATCAAGAAAAAAGGCATAGGAAAAAGGGCGTCAAAATCATCAAAGGGCGTCATTGAATTGACCACCATATGAGAACCAATAATGTTAATAATCTTAATAGTAGTAATAATAGCCCACTAGGCTAATGTTACTGTTGTTTTGACACTTCTACCAACCAGTCTGGTAATATAACAGACTAAAATGCCAACAGTAATCATTTTTACGATTGTTTTTAACGGATGCTTATCACCGCTTGATAAGCGCATGCGCACACACAGCAATTCCCATCCCCCACCCCTGATCAAATTCAAATTCGCGCAGCACTCTAGAATCTTCGCTGAGTTTGCTCCTTTTCAACTGCAGTCACCAGTGACTTCAACAATCAACCGTCACTTTTCTGTCATGCCTCTGACTGAATGTGTAAGCTGTACAAACTCCGCCGTCATCATATCCCAGGTAAGAATTAGACTACAGTACTTTTGTATGCCAACGTGAATTTATTCGAAATATATTGTTTTCATAATGGAATGTTAATCAAAGCCGTTAGTCATGTTTAGAATTAGCTAGTGAGCTAACGCTAGCGATGTTAGCTGTTAATGTTAACTTTTCCAGTAGCAGACTAACTTCACTATTATGTGGAATATCTGTTTGTTTGCCTGTTTGTCTGTTTGTTTGTTTTATAATGAAATATCAGGCGCAAGTAAGTTAGCTATACATTTAAAGTAACGTTAGCTACATTTAAAATGGCTGTTACCATGCAGGCTAGCAGACACAGATGAAAGTTGTTACCATTAGAATTAATAACGGTTAACATTAGCTCTACCTTGCGAACTTCCATGGGACATAGGTAACGTTAGGTCACTGTATTTAAACTTAATACATGTAGTGCTAGTGTTGATACATAATATAGTGTTGCTATAACTGCAAAGAGGTCCTGTATGAATTAAGTAATATATATATATATATCAGTTATCTACCCACTGATTTAAGGAACTGCAGTTTAATAGAGTGGTGAAGTCCCGCCCCTTCCGTTTGCCTCCATGGGACCTATCTTTCAAAAAAATTTGAACGGCAGTCTATGGCGAAAAATAAATTATTTTCTGGTCCCGGTTGACTTGTGCCTTGAATTACCCATATGATGTTTGTCCATTTTAAAGACACATTTTCATGTAAAGACATTTGCAGTTTGTTTCGTAACTATTGAATTACAACATTGTGAAAGATCGTAATTCCAATGACTACAAACCCATCAGTCGCGCTAGTGACGTTAGCTCATTCACAGCCACACTAGATTGTACAAGCATACCAGCAACAGGTCTTAATTGGGCTTTCCTTGCCGAAGAAAATACCATGAGTCAGAGGATTAAACTCATCAGGTAAGTTGTATTCGTCCATAGACTGTACATTACATACTGTTAAGTGACATAGCAGGCAGCAAGATGCAACCGTTAACTAGCATAACAGCTCTTATCGTTTCATTACGTTGGTGACGTACATCGTTCGAGACGAGCGATGTAGTCCACTGAGTGGATTCGCACAAAACCAACATAACTTTTGAAGTCTATCGAACAACAGTACTTTCTTGACGTGAAAAATTATCTTTTAAATTCACACACATCATATGTGAAATTTGTGGCACAATTCAAACTGGACCAAAAAATAATTGTTATCTCTCCATTAACTCCCGTTCATAATTTTTTGAAAGATAGGTCCCATGGACCGGAAGAAGAAGGGGCGTGACTTCACCACTCTATATAGCCATGTTTATTAACAGACCTGTCATTTAATGGATGTGATGGGTGGGTGGCACCTCAATATCATGCCTAGCCCTTATTTGCCCCTTGTTTGATGTACCTGACTTGCTCTGAGGCATGTGTTAAGAAGCATGTGAGTGTAGTAGTGCTTCAGTGATGGTCTTTTCATGTTCTGTGTGTTTTGCAACATATTAATCTTAGTCTCCCTCTGTTTGCAGGTGGTGTGTTGTGAGGATTGCTGAAGTAAGAACACTGAGTGCATTCTGGAATATTCCAAATGTGTGCCACGTCCAAGCTCGCAAGAGAGTTCACTCACCAGGTAAAGACACACACACACACACACAATGTTATTTTGAAGTATTAAAAAACATTGTTGTTTTAGAATTTTCGAACGAAATGGTTGGTAATTAGCACGTTTACGAGTATAGTTTACATTCCGGTATGATGGCAGAAGTGTCTTTGTGTACTGTGTGCCAAAACTATACTATTTAGCATGGTTGTGCAGCTGCTTCAAATACTGTAAGTATTGTAATTTATCTACATATAACACTACCGTTAAGTGTGGGAAAAAAGTGGAGGTGGGGGTGGGGCGGGGATTGCATGGAAGGAGATGCATGCTATTTCAAGAGTTGAACACCCATTCACTTTACTTTTTTAGCACAGTTAATTTGGACTAAATGCATCAGTTTTTCGTTTTTTTTTTTTTTTTTTTTTTACATGGGTTCCTCTGAATTCCCCATCAAAAACTTTACAATAAACTCATATTTTTGTTCAGTCTCTCTCAAACTTGAAGGGTTTGTTACATAAACCATATATTTTTTGCATAAAACGTAAAAACTACTGCTAACGTAACGTTAATTTACCCACTGCATTACAGATATTGGTTTGTACCATCACTGTATTCAAGAGTTCGATGATGGAGAAAGTGAACTTTCTTTTGAGATTACACCTATCAAAGATTGTAGCCTTTACCGAAATAGTCACGCTGCCCCTCCATTTCAATTGTTGATGCGCCAAAAGTAGACCTATCATGCTTATCAAGTGTAACTCTCTGAAGACATCCTTAACTTGTGAGTGTTGGAATTGTTGCTAGGTAGTTCATTTAAGTTCACTCAAAATGTCAGGCCGATTGTATGGTGTGTGCGTCTCGTCACTGCTATGGCGCGTTTACATGCTATCTGTCACTGCCAGCACGTTCTATACTCAGCGTCGTCCATCCTTGCAAATTCAAGTGAGGACATAGAGTTAAGTTGTAAACAATTGTAAAAATGATTGCCATAATCTGATTACACTCAAAAGACGTCTGGTTTTGGTAGTCTACAAATTAATGTTTTACTTTTGTTATGCAATGTTAATGGTATACAGATTAAAACATGTTTTCAGTGTCTCTTTAGCTGAAAACTACTTCCAACACGCATGCCTCTTCCATGAATAGGCGCTCTTAGCCTGGCTAACGTCAGACCTCATTGAGATAGGGTCTGGGAATTAGACATTAATTTTCTCGTATTTGAAACATGGTTTACGAATGCCCAGAGCCGTTTATTGGGCGCTACGAATGTCTATCAAATGCGTCTGTACATAGCTCATAACGGCTTCGGCGTGTCGTCATCGTCTTGCTGCCCTCCCTCCGTTCTGTGAATTGTTCCTTCGTTGAGGTGAAAACAAAGTCCATAGAATCCAGGCTGCCTAGCAGCGTGAATAAAATCGCGTGCGTAAGGCAGCATTGGAAAACCCAGGCTAAGGCACTCTAGTCCTTGAGCCACCCCCTAGTCCACCCACCCACCTACCCATCCGCCCCCCGGAAAAGAAAAAAAAAACTTGGGGGTGTCACTCCCGGGATTTTAAAAACAATTCTAGTTGCTCAACATCTTGTCTGATTAGCAATAACTGCTATGAAACAGAGACATTACATTTTCTGGTCAGTGAGGTTTAAATTAATCCTCCTGAATCCTATCCCATTTAATGTGACTTCAGAGGGCTTGAGAGGGATAGGATTTAAACCGTGGCGGACCGCCATGCTTAAATAAATGTAGAGGAAACACTGGATATTCCTTTCCTTGTTCTACAACAACAACCTAATAACATGATCATGCTGATGGCTGATAGCTTTTGCTCTTCCCAAATACAAGTAGCCAGGTGAGATGTTTGCAACTACATTACTTTTTATCAATCCAGTTGCAGCAGGCCTAGTTCCAAACCACAATTGTTGAACTGTGATGAACTGCCCTATTTGTGATTGTTTTTAGAGATTCTAGAGGTTTTATACTAGTGCTGCCACTAACAACTAATAACTAATTTTGTTGTATAACTCACACTCCTCCTTGTCCACAGGTGGCAGCAGTGCGGTGGAGGCAGAGTGGCAGCAGTACGGTGGAGGCAGAGTGGCAGCAGAGCTGGCCTAAACAAAACAGTCTTCAGCCCTTGGAACCACACCTGGCTCTTTGGCCCCAAGAACAAACCTTCCCGTCATAGGTGCCTCTGATAGTGCATCACTCACAAGAATGGTAACAAGAATGCACTTAAAGAATGCCCTGGCAGGAGCATCACATATGAATACTTTCACAGACAGTTGAAGTGCTTTGCCTCCATGAACAATGCCATCTTGCTGTAACTGCTGCAACTCCTGGAGAAAGTCACTTAAGTACTCTTCCTCTGAATTTGGTTTAGCAACTCCACAGTAGATGGCCACAATGAAAGGAGCAAAGTTGTGAAAGTTGCAGAGTATGGGCCACATTTGGAAGTTGGAGGATTTAAAAAGTGGCACACCATCAATGTTAAAGCACAACGATTCCTGGATGCTGAGACAAACGTTTGGTTTTGGAGTAGCATTGTCGAGAATGGTCAGAAAAATCTACCAAAAAGTTTGTAAATTAAAGGATGGAAAAAGTATGGGATTTTAAAATAGAAAATGTGTAGGAACCCTGTTAAAAGAAACCTTTTCTCTGTCTCTCTCCATTCAACTGGATCTCAATGTTCTCCAACATTCCATTACTTGTTACTACATTGTACATGTTGTCATACATTGTTCATATTTAGGCATATTTATTCTGCCCTTATAAGATAACTACTAATACACTGCACATATTTAATTTATATTACTCTAAACCACCTTCTATAAACCAACTGTATACTACTGTCTACACGGCACTGTGTCTTGTCCTGTATATGCACCACCTGTCTATACTTTGTATATCACTTTTCTGCTTTTTTGCACTTCTAGTTAGACACAAACTGCATTTTGTTGTCTTTGTACTTGTATTCTGCACAAATAATCAAAATATGTCAATAAATGCTGATGTAATTTTGACATCAATGTTTGTCGCATTTATGTTTATTTGACATTGAAGCTTGATATTGAATGATATCAAAACAACATCAACATCTTGACATCAAATAGATGTAGAATTGACATCAAATGCCAACAAAGCTTGACATGGAAATGACATCTTGATGTAGAATAAATGTTGAATTGACATCAAAGCTTGACATTGAATGATATCAGAATAGCATCAAAACGACATCATCATGACATCTTGATGTCAAATAAATGTCGAATTGACATCAAAGCTTGACATTGAATGATATCAGAATAGCATCAAAACGACATCAACATCTTGACGTCAAATAAATGTTGAATTGACATCAAATGCCAACAAAGTATGACATCAAAATAACATCAAAACGACATCGCGGAGGTCAAAATCTTGACGTCAAATTGACATCAGTACATTGACGTCGATACAACTTTCATTCTAGACCTGTTTCTAGATGTAATTTTGATGTTGATGTTTGATGTCATATTGATGTTGAATTGACATCAAATGCCCACTGGGCAGCCTACCTTGAGCCACGCTCGGTGACTGGCTAACGTTACTGTCCACAAGCACGGTAGCCTCGCCTGGAGCCCAGCTCGGCCACACTAGCCTCTGTCAAAAACGGAGCGGTTTACCTTGAGCCCAGCTCGGTAACCGATATTCCCAGTCAAGCACAATCACAGCAGCCTTGCCTTGAGCTCCGCTCGGTAACCGGCTAGCTCACGTCAAGACACACCGCCTCGCCTTGAGCCCCACTCGGTAGGGTAGCTAGTAGCTAACATTCCATTCCTTAAGTAGGCCTATGCCGCATTGATTTTGTTAAGGTAATTTGAGAGTAGGGGGGAGAATAACGAGCAGCAAACGTTTATTTGAAAACATGATAAGTAGTGATGCTTGTAGTACACTTGTGCGTTTAGGTTGAGCTATCACCATCTGATAAATCAAACTTTTCCCAAAGCCAGTTGGAAGGAGAGTTATAAGACGTCCTTGCCATTTATAAAATTGACAAGACAAGCCTCTTGTTCGTGCTTTAATTGCGTGATGCCCTCGAGAGTTGAGACTACTTCGCGGATAGCTTCTAGCGTCTCTTCCTCCGTTGCCATTGTTGCTGTGTTGTTGAACTACAAGCTTCGCTGGACTACAAGCAACTCGGCAGGCAAGTTCCGCGTCATCACTCAACTGTTCGCTGATTGGCGCGGCCGCACGCAAGCCGTATACTGTAGGTTGGGCCAGACTACTTGCGAGGCTGAAATCAAATTTTGGCCGGAAGTACGTAGGATGGTAACACCAGGCTAGCTTAGGAGGTGAAACAGAGGCTGGCCTCTTGTGACTGGCGTTTCAGTTGCACCAGCAAAGAAAGCAAAGTCTGAGGTGTGGAAAAGTTTTGATCATGTGCATAATGAGAATAATGAGCCAGTGGTTATGTAAAATCCAAAGGATGCAACATTCTGTAGAACGACAGGGAGATTTCGTCGCTGATAAGGCATGTTGATCAAAGCTGTCAGTGCCCATCAGGATCACATCGTTTGTTAGGCTACAGCAACAAAATCAAACCCTGCAAAGGTGAAACAAATGGTTACGGAGAAGAAGTGTGTCACTTTTGCTGTAAAGACATTAGGCCTTTTAATATCGTAAATGGCAAGGGGTTTGAAAAGCTGGAGCAAGAACTATTTAATGTCGGGGCTGCGTATGGGAGGGTTACCGCAAACTTCAGAATGCTGAGAGGACTTGGGCTATTTTATTTCTTTGTTCCAACTTCCAAGTGGCCTAGGCTACGTTAGTCATGAATAAATGATGTCAAATGTTACTCATTCTTGACAAAAGGCAAAAGAGCTGCGTGCGTGCGGACATTTGAATAATGTCGGGCTGTAAACGGGTTCGGGTCTCGGGGTCGGTCAGGGCTCGGGCTGATTTCTGTGGGGCTCTGGTCTTGTCGGGCCTAAATTTTAAGGCCCGATTATAGCTCTACTTCACTGACCAACAGTGGGTGGAGACCTTTAGATTCACAAGTCAGGGTTTGAAGAATTATGACGAATGATAGACCTGGCTGTTGCCCCGAGTACTCGTGGTCGGATGCCTATCCCAACAAACAAGCCATCGCATCTATCTATCCATAAATTGCAGGAACGTCTGTCTGTCTGTCTGCGTGTCGTTGGTCCGTTCGATTTCAAACTTGGCAGGTGTTTTGCTACTGGCATGAGTAGTGTCTTGCTACTGGCATGAGTAAGTGCAGTGCATAGTTTGACATTGTTTGGATAAGAAAAGCTAAATATATCGTTATATATCGATAAAAGAAGCACACGTTGGCTTTCTCCACTCTACCATAGCCACCCTCTCATACAGCACTGCGTGCAGGACCAGAGAGAGGATAAGCGGAGATTTGGCAGCACTAAATCACGGTTAAAAAGCAAGATGTTTGATTATCATCTCTGACCTCAACAATAAAGACTTCCTATATGTTTGCTTGCATAAAATGATTACGCGGATTTTGCAACAACACGCCAACAAACACGGGTATGTGGGGCTATTCAAAATTACATGAAAAGTATGTGCAATAAACTAAATGCTTTGAATAGCCCAGGGCCCAGTTCCCCGAAAGCATCTTAAGCCTAAGAGCGTCGTAAAGTCTCTCTTACGAACGTCTTGAGATTTGCCGACTGTTTCCCGAAACCATCGTAGCTTAAGAGCGTTGTGAAAACACTCGTAGATCTACGAGTGCTCCAGAGTACTCGTTACCGGCTAAGAGCGTCATAACAGTACTTCTCACTGAGGTCACCAACAGGACATACAGAGGAATTACAACTTAGAATACATAATCCAATTTACGTTCCCATTCTTTATTGTGTTTACCTGTGATGAATCAGATTTTAGCGTGCAATTTTGCCTCATGTGTTTTCAGGTTTGAGGGCTTTTCTTGGCAGGATTGACCTTGGTTAGACTCTTTGCTTCCATTGGCGCATATTTCTCATGTTATTTCTCCGTATAGAAAATAAAGTCAATTTTCGACACACAGTCAAGCAAATTGCCGTATTGATCAGTTAGAGATTAAGCGCCCAAACCTGTGACGTCACATGCAACTGTAGTTTGTTATCACCATGTTACGACAAAAACTCAAAACAATTCAACTGATCCTAAAAATAAGGTATGACCACTTGAAGCAATAGAGGTGACCCCAGTGCCTAACATATGGAAGGCATTAAATTCAGATCCCAATGTGCACCGAGATATATTTTTTCTAAAAAAAAATCCCATCCCCTCCGCTAAACTCTAGGAACTAGTGGTGTGCGATACTGTAAAATTTGGTTTCGATCCGATACCAATTAAATATAGAGCCAGTATTGCCGATACCGATACCAATACTGATATTTGTAACTAAAAGCCGTTTATAAACTTTTATGTAGGGGAGAACAGTGTGTCATGATTTATGACGTGAATAAAACATCAATATGCTAAATTTGAATACATTTTGATGCACTAATGATTTTATGATTTCCACTGTTAATAATTTACAAATATTTCAGCAACAAAACATTGCAAAGCGGGCATGCAATTATGTGAAAGGAATGGTGTTTGCATGACTGTAGGCTAGCCCTTGGTGAAACAGGAACAATGCATTTTGAACAAATTGAGAGATATTGGAAGTGAACAGAAATTAAAGTATCGATCCCATCACACTGGTATCGATCTGATACCAATACCAATGTTGGTATCGATACTATGGATATTTGGATCGATATGCCCACCCCTACTAGGAACGCAACCACTAGATGGCAATGAGATTACTTTCCCTCCCAACTAGTCATAATCGTGGTTACCGCCCCCAGTTGCCTTGGTTACCGTGGCTGAAAAGCCCCTGAGGGGGAAAACATTCGTTTCGATTGCATGTAATCTAATGGAGGTGCACCGGCTTGAGTACAGAAAGCACCTATAAAAATATTAAATATTTTAGCAAACATCACTAAACGGCACAAACACGTTTCAACTGAGAGTTATCTGTGTGTCAATGAGGTTAAGGGTAACATTAAGTTCCATCATTTGGCTAATTCCAGTTAAACGACCAGAACTGTCTCGAGTGTACTCATTGTAGAACTGCTTTCAATGGCCGGACTGTGTAGCTCGGTTTAGCAAGCTAACCCTTTTGCCTTAACATCACATACTCGTAAATTGCATCTGAATTTATTCTCACATGAATGCACATTCCCTACAATGGCCGTGGGAATAGTTTTAACAAGTAATGTGTACCAGTTGGTTATGTTACACTGACGATATAAAGTTAGCCAGTTAGCAACCTAATGATGCTACCATTGAATATAGCTTCCAGAGAAATTTGTCGTCAACATTGGGCAATCGAGGGTGAATTAAGTTGTTAGCATACACTGGGCAGTTAAGTAAACACAATTCCTTCAAATTATTGTGTTCAGAAACAAGCAGAACTCCACCTGAATGTAAAACGAATGTATAAAGTCTAACTGTTAGCTAGTTCGCCTATTGACTTCCATTGTGTGAGGTTAGCATGCTTTCCCCCTCGTTGGGGGCGGTAACCTTTCCGAACGTCTTAACCGACTGTATCTATTGAATTAATTGAATTAAAAACAGCCTTTGGGATGAGTGTTACAATTAACCCCGCATATGGGGCAGGTTGTAACATTTCACCTATCGCCACTCTCGGTGGAATTGTAAAAGATCAGTCGATCCCAGGCCCGGGGTGGGTAATCGGGAGAATTCCCGGTGCGCCGCTTCACTTTTGGGCCGGTCGAGGAAAAAAAATATTGACATTTGTCACGTTAGTCTATCTTCTCTTAAAGTAGGCTATACACGTTCCGCATTCTGTGCATGACACCGTTGCCTCTATATGGGTTGTAGCCTACCATGTGAGGGAGTTCTCCCCTCCCAAAAAGAGTTGGTTGGGTCCATATCGCCCGTCTTTTCCAAAAAGTTTTCTCAGATAGCCTACGGATAGCCGGGCAGGCCCTACAGTAGCCAGAAGCGTCAGGAAGGATGGATGTAGAAAGAGGCCAGGGGGGATAAAACCGCCAGGTAGAATACTGCTAAATGTGCCCAGCTTCCAGATTACAGACAAAAGTGGCAACTGGTAAAGAGAGATAGCCTGGGCAATTATTAGCCTATTGACAATATAATTATTGGGCTAATAATGTCGTTTGTAGCGTTGTCAAGCTATTCGCAAGCAACATATTAAATTACTTTAAAATTAGCCTTTTGATTCATAGACTTTGCAGTATGCAAATATTGATAACAAAACTGAAGCATGATCTGTGTAGGCCTATGCAATAAAAATTGTAGCCTCTGAGCTACAGATCAACCAGTCGACCACTGAAAATTATGAGCGCGAAGTTAGTGATGAGGAGGCCATGACTACAGGGACAAGTAGAGAGGATAATTTATAGTTATTTAATGTAAGAAAGAGCAATTATGCTACATGATAAACATATATGCCTTGTTTGCTCAGAAGAGGGTGTAGTAAAGGAGTAGGCTAAATCACCAAACAACATTATAGCCTACTCATGCAAAAACATAGCCTAAACATTAGTTCAATATGCCTCTTTGTGGGAAGCGTGGAATAGGCTACATTTCAAAGGCGTTCTTTCTTTCTTTTTTCTTTCTTTCTGTTTTTGTTAACTTGTGGAATAGTGGAATATTTTTTGTTAATTTCTCAGTTGAAGTGAATTATAACCTTTACACATTTGTTGAATCATGGTACTAATACAAACTACAGGATAAAAGCTGAAATGTTGCTTCATTTATCCAATTTCCACCACTATATGGAAAACATATGGGCCGGTCTTGGGCCTGAAACTCCCGGGCTGAAAAGTGGCCCCACTCCGGCCCTGGTAGCTCCTACAAACAAACTTCCAGTGCATATGTGTAACAGAGATATGTATGTTGCTTGTTAAAAAGTATAACTAGTGAAACTCAAATGATTTTAGAATTATTTAGCCATAACCAAAAAGTGTTACTTTGTGCCCCGCGCTCCCCTACATTTAATGGTCATAATAATGTGATGAAAAGCGGACAAAAATGCAATCAAGTTATGAAACGAGACGTTGCCAGAATAGTTTGACATTATCTTTGCTAAGTGAATATTTTATTAGGCCTATGAGGTAAAAAGCAGAGAAAGCAACATGTGGTTTAGTCTGTAGCCTACTGCATCAAAATCTAAGCCTACACATTTCCTCTTTCTTACTCGACGACTTTCTTATCTTCAAACGTGTTCTTAAGTGACACCGCGAAAAATGATTGCATGGTGCAACAATCTAATCTTAAAATAATTACAATTATTTATGTCTCTGTGTGGTATATAATCTACTTGGGATGCTTACTTGCAGATGTCAAAGTGTTTCTATTTTCGTATTGATGTGAATTAATGTGTAGATCCGAAGTTTAAATGGTAGGCCTATAGCTGTGACGTGCAGTCACCTGACATCACCGTCAAATCAGAGGATATTTCAGAACTATTAACGTGGACAGCTCCCCTTAAGAGCATCTTAAGAGCAGTGCACGCGCGTTCACGCTACAAGCATGTTCGGGAAACAGTCGGAAAAACCAAACGAACGATCGTAAGATGAATCGTAGAAAACCCTCGTAAGAGCGTGTCTCCGTCGTTATCGGGAAACTGGGCCCAGGGCTGACTAGTGCACCAGGAGTTTATTTAAATAAGATTTGCCTGATTATCTGCTACTATAGACCCTTTCAACAATAGAAACAAAAACAATGCTTGAACATTCTATTTGGTTCCCAATCTACTTCCTCTGCAGTAAGATAACATATGGAATGTTAAAATGGAAGCCTTGTGGGGCCAACTATGATCCTGATAATGGAACTCTCTTGAAAGGGTCTTTAGCTGCATCGTCGTTTCTTCCGTGATTTGGGAAAGTCCCATAAAAGTCCTGGCAGGAAGCATGCATAAGGATGTAGATCCAGGAATGCACTAATATTTTGTTCGTAGTCCAGTTTGCAACAATTATTGGTTAACACTAAGTTGTAAACACTTCGGAAAAAATATATTAAAAACTGGATATACCAAAAAACGTTGATGTAATCGCTTCCTGCAAGGAATTTTACGGGCTTTTCCCAAATCACGGAAGAAACGTCGACGCAGCGGTATAGTAGCAGATAATCAGGCAAGTCTTATTTAAATAAACTCATGGTGCACTTACAAACTTTCTAATGCCTCGTTATTGGACTAAAGGTCATAGTTGTACTACTGCAGAAGTTTCGTACCATTCAGGGCATTATTAGTGGGGTAATTTACGAGATAAAAGTTGGTTCCATCACGACTGCAGAGCGTCATTAGTTTCTGACGGCGCTACTCGACCAGGGTTCGACCAAGGGAAAAAAGGTTCTGGGAGGGTGTTTGGCTCAGGGTCATGGTGCAAAGGACCCTAGGGTGAAATTACTCCGAACCATCGCTTTAACATTGTTTTCTGGTCTTTTGTAAAAGTTAGTGCCGTCAATAACTCCTAGCCTACAACACTCATTAGCGAAATCTAAGAGATACGTAGTAGGGTAGGCTATTAGGAAAAAACTGATAGCCTATATCCCCTCTGTTTTAAAAAATATAATTCTGTTGAACACTGATATGCTACAAACATGTTAAACAGCTGGGAAAGGCTGTCGCAAATCCCTCGAACAGGTGGTCAATCAGAGATTTCAAACGAATGAGGGAACATGTCGCAATGCAACATCGCTGTTTTCCCTTGATGAAAGTGAAACCAGGAGTTTTCCCACATCTCAACTTTGGTTGTTTTCAGAAATAATCGTTTTCAGTGATAAAACCTCATTAAATAATATGCATTTTCCATATGGAGTCCTAAAAGCCATGTATCCTTCTAGCCACAGCATTTTTGTTTCAAACATAAGCCTAATCTAAGCGTGCTCAGATGACGTGATAGACCAGGCGCTGTTGCTCACCTGTCCATCATCATAAAGCCCGATTTGATTGGTCCGCCTGATCTAGGGCGAGCATACTTGCTCAACAATGGAGCAATGCCAGACCGAACTTCCCGACCTCAAATGTTGTGGGCCAGGCTAGGGTGGAGTAGAAGATGGAGACAAATTGACAAGCCTGACAAGTGGGAGAGGATGAATAGGACTGAACAGCGGTCATATTTTGTACCGCTGGTACATCTAGTTTTTTTTAACAAAGTACTTTTTTACTTTTACTTGAGTAGATTTCTTAGATGGGAATATTTACTTTTACTCAAGTCATTTTTGAAGGAAGTAATTGTATTTTTACTTGAGATTTTTAGTACTCACGCCTGCTCACACACAAATCAGTGTTCCTCATGGCTCTGTGCTCCACTAAACAAGTAAGTGAACTACATGCACTCTCTGTAAGTATTGAGTAATGAGGTGGAAACCACAGCACGCTGGAGTTTCATTATGGCCGAATCCATACTTTCTGCCCAAAGTGGTGAATGCTCAGTCAATTAACTCTGCTATTGAGTTGCAGGCTTTTCGCCCAGAGCCCTCATGTCAGTCAGAGGTGAATCTTGGGGCGCTCTGCCCAGTAAGGGCGTTGAGGGAGCATGTCAGCCGTACTCAACAACTGCGGCAAGCTCACTCACAGCTGTTTTGTGCTATGGGGATAAGCAATCAGGCCTCCCAGTGTCTAAGCAAAGAGTGTACTGATTGGTGGACACCATCTCCCAGGCATACTCAGACCAGGGGTTTCCAATCACAGAGGGCCTGGTGGCTCATTCTACATGCAGCAAGGCCACATCATGGGCTGCGTTAAGTCATTTCAACATCATTGTGTTATACAGGCGGCATGGAAAGTAGGTATTCAGATGTACTTAGTATTGCAACATCAATGTTAAAGGACAACTTTGAATATGTTGTGCCACAGTATTAAGAAGCATTCATTGAAGTTGAAAACATCTGCTATGAAACCACTGATACTTTGTGCATGCTCTAGCCTACATTCATGGTGGGAAAAAAGCATGGTTCATCTCAAAGCATAACATAAGATACCACTCGGCTCCAAATTCAACTGGTCTCTAAGTATACATGTAATCCTCTTTAAGAAACTCAAACTTTTGGCAACACTGTTAAGTATAAGTATATATACACTCTTTTGATCCCGTGAGGGAAATTTGGTCTCTGCATTTATCCCAATCCAAGAAATAGTGAAACACACTCAGCACACAGTGAGGTGAAGCACACACGCAGTGAGCTGCCGTCTACAGCGGCGCTCGGGGAGCAGTGAGGGTTTAGGTGCCTTGCTCAAGGGCACTTCAGGTGTTCCTACTGGTCGTGGTTCGAACCGGCAACCGTCCGATTACAAGTCCGAGGCGCAAACCAGTAGGCCACGGCTTCCCCAAGCTGCATGAATATCTCAGTGTTCTTGCAAAGGCTCATGGGAACACAATGAAATGGTGACACAAAGGCATCCCATATGTTCATTTGCCTTAAAGGTGCCATGTGTAAGAATTGAGGTAAAAATATCCAAAAAATTAGCTACACGCATGAAAAGAATGAGAAGAAATAAGGGTGATGATGTCATTAAAAAAATGACAAGGTATAGTGCTGCAGAGATATCAACCTGAATTAGCATGCTAAATTACTAGCCACAGCCATATCATAATACCAGTTTCGGCCATGGGAGGCGGTATGCGGGCAACATAACCGCCAGCCAAACTGCAATTCGGTTGTTACTCTAGGGTAGACCAATTCACTTTCTGGAGGTATACTGCCCCCATCTTTTATGGAATGTGGAGTATGAATTGATTTTTTGGCAGACATTACACATAGCACCTTTAATGGTTCAGTACTTAGGTGCTTCACATTGATCTGACATGATTCTGTTGGATGAATTCATTGCTGTGTCAGTTCAACGTAATAACATTGTGTTTGAAAGAAAAACATGAGTTTGTTTAATTTCCAATTTGTTTAATGTTTTGTGGTTTAGTAAGTGTGACAAACCCTCTTTTCCCTTTAGAAAAAGAGGATTACTCAATCGAAATGACTATTTGAACACAATAAGGATGTGTTTTATTCAGAACTAGACTGTTTCATGTAATGGTAACGTAATATGGTTTGATAAATGGGACAGCCCTGACTTTTACTTTTTTACAGTGTAAATTAAAATGCGATCTGCGCTCCAACAAAATTCCATCCACTCCACTCCTCGTTCGTTCATGCTCCGCTCCGCCCACTAGCTCTGTTTCAGGCATCTATGGAGCTTAGAAGAAATCTGTCACCCAACACCAGTAATAAATCTGTGGTGCTCTTCACTTTTGGAATATTGCCCTAAAAGTTACTATTTAAATCACTGCCAAAACATGGGTATATATAGAATGCAGCACATTAATATTTGATGGATATATTAATTACATGCAATTTATTTCAGGGAGCCTACAAATCAATGGGAAATAAAATTTAGTAAACTGATTTGAAGTAACTACAAGAAAACTCACACAAAGCTGCCAGACACATCTAAATACAAACAAGAAAGCCCTTGAAGCAAAAATGCATAGTCAAACAGACGTATGGGGCAGACATTGCTCTATAATTGTCATATATGATAACAGTTGTATTTGTAGAACACTGGCATCAAAATATATGCTGAACTATTCTGTTCATGAAACAATCATGGGCAACATTGCTCAATTAACTTTCTATTCCATTTTTTTCTGCTCAGTTAAAAATAACCACAACTTTTTATCATAATGAGCATCTTCAGGTATCAAATGTTTCCAAACACATAAATCAAACACATCTTGCCTTATTAGAGCTCTGCTTAGTTGACAGAAAAGTGTCAATAAAAGGACCTGCTGGGAGTATGGGAGGGCTGCAAAAAGGGGGGGGTTCCAGTGCACAGTAAGTCTTTCACAGACACAGACACAGAAAGGAGGTGGCTCCTATTAGAGAATGTGTCATCTCTAAAGCAACTAATACACTTACGATTACTGCATTGCATTTATTGATATACTAAAATATTTGTTTTCGTATGTTTTTTTAATCATTTTTAGATACTCATAACAACTGGAAATTAATCTTCTTTTGGGAGGAAAAGGTAAGGTACATCTAATTTACAGTACATCTGAATTATCTGAACAGCTAAACGATTCAAACAAGCTACTTGCATTCTGGGAAAGTAAATCTTTCGGCGGGCATTTACAGCACACACCTGTGCCATAGCATTTTAATTTCTATGGGACAGGTGTAGCTCCTTTCATGGTCTTATTTGTATATTTTTACAGTGCATGAAAATGCACTGTTCTGTTATCCGAAGTCTTCTTATTACAGGGCATGACATTTCTGTGTTTAATACAGCTTCAACCGTTTAACGTAGCTAGAAACTTTGTTCAAACTTTGTTAATATAGGTCTTTGAAAGGACACTTGAGCAATGCATTTTTCGTTTTTTGTAAACGTTATACTTTTTGAGATATTACCAAAAAACAAGCTTGTTTTCCCCCATTATGCATTAGCATTATGACATCATAAAGGGCTATTAACGACTAAGGGCTAAGCTACACCAGGGCCCACTTCCCCGATAACGACGGAGACACGCTCTTAAGAGGGTTTTCTACGATTCATCTTACGATCGTTCGTTTTCCCGAACATGCTCGTAGCGTAAACGCGCGTGCACTGCTCTTAAGATGCTCTTAAGGCGAGCTGTCCACGTTAATAGTTCTGAAATATCCTCTGATTTGACGGTGATGTCAGGTGACTGCACGTCACAGCTATAGGCCTACCATTTAAACTTCGGATCTACACATTAATTCACATCAATACGAAAATAGAAACACTTTGACATCTGCATGTAAGCATCCCAAGTAGGTTATATACCACACAGAGACATAAATAATTGTAATTATTTTAAGATTAGATTGTTGCACCATGCAATAATTTTTCGCGATGCCACTTATGAACACGTTTGAAGATAAGAAAGAAGTCGATTAAGAAAGAGAGGAAATGTGTAGGCTTAGATTTTGATGCAGTAGGCTACAGACTAAACCACATGTTGCTTTCTCTGCTTTTTACCTCATAGGCCTAATAAAATATTCACTTAGCAAAGATAATGTCAAACTATTCTGGCAACATCTCGTTTCATAACTTGATTGCATTTTTGTCCGCTTTTCATCACATTATTATGACCATTAAATGTAGGCTATTTTGCACGCTAAAATCTGATTCATCACAGGTAAACACAATAAAGAATGGGAACGTAGCTACACCAGACCAGGGCCCACTTCCCCGATAACGACGGAGACACGCTCTTAAGAGGGTTTTCTACGATTCATCTTACGATCGTTCGTTTGGTTTTTCCGACTGTTTCCCGAACATGCTCGTAGCGTGAACGCGCGTGCGCTGCTCTTAAGATGCTCTTAAGGGGAGCTGTCCACGTTAATAGTTCTGAAATATCCCCTGATTTGACGGTGATGTCAGGTGACTGCACGTCACAGCTATAGGCCTACCATTTAAACTTCGGATCTACACATTAATTCACATCAATACGAAAATAGAAACACTTTGACATCTGCATGTAAGCATCCCAAGTAGGTTATATACCACACAGAGACATAAATAATTTTAATTATTTTAAGATTAGATTGTTGCACCATGCAATAATTTTTCGCGGTGTCACTTAAGAACACGTTTGAAGATAAGAAAGAAGTCGAGTAAGAAAGAGAGGAAATGTGTAGGCTTAGATTTTGATGCAGTAGGCTACAGACTAAACCACATGTTGCTTTCTCTGCTTTTTACCTCATAGGCCTAATAAAATATTCACTTAGCAAAGATAATGTCAAACTATTCTGGCAACGTCTCGTTTCATAACTTGATTGCATTTTTGTCCGCTTTTCATCACATTATTATGACCATTAAATGTAGGCTATTTTGCACGCTAAAATCTGATTCATCACAGGTAAACACAATAAAGAATGGGAACGTAAATTGGATTATGTATTCTAAGTTGTAATTCCTCTGTATGTCCTGTTGGTGACCTCAGTGAGAAGTACTGTTAAGACGCTCTTAGCCGGTAACGAGTACTCTGGAGCACTCGTAGATCCACGAGTGTTTTCACGATGCTCTTAAGCTACGATGGTTTCGGGAAACAGTCGGCAAATCTTAAGACGTTCGTAAGAGGGACTTTACGACGCTCTTAGGCTTAAGATGCTTTCGGGGAAGTGGGCCCAGCTCCCACTATAATCAATGGAAGTAGCTACACCAGACGTAATAGCGGCGCGTATGTGCGAAAAATTAGACCAGTCTTCTAAAATATTTTTTACACGTCGCGAACGTAGCGCTTCAGTTACGCGCCTAGTGTAGCTTCTTTGTTAGAATGCAATAAACTGCACATGTGCTCTCTCACTAACAGCAGCAACTTCAATAGAACCTCTTCTCTGTGTCTCTCTCCATTGAACTGGATAGCTCCTTTTTCTTTTCCCTACTTTCTTTTTCTTCACTTCATCCATTAAATCTGTCTATCAACATCCATTAAACTATCTACCTATGCACATCCATTTATTCACTATTAAACAATTTAACTATTTAAACTCTGTTGTTCCTCGCTGGTGGAACACACTGCCAGTTCCTACAAGGGCAGGGACATCCTTCTCCATTTTCAAAAAACTCCTGAAGACCCAGCTCTTTAGAGAACATCTCCTCTCATAGCACCACTCACAACAAGTCTTGCTGATCCTAGCACTCACCAGCCGTCTTGAACTGAGACGTAACAGCACTCACCGATGCACTTATTCTTACTGTACTCTACTGTTTTTAAACTGTTCTTTAAATTGTCCAAAAATTGTTGAGAATCGCTTTAAAACTTAAAATTGTTACCATGTTGTAAGTCGCTTTGGCTAAAAATGCGTCAGCCAAATGTAATGTAATGTAATGTAAAAACTACTCAACTATTGAACTGTTCAGCCATTCCAACTGTCACTTAAATTTTGTAGTTATTCTTCTAACCAAAATGTCTGTGTCCAATTCAGCTTTAAACCGTTTAACGTAGAAACTTCGTTCAAACTTTGTAATGTAGGTCTTGAAAAGGACACCTGTGTAATGTATTTTTCGTTTCTGAGTTATTAACAAAAAACAAGCTTATTTTTCCCCATAGACTTTGCATTGGCACTATGACATTACAATGGGATAATTAAACTGATTTGCACCTGTATCAACTGCCAGCTGCTCAACTAGGCCCCCTCTAAGGCCCTGTCCACACGTACGAAACCGATCTTTTTTTCCTCCGTCTTCCCTGAAACCGCATCAAGAATATTTGCGTCCAAACGCATCCATCTCAACACGACTCAACACGTTACTTCATACCCCAGGCATATAGGTGGCATTGTTTCTTTACAGAAATTGACCAAAATTTGCGCTTTACAAACAGACAGAATAGGCTACGACCAAATGGCTAGTGCAAGGTAACCAGAATTGTTTGTGTGGACTGATGGTGAACTGTCAACTGTAGTCAACTGTAAAACTAATAAACTTTATTTTACGGTTTGTGAAGGGTGCATTCCCGTCCTTTATTTGGCTAATGCAGGTAGGCCTACTAATCACCTTTACTTTCTTTGGTTGTAGGATAGTCCGTGATTCACATTAGTTTTGGCCATCACCGCAATTATGCTACTAAACGCAAGGGTTACCCAAGTTCTAGGCTATTCTGTCGCCACATTTATATTATTGCTATAAAACCTTCGTTAGTAACAGTCAATACTTTTGCCTGCATCAAATCGCGCATTCGCATTCAGTGTGCTACCATCGGCTTAACGTGAGTTCTAAGCGTCTTTGTATGCTTATATCTGATTTCACTCGACTGTGAATGCATGTATATATGTTGTAAGACATGTAAAATAAATGAATGACACTGGCACTACGCACAAATTAATGTAGCCTAAACTTACACCGCACTTTCCTAATAACTTAAGTTCTCTCGCGTCACTGACAGTAGCTAGAATGCATAAAAAAACACCGGGGAAAACAGTGTTCAGTCCACCAAGTCATAAGCTATCGGCGCTGCGCAGCACCAGTTGTGATATTTATCTTACGGAGTGTAATCGTAGGTAATGTCATGTATGAAAACTAGTATTGTTAGGCAATACTGCAAGTGCAAGTCCAGGGCAGCTGAGGTGTGGCAATGACATCATCGCAAGCAGGATGTGCGGTTTCGCTGTCTAAACGGGCTACGGTTTCAGATTTCTCCACTCTGGGACCAGGTTTCAGAAAGGTGCGGTTTCGGGCAGTGCGTTTACAGAATTCGTTTGGACGCTCGGCCAAGACGAAGCAAAACCTCTGAGTTTAACCTAAAAAGCGTCTCCGTGTGGACGGGCCCTAAGAGACAATTAAACTGATTGCACCTGTATCAACTGCATTCTGCTCAACTAGGCCGACACCCTCTGTGTCTCTGTATTTTACAAGGATATAAGGCACATTCCATCCAACTTTCTATCCATCCATCTTCTTCGAACCATTCACTCATCCACCCATTAAACTATCTATCAACATCCATTAAAAAATCTGCCTATCAACATCCATTAAACTATCTACATTCAACTTTTAAACTGTCTACTCTGCAGTCTCATGTTTTAAGCATACAATCTGACTCTCTTTAGACCAGCGGCCCCCAACCACCGGGCCATGGCCCGGTACCGGGCCGTGGGACATTCCTAACCGGGCTGTAGCCTACGACATGAGTTAAAAAAAAAAATGCATGCAAACTAAACTCAATTTAATTCGCAATAATGTCACGTTTTTACATGGCATAGGCCTATATGCAGTTGCACGCATGTTTGCATTTTGCTAGGGTATAATTTCTTACGTCTGTCTGTCCCGCCTTCCACACTTTACATATTGCCTTCAGCAGTGCGCAGCCTCAGGTCAGCTCACTTCACTTGATCAGTTCTTGGCGAATGGTATTGTCACACAAAGTTAGCTAAACTGCTAGAATGAGCAACAAAAAACAAGCATCTTTAGCAGGTCACTGGTCAGAGTGTTCGAGAGCCGCTGCAGAGATTTCTTACAGAAAAAAAGTCACCGCTGCACATTTTAGTGATGAGGACTGGGTGCCAAAACTCGCTTACCTGTGTGGCATATTCGGGTTGCTTAATTACCTCAACCTGTCACTCCAGGGGAGAATGATAAAGTCGCTGCATTTAAAGCCAAGCTTGATTTGTGGGGATGAATGGGGACGGGGTGTATTTGATATGTTCCAAACAGTAGTGGGGGTTTTGGGAGAGACTGAGGCAGGGCCCTTTCTCTCGCAGCTGGTGCGCGATCACCTTGTTGCGCTTTCAAATGAGTTTGAGCGTTAGGCTACTTCCCATCCTCCAAAGATCCACGGCAAACCAATGAGTGGGTCCGCAACCCATTTGTCAATATCCCGAATAGTCATAATTTGTCAGCGCAGGAGGAAGAGCAATTGATCGAAATTGCAAATGACGGTGGTCTTAAGAGTGTGTATGAGGAAACCTCTCTGGCGGGTTTTTGGATCAAAACCAAAGCAGAATATCCCGAGATAGCCGTAAAAGCGCTGAAAACGTTGCTACCATTTCCCACCACGTATCTATGCGAGGCCGGGTTTTCTGCAATGACTGCAACTATGACCAAATTGCGCAATCGACTGGACATTTCAAACACACTGAGGGTGTCACTGTCTTCCATCACCCCCTGATGGAACCTTCTTGTTGCAGGGAAACAAGCACAGGGCTCCCACTATATTCGTAATGCACGTTTAGTTCCATTTGTTCCCATATTTTGTTAAAGGAATTATCCAGAGTAAAATGCACTTCAGATCGATTTCCGGATGATTGGGGGTACATACGTTGAGTTGACATCAAAATTATGTCATTCGGATGTGTTTTGAGAAAGTTCGATTGTACCGTTTTCAGTCACAACTCGTAGCCTGGAAGTGAGCGGGGCATTTCAATTGCGCCGCTACAAAACGCTATTTTTGTACCTCTTCTACAGTTCCAAACAACATAACACTTACGTGGTAGTGAGTAGAGGGTCCCTAAAGCCAAACCGAAGTATCCCGAGGTCTTTATGTGGTCGAATAGAGAGTCCAGAATGAATTTCATCAAGCCAGTACCTTTCAAGCATGTTCACATTTGATAGATGTAGCTTCAAGTTGTTCAATTTTCATATTTCATATTGTTGAATTTTCACTTCTTCAAGTTCATGTTTTTCACATTTTTAAGAGTTTGTTACCTTCACTGTTAACTGGAGCTAGTTCTTTTCAAGTAATGCATTCACAACACATATGGAACATGGAACCCCCGACCCCCCAGCGCTAGTAGGCATTTTAACAGCAACTATGCACAAAACCTTAGGCTACCTCCTGTCAGAGCACCTTAATTAGCAATAACATGCGGTGATGGTTCTGTAGCCTCCTTAACAGCAGAGGTATGTTTGTCACCTACATATTTATGTTTTTACAAGCAAACTTTTTGCATCAGCTTCAAATTCATTGTGACGCTATATGGGTCTCATGAATGATAGATTAATGTTATTATGTAGGTCGAAAGTTATCAGAACATACAGTACCATGAAACAAAATGTTCACATTACAACTTTGCTGATAACATTTCAAATAAATGCCAGTTTTTGTGTAAACTAGACGTGTTTCATAGCCTTTTTACTTGTGTGTAGTTATTTGCTAGATTTTGACAAGAGCTTGTGATAGCATGGGCTCACGCAAACTGTCAAACATAGTCCACTAGCCTATTTGGTGCACACCTCTTCTTTAAGCTTATATCTTAATGTGTTTATCAACACACTGTATAGAACTAACTCTAACTGTATAGAATGTGGTGATATCAGAGCAAGATGTTACAGATGGCAGATAGGCAGAGATTTCAGTGGCATCAAAATAAGGCACCAAAATCCATGTTATTATTCGATTTCATTACTACTGTCTGCCGTACTGCCAATCCTATATTCAATGTATTTGAATAGTATAATGGGGGATGGGATTACATTTCAGGACAATGATGCAATAATTGCAATAATGCAATAAATTGGTTCCATTATTATTTAGATATCAAAGGACTGTTTTTTATTTGACTTTTTAATAAATTGCAGTTTGAGGACCCTATGTACATTGATAAGCTTCATATATTGAAGTCTGACAAACAACTGTGGTTTTGTCCACTAATGACTGTCAACCACTTTATTTACAGTACCGTATCTGTACATGTCTGATTGTGCAAAGCATTTTATGTTGAAACTGTGCTCTTCATGTTTATGATTAATGCAGTAACCAGCAACCATGGGGGACGGTGATATGGCCACGTATGGCAAAGCTGCCATCTACCTTCGTAAGCCCGAGAGGGAGAGACTTGAGGCCCAAACCAGGCCCTTTGATGCAAAGACTGCTTGCTTTGTGGTTGATAAAGAGGAGTTGTACGTCAAGGGTACAATTAAAAAGAAGGAAGGCGGCAAAGTCGTCGTTGAAACGGTTGAAACCAAGGAGGTACTTTAAGCAAGGCTGTTGAAATTGCTCTGATGTAAAAATGTCATTTTTACAAAAAGTTTTTTGAATACATCTCTTTGATAAAGCTGTTTTCTACATTGGTTTTAGGAAAAGACAGTGAAGGATGACGAAGTCTTCCCCTTGAATCCTCCCAAATATGACAAAATTGAGGACATGGCCATGATGACCCACCTCAATGAAGCGTCTGTCCTGTATAACCTCAAAGAGCGTTATGCAGCATGGATGATCTACGTAAGCCTTACACTTTTAAATAAATTAAGAAAATAAAATGAATTTGAAAAGCTGAGAAAACTATCTTCTTAATTTCTTCATTCTAGACCTACTCTGGACTTTTCTGTGTCACTGTGAACCCCTACAAGTGGCTCCCAGTATACGACCAAGAAGTGGTGGATGCCTACAGAGGCAAGAAGCGTGTGGAGGCCCCTCCCCACATCTTCTCTGTCTCTGACAACGCATTTCAGTTCATGCTCCAAGGTATGCTTTCAGTTTTAAATCCATCACTGAATAATACATTATATATTTGATTCATTTATGTAAAATGAACCATTCATGTCAATCTCTATTTTTCCCCACAGACAGAGAGAATCAGTCTGTCCTGATCACGTAAGTGTCCATGCATCCCTTAAAACTTTTTACATTATTAAAAGGCTAAACCTTTACATAATCTTCTATGTACTCTACTGGTACACTTTGTAATGATGATATAAAAAATTGCAATATCTTCTGTTTAATACAGCGGAGAATCTGGTGCTGGCAAGACTGTAAACACCAAGCGTGTCATCCAGTACTTTGCAACAATTGCAGTGGCTGGTGGGAAGAAAGATGCATCATCCGGCAGCAGTGGAAAAATTAAGGTACAGGACCACTTGCATATTAATAGGCTAATATTCACATAGCAACACAGACATTAACTTCAATGACGATATATGTATTGACTTGCAGGGCTCTCTTGAAGACCAGATTATTGCCGCCAACCCATTGCTGGAGTCTTATGGTAATGCCAAGACAGTGAGGAATGACAACTCTTCACGTTTTGTAAGTTTAGTTTATCATCTAATCTCTTACATGTTTTTTGTTGTTTTGTTTTTAGATAGAATCAACTTTTTAGGGTTTTTGTTTTAACTCAAACTTATCATGCACCCACTTTGTTTTATATCTATTAATATCTGTTTTTCAAAACATCCTCCAATGTCTAATTACATGTAAACCTCTACACTATCATCTTTTGCTTTTTTTATTAGTAAAGGCAGTATTTATTGTTACTCTTAGTTCTATTACTGAATATTTATTGAATACTTGAGTATTTTCCTCATGTGTAACCTGCTTTGGTTAAAAGCATGAGCTAAATGAATACATGTTATGTCAAAATGTAATCTCAAACAGGGAAAATTCATCAGAATTCACTTTGCCACATCTGGAAAACTGGCTAGTGCTGATATTGAGACTTGTAAGTATAATTGTTCCAAGTAGAAATGTTCTTTTATTGCCTTAAATGTATCAATTGACAATACATCCTTCCCTGCGTAAATAGACCTGCTGGAGAAGTCTAGAGTGACATTCCAGCTTCCTGATGAGAGAGGCTACCACATCTTCTTCCAGATGATGACCAACCACAAGCCTGAAATTATAGGTACGGTTTTTGGTTTTCACCAAACGTTCAATCAATAAATGTAATTCTGAATTTGTAAATTATTTTTTTAATCTCGACAGAAATGTCCCTCATCACATCCAACCCCTATGACTTCCCAATGTGCAGTCAGGGTCAGATCACTGTGGCGAGCATTGATGACAAAGAGGAGTTGGATGCCACAGATGTAAGTCTTCAAATAATGGGTTTTCCCCTCTTCAGTTTCTTGAAGATAGTTTTAAAATAATCAAATAATTTATCATTCTAGGATGCCATTGACATCCTGGGTTTCAATGCAGAGGAGAAAGTCACCATTTACAAGCTGACTGGTGCTGTGCTTCATCATGGCAACATGAAATTCAAGCAGAAGCAGCGCGAAGAGCAGGCTGAGCCTGATGGCACTGAGAGTAGGTTACAACACTCTACTTAATCAGTCAGTTCTAGTAATAACTACAAGGTACTCTTAGTTTTTGAGATAATTTTTTTATGTTAAATTAAAGTTACGGAGTGTGTATTTACACCCCTGGTATGAATAGCCTTGGCCACACAGCTGAGCTATTCACACCGGTGACATAACAACAAAAAGACATTGCTCACGTGCACAAAAAACATTCGTTTTTTCGTCAGCAGAAAGTGAAGAATTCTGAAAGGTTTCGGCACTAATATCTGTTCAGATTAACTTTTAGATTGAAAAGTTGTGTTTTATTTTCATACTCTTGGTTCAGTGAACACATACAATCGTCAGTTTGTTAGTTAACAGAAATTTCGTGAATATGACGTTCAGGCTTATAAATTATAAGTTTACCCGCAATCACCATTTACATGTTGAAGAGGATAGTGCAGTGGTCACAGACGTGGGATAACGTGGGAGACCGGGGTTCGGTTCCTGTGTGATGCGTTTTTGCAGAGTGAGTGTGCATGTGTATCAACGTCTCTGGAGAGAAGGCGCGCAATTTGAACAAGAAATCGGTTCTCAAACGGAAGTTTTGATTCCTATAATTAGCTAGTTCATGCACCAGGGTGTAAATAGCATACAGTACTATATACACCAGGGTACGAATAGCATCCACTTCTAACTATACATTAATGCAAACAGCATGCCTTATTCAGAGTGTCTATTACACAGGTGAGCTATTCACACCCTGTTACGTAACAACAAAAAAACATGTTGCTTGTTTTTTTTAATTATTATTACATTGTGTGATCAATATGCCAGAATAAATCACAGGGGTGCAAATAGCATACACTGATATTTGTACCAGACGGGGTATTACTAGAACACAAAGAACACAAAGCGCTTTGGGTTGCACTCTGTGCATGTTAAATGCGCTATACAAATAAATCTGACTTGACTTGACTTGACATTGCTGTTTGCACCGGGGTACAAATAGCATACACTGATATTTGTACCAGACGGGGTACTAATAGGACACATTGGTGTGTGCACCAGTGTACGAATAGCATACATTGATATTTGTACCAGACGGGGTACTAATAGGACATATTGCTGTGTGCACTGGGGTATGAATAGAATTCACTTCTAATTGCACCAGGGTACAAATAGCATACACTGCTAATTGTACCAGGGGTGCAAATAGCCTTACCCTTAAAGTTAAATATGACTGATATCTAGTAAACACGTTTATCAAAAATGACAAAAACGGACTGGGACTGGCACTGGCAGATTCGGAAAGTGAATCCGGGACGACTGATTGTCAAGCAGCAATGTTACCGATGCTACACCATGACCATGCACAAAATTGTCATACCATCATGTTATTTATATCAACTTATGTGTAATCATGTATATTCATATTCTAAATGTCCCTCTGGATTAAGATTAAGAAAGTATCTATCTTAATTTAAAGACAAACATTTACAAAACAATGGTCACTCAGATACCTTTATGTTTTTGTGAGACATATAGCCTCTAACCTAACACTATCTTGGACAAACGTTTTGATCTAGGAAGAGGAGACTGAGGTGGACAAACTTGTTTCATATGTTGTCCCAAATTTGTTTGGAGTGTGGAGTATGAAATTGGTCGCTATACATTTCACCAAAATGCTTCACTGTTGCACATTTTTTTAGCTGCTGACAAAATCTGTTACCTCTTGGGCCTGAACTCCGCTGACATGCTGAAGGCTTTATGCTACCCAAGAGTGAAAGTCGGAAATGAGTATGTCACCAAGGGACAGACTGTGCCACAGGTATTATTTTAGTCACTAAAAAGTTCACTTAAAATGACAAACCATTTGGCAGTATTAGGACAGAATTACTATTAGTAAAATGGCCTGCTTTTATCGTATAAGCATTTTACTTTTTGGTCTCAAAGCATAGGATGAACCCTGCTTAAATATTCTGTTTCAGGTCAACAACTCAGTTTCGGCCTTGTCCAAGTCCATCTATGAGAGGATGTTCTTGTGGATGGTCATTCGTATAAACCAGATGTTGGACACTAAACAGCCAAGGCAGTTCTATATCGGTGTGCTGGATATTGCTGGCTTTGAGATTTTTGATGTAAGCATAAGTTAACACCATTTTTCACTCACACCACAATGTAGAATAATTTCAGTAGGGAACATTCATATTACAAACTGTTTTTCAATCACAGTACAACAGCATGGAACAGCTATGCATCAACTTCACCAATGAGAAACTGCAACAGTTCTTCAACCACACCATGTTCGTTCTGGAGCAAGAGGAATACAAGAAAGATGGCATTGTATGGGATTTCATTGACTTCGGCATGGACTTAGCCGCTTGCATTGAGCTCATTGAGAAGGTCAGTTTTAAACAGTCAAATGAGCCAAGTGCTAGATTTGTATTGTTTTATAATATTCACTTTTAAAACTAAGCTCATTTTTCCAACAGCCTATGGGAATCTTTGCCATCCTTGAAGAGGAGTGCATGTTCCCCAAGGCCTCTGACACCACTTTCAAGAACAAGCTGTATGACCAGCATCTTGGCAAAAATAAGGCCTTTGAGAAGCCCAAGCCTGCCAAAGGCAAGGCTGAGGCCCACTTCTCCCTGGTGCACTATGCTGGCACTGTGGACTACAATGTTACTGGGTGGCTGGACAAGAACAAGGATCCACTGAACGATTCTGTTATACAGCTGTACCAGAAGTCGGGAGTTAAACTCCTGCCTGTCCTGTACCCACCTGTTGTTGAAGGTAACAAAAAACTACACAAGTCTACAAGCTAATGTAAAAATACCCATTGATGAATTTATATATATGTATACCTCAATAATTGAATAATATGTCAACAGAGACTGGTGGTGGTGGTGGTAAGAAGAAGAAGAAGGGTGGCTCCATGCAGACAGTGTCATCACAGTTCAGGGCATGTATATTAATCCAATAACAAACAAATCAATCATCTAAAAGAAAGGTGAGGGCATGTTTTGTGATTGGATTCTTATCTCAACAGGAGAACTTGGGCAAACTGATGACCAACTTGAGGAGCACCCATCCTCACTTTGTGCGTTGTCTGATTCCAAATGAAATTAAGAAACCAGGTAAAGTGCGCTTGGAAGTCAATAAAGATGAGTGCATTACTCATGTATTACATTGAGATCTAATGACATGTATTTGACAGGTTATATGCAGAACTTCCTGGTCATCCACCAGCTCAGGTGCAATGGTGTGCTGGAGGGTATCAGAATCTGCAGAAAGGGTTTCCCAAGCAGAATCCTCTATGGTGACTTCAAGCAGAGGTGAACTGAGAAAGCCAATGAAGACACTTATTCAATACTGCATTTATAGAGGAGAAAAGTAATGCTCTATATGGACATTTATTTATTCTGTCCAGATACAAAGTGCTAAATGCCAGTGTCATTCCTGACGGCCAGTTCATTGATAACAAGAAGGCTGCTGAGAAGCTCTTGGGATCTATTGATGTTGATCACACGCAATACATGTTTGGACACACAAAGGTAGATAGGTTTCATGCAATCTATTATCTGTATCTCATGAGTACAAACTAGAGTACAGCTTTTTCTGTGTTAGATAGATGCTTATATTTTCATTCATCCCTCAGGTGTTCTTCAAAGCTGGTCTGCTGGGTGACCTTGAGGAGATGCGAGATGAGAAACTGGCTTCCCTGGTCACAATGACTCAGGCTCTCTGCCGTGCATACCTGATGAGGAGGGAGTTTTCAAAGATGATGGAAAGGAGGTAAATTTGTATATCAAAGGAACTCAGAAGTCCAAAAGACTGCTATAGTATGAGTAGTAGGCCTATTAATTGTAAAGTGTACCTCGTTATCCCTACATGAAATGTATTACTCAAAAATATGTCTGAGAAGATCCTATTACACTTTCTACTAGGGATGTAACGATATTGTCAATTTCACGATATCACAATAACAAAAGTGTCTCGATATCGTCATGGACATGTGACGGTATCAAACCATAGGTTTGGTATTAAGCAATAGGTCTTCTGGGCAATAAAACTGTTTAGTTTCAGCTGCCGTGGAGCAGAGTGAAGGGAAAATTAAAAATACAGAGACCATCATCCTATTCGTGCCTAATATCCTTTGCGCTTTGCTAGTCGGTTGCCTGTACAGATCTAGGCCTACAGCAAAAATGGTAGATGCCGGTGTTGGCGAGACAATGTAAAGCATGAATACAAGAGTTTCAAGTGTCAAGTGTTTCTCATGCTATTTTTTCATCTGCGCCTCCTCTGGTCTATATTTGATTAGACCTGTGGAATGTAACAAAGTACAAATACTTCGTTACTGTACTTAAGTAAATTTTCCACGTATTTGTACTTTACTTAAGTAGAATCTATAGTGCATATTTTTTACTTTTACTTCGTTACATTTTGCAGCAATTATCTGTACTTTTACTCCGCTACATTTCTACAACACCATCGTTCCTTTTTAGTTAGGCTTATTATCAGTTTTTTTGTCTCTGAGAAACACGTTTGTTTTACCAGGGGGCTGGGTTGAGATTCTACAGCGCTACGTGCCCCACTTCTACAGCTTTGAAACATAGGCTTCTAGTCTAGACCAGGCAAAGCGTGAGCTTGTAGCCATCTGCATTCGGTAGGCTATCTGTGCCCCGAGCATATGCTTGCTTTTCTCTCTATTATCTGCAGCATTAGGGCCTCCTCCCCGATGAGATTGCTAGTCCGCGGAGCAGCGAAGTTACAATGATCACGTCTGATCATTTGCGGCACAAATGAATGGTAGACTATTATAGAACCGCTGGCCGAAAAAAAACTAAACATTTTCCAGATTAGGAAATATTTCGTAATTGTGTGTAATCAAATAAAGAGGCTACAATTGGCAATGTCTATGTGCGTCTGTGCAAGTGAAACTGAACCTTATCATAAAGACATCTTTCTCAACAACGTTTCTGTTCAATCGGGACCAGCAGAATTGGCATTAGGATCCATTGGACGTTTCCCTTGTCTACCCCGTTAAACTTAAGGCTCTTGTGTTTTGCTGAATGATATTAAATTAACTTAGCAGATCACCCTAATAGATAACCAGAATTACATTCTCCAGAATTGTAAGTCAGAATGTAAACTGGGCCACAGATGGTAAGTCTAGCCTAGTATAACCTAAAACTAGCTTAATTAAAATGTCACAGCCCAATTTTTTTTTTTATTAGAATATAGATATTAAAAGAATAATTCATTATGCAAATACTTTTACTTTTAATACTTAAAGTGCATTTAAAAGCAGGTACTTTTTACTTTTACTTAAGTAGGGTTGTCATTGTGGTACTTTTACTTTTACTAAAGTAAATATTTCTTTGCTTATTTGTACTTTTACTTAAGTACTGAGTTTCAGTACTTCCTCCACCAATGCCTGTTATAAGAGTTGAGCTGATGACGGGATCTGTCCATTTTCATTATGTTATGGTTATGGTATTTAACAGACGCTTTTGTCCAAAGCCACCTACAAATAACAACAATACAATAGTTAAATTTAACAGTACAAGACATGTACAGGCTACACACACACACCTTATGCAACTATGCAGTGCCTCCAAACGAGAGTTTGAATTCACTGAGATGTTTTATGTATCAACCGAATGACTAAACTCATTTATGAATGCACCATTAGGCTACTTTCTGTCTAATGTAGGCTATTGGTGTCTTAGTTCATAGACAAACAGAGTCAGACTGAAACATAGCCAAAAAAAGGTAGAACTGCGAAGGAGATCGGTGATCTGGTAGTAAATGATCATATACGATTTTGATATGGATGCATCCCTTCTTTCTACACAATTCATGTAATTATACAGTCATTCTACAACCTATATTTAAGGATACATTTCACCACCCTTCTTGTGTAGGGAGGCTGTCTACACCATCCAGTACAATATACGCTCATTCATGAATGTCAAGACCTGGCCATGGATGAAGGTTTACTACAAGATCAAGCCTTTGCTGAAAAGTGCTGAAACTGAGAAGGAGCTGGCCGACATGAAGGAGAACTTTGGGAAACTCAAAGAGGAGTGTGCAAAGGCAACAGCCAGGAAGAAGGAGCTTGAGGAGAAGATGGTGTCTCTGGTGCAAGAGAGGAATGACCTGGCGTTGCAAGTGTCATCTGTAAGTGTATATTGTACCATTTCAATATTCACAATCATACCACTACCCAGTCTCAGCATTGTGTTTTCAATACAAATTATGTATTGTCATGCTCCCATCTTTAATTTACAATAGGGAAATGAGGGTCTCAATGATGCTGAGGAGAGGTGTGAGGGTCTTATCAAAAGTAAGATCCAGCTCGAGGCCAAGCTCAAAGAGACAACCGAGAGACTGGAGGATGAAGAGGAAATCAATGCTGAGCTGACTGCCAAGAAGAGGAAACTGGAGGATGAGTGCTCTGAGCTCAAGAAGGATATTGATGATCTGGAGCTGACGCTAGCCAAAGTGGAGAAGGAAAAACATGCCACCGAGAACAAGGTTGGGATTTATAAAGGGCCAATCAATGTAGTCTGTCGGAAAATGAAGTATCTTATTTACACTTTTCACTGATGTAAAACTTTCTATGTGCAGGTCAAGAACCTAACTGAAGAGATGGCCTCTCAGGATGAGTCCCTTGCTAAGCTGACAAAGGAGAAGAAAGCCCTCCAAGAGGCCCACCAGCAGACTCTTGATGATCTTCAAGCAGAGGAAGACAAAGTCAACACTCTGACCAAATCAAAGACTAAGCTTGAACAGCAAGTGGATGATGTAAGTACAAAATAATCAACATTTGACAACTTCTCACACTGAAATCTGACCATTTACCACATACTCACCTCACACTTTAAATTGACAGCTTGAGGGTTCCCTGGAGCAAGAAAAGAAGCTCCGTATGGACCTTGAGAGAACCAAGCGAAAGCTTGAGGGTGACCTGAAGCTGGCCCAGGAGACCATCATGGATCTGGAGAATGACAAGCAGCAATCAGAGGAGAAGATAAAGAAGTAAAGGCATTATTTATTATAAAATATCACTGTTCTATTCCCATGTATGCAGCCAACTTCAAAAATGATTCTTCCTTTCTTCAATCTTTTTTTAATCAGGAAGGACTTTGAAACAAGTCAACTTCTTAGTAAGATTGAAGATGAACAATCGCTTGGTGCTCAGCTACAGAAAAAGATCAAGGAGCTTCAGGTTTAATTATTCTTCACCAACTCAAACTCTGAGTGTTTTTGCAGTTTTCTGTTGTACTAACATAATATTTTTTTTTCAATAGGCCCGCATTGAGGAACTAGAGGAAGAGATTGAGTCTGAGCGTGCAGCTCGTGCCAAGGTTGAGAAGCAGAGAGCTGATCTCTCCAGGGAACTTGAGGAGATCAGTGAAAGGCTTGAGGAGGCTGGTGGTGCCACTGCTGCTCAAATTGAGATGAACAAGAAGCGTGAGGCTGAGTTCCAGAAGCTGCGTCGTGACCTTGAAGAGTCCACCCTTCAGCACGAAGCCACTGCGTCAGCTCTCCGTAAGAAGCAGGCAGACAGTGTGGCTGAGCTGGGAGAGCAGATTGACAACCTCCAACGTGTCAAGCAGAAGCTTGAGAAGGAAAAGAGTGAATACAAGATGGAAATAGATGATCTCGCCAGCAACATGGAGGCTGTTGCTAAAGCTAAGGTTGATGAGATGTTTACCCTCATGTTATCTTTTAAACAAACCAACTTACAATAAACGTTTTTCTACTAATTGGCATTTTCATAAACAGGGAAATCTGGAGAAGATGTGCCGCACCCTTGAGGACCAACTCAGTGAAACCAAGGCTAAGAGTGATGAGGGTGCCCGTCAGGTCAATGACCTCAGTGGTCAGAGAGCAAGACTTCAGACTGAAAATGGTGAGCTTAGCCGCCAGGTTGAGGAGAAAGATGCTCTTGTATCCCAGCTGACCAGAAGTAAGCAGGCCTTCACACAGCAAGTTGAGGAGCTGAAGAGACTGAATGAAGAGGAAGTCAAGGTACTGTTACCTACAGTATGCATGAAATGAAGAAATTGGACTACATCAATCACATTTGGGGAAATGCTTTCATAAACACCCTTACTTGTTAACAAACAGGCCAAGAATGCCCTGGCTCATGCTGTTCAGTCAGCTCGTCATGACTGTGACCTTCTAAGGGAGCAGTTTGAGGAGGAGCAGGAAGCAAAGGCTGAGCTTCAACGTGGCATGTCTAAGGCCAACAGCGAAGTTGCTCAGTGGAGGACCAAGTACGAAACTGATGCCATTCAGCGCACTGAGGAGCTTGAGGAGTCCAAGTATGTGCTAAAGATGCAAAAACACAATTTTGGACATATTTTGTTCACTAAAACAATTGTTTTCTTAAAAAAATCATCATATTTTCTGTCTTAAATCTGATGTTTTTTCCTTCAGAAAAAAGCTTGCCCAGCGTCTCCAGGAGGCTGAGGAGCAAATCGAGGCAACCAACTCAAAATGTGCCTCTCTAGATAAGACCAAGCAGAGACTCCAGGGTGAGGTTGAGGACCTCATGATTGATGTGGAGAGAGCCAATGGTCTAGCTGCCAACCTTGACAAGAAGCAAAGAAACTTTGACAAGGTAATATATCCAAAACCTCATTCAGATATGGAATGTAGGTGAATAAGTATAAGACTCACAAAAACAACTCCTTCTAAAAGGTCCTGGCAGAATGGAAGCAGAAGTACGAGGAGGGTCAGGCCGAGTTGGAGGGTGCCCAGAAAGAGGCTCGTTCTCTCAGTACTGAGCTGTTCAAGATGAAGAACTCATATGAGGAGTCTCTTGACCACCTTGAGACCCTGAAGAGGGAGAGCAAGAATTTGCAACGTGAGTCAAAAACAACCCAATACATATCCCACTCAAAAAAATATTAAGACTATGTTTGCTGTAATATAACTGCATATTTGCAGAAGAGATTTCGGATCTGACTGAGCAACTTGGTGAAACTGGAAAGAGCATCCATGAGCTTGAGAAGTCCAAGAAGACTGTAGAGACTGAAAAGACTGAGATCCAGACAGCCCTGGAAGAGGCTGAGGTAAAAAAAATCAGGAGGGCTTTCCTACACAGTGAGAAACATTTTTTAAGATGCTGTTTATATTTAAAAAATCTTGATTTTCTTGTTTAGGGAACTCTTGAGCATGAGGAGTCCAAGATTCTTCGTGTCCAACTTGAACTCAACCAGATTAAGGGTGAGGTTGACAGGAAGCTTGCAGAGAAGGATGAGGAGATGGAGCAGATCAAGAGGAATGCCCAGAGGATAGCCGACTCCATGCAGAGCACTCTGGACTCTGAGGTCAGGAGCAGAAATGATGCCCTGAGAATCAAGAAGAAGATGGAGGGAGACCTCAATGAGATGGAGATTCAGTTGAGCCATGCTAACCGCCAGGCTGCTGAGTCCCAGAAACAACTGAGAAATGTGCAGGGTCAACTCAAGGTCAGTTACGCAATAAAGCAGTACAAGGATCCTACCTTACCATAATTACTATTTGTTTAATAGTTCAAGAATGTCCATAAATCATTATATGATTTTGTCCAAACTCTCTCTTGGTAGTATGGCATGTCTTTTTTCATTCCATGTTTTTTATTAGGATGCCCAACTGCATCTTGATGATGCTGTCAGAGGACAAGAAGACGGGAAGGAGCAGGTTGCCATGGTGGAGCGCAGGAACGGCCTGATGGTGGCTGAGATTGAGGAGCTCAGAGTTGCTCTGGATCAGACAGAGAGAGGCCGCAAAGTGGCTGAACAGGAGCTGGTTGATGCTAGTGAGCGTGTTGGCCTCCTGCACTCTCAGGTGGGGATATATTTTTCTCACCCCCAAAAAATCTTTTTAATCGTATTCGCAGTTCTTTCAAAATATTTGTATATACCATGTACCATATTTGAAATTATTTCTGAATGTTAGAACACAAGTCTGATTAACACCAAGAAGAAGCTTGAGGCTGACTTGGTTCAGATCCAAGGTGAGGTTGATGACATCGTCCAGGAGGCTAGAAATGCTGAGGACAAGGCCAAGAAAGCCATCACTGATGTGAGCAATGTTTTGTTTTGAACTTTAGTACTTTATATTATGAGCTAAATACTGTGCATAGCTTGTGTGATCTAAAACACAATTTCCCATTATTCAGGCTGCCATGATGGCAGAGGAGCTGAAGAAGGAGCAGGACACCAGTTCTCATCTGGAGAGGATGAAGAAGAACCTGGAGGTCACTGTGAAGGATCTGCAGCACCGCCTGGATGAGGCTGAGAATCTGGCCATGAAGGGTGGCAAGAAACAACTCCAGAAACTGGAGTCCAGGGTAAGTGATTAAACTTGGGTGGGATATTCAGAATGTAATAAATAAAATGAAGACATTGTGAAATGAAAATCTTGCTTATGTAAAGGTTCGTGAGCTGGAAAGTGAGGTTGAGAATGAACAACGACGTGGTGTTGATGCTGTCAAGGGAGTCCGCAAATACGAGAGGAGAGTGAAGGAGCTCACCTACCAGGTACAAAGTTTCTTTAACCACTATTGAACAGCATTGATCTCGAGGAGGACAATGATTGACAGATTTTTTTCTTTTCAGACTGAGGAGGACAAGAAAAACGTCAACAGACTGCAGGACCTGGTTGACAAGCTGCAGATGAAGGTCAAAGCCTACAAGAGACAGGCTGAGGAAGCTGTAAGTAGTTTCTTGTGTTGCCTATATGGTCAAATGTATTGCCTTTCGCATTAATAAAATCGATAATGTCTAATATGAAAACACTGGACTAAAATAATAAAAGATAAACAACTTTTCGGTTCATCCAAACACCATCGTCAGTTGTAATGAATGCAACAGGAAGGATGAACACAACATTTTGTACCTCTTAGTCCTTTAAGTCCATTGTTTTTAAAGTAAACATTTTAAAAGAACTGCTATCACCTGGACCATAAATTAATCTTCATTAACACAAAAAATGATTGGCTTGCTTCAAAACAGAAGCATCTGCACTCAAACATACTTTCTCATTATTAGGAGGAGCAATCCAACTCCCACCTGTCTAAGTTCAGGAAGGTTCAGCATGAGCTGGAGGAGGCTGAGGAGCGTGCTGACATTGCTGAATCCCAGGTCAACAAGATGAGAGCAAAGAGCCGTGATTCTGGAAAGGTAAATCTAATTTGCCATATTTTAATGTATTATAAGCCTTCATATGTTCATAGTCAATTTCATTTCATTCCTCAATTTCTCTTTCTCAGGGCAAGGAGGCTGCAGAGTAAATCCTGTGAAATCTTCTGACCACTCATTTGGATTAATATCCTGATTACTGTGGCCACTCTGTAACTCCTACATAATAAAAGTCTCTTCAGAATATGAGTTTATTGTTTTTTTTTTATTACAATCAGAATTAATTGTGATCAGAATTTGTAACATGTTTTGACTCCCCTATTTGCATTTAAAATCACTTTAAGATTTAAGATTGCTGACTAAAACAGACTTGTTTGCCAATAATAAACAATGCGGTAACACTTTCTATGAAGGTCACTGTTATAATGAGTTATGCACAGGGGTTAAAGTGGGTGGGGGACCGGGAAGAACGCAGTTCCGCCACATCTGGGCGCACCCAACACCCCCCCACCCCCCCTCCGACTCACACACACACACACAAATACATTTTTTATAGCCTATCATTTAGTATCAACAGTCATTTTGTTTTAAAATATGATATATATTATCAATATAATGAATTGCTCTTTAAAAAATACTGCTAATTTGATGCTGTTTAACAAATGTATAAATTGTGCACTGTCGCTTTAACAACAATTCACGTTTAGTTCTCAATGATCTTCTGCCCGCTCTGCTATGGCTAGTGTTGTGGCTGTGCCCTATCACAGTTTATAAATGGTCAGTAGTGGGAACTACTGTTGCCCTCATGATTTCCTTTTAAAATACCGTTTCTTGGTAACACTTTACAATAAGGGTACACAATTTAGAATTAGTTACAGTAAGTGTTAGTTAAGCATTAACACACACTTAATTCATCTTTATTCTTTAGAGAACATCTCCTCTCATAGCACCACTTACAACAAGTCTTGCTGATCCTAGCACTTACAGCCGTCTTAAACTGACATGTAACTGTTAAAAATAGCACTCACTGATGCATTTATTCTTACTGTACTCTACCGTTTTTAAATTGTCCTAAAATTGTTGAGAATTGCTTTAAAACCTAAACTGTTTACCATGTTGTTAGTCGCTTTTGTTAAAAATGCGTCAGCCAAATTTAATGTAATGTAATGTATTATGTATGTTTAGAACATTGCTTAAGGATTAACAAATATGTTTTTCCTCATTAATAGAGTCTTATTTAGTAGGTGTTATTAGTGTGTTTTCTTTTCTTATAAATGATGAATTCCTAATGTGTATACTGAATTCATGATGATTTCATAAGGTACAAACCATAAACTAACTCATAATTCTTAATGTGTACATATTAAACTCATGATTAATTCATAAGGTACAAGCAGTAAACAAATTCATAATTCCATATGTTTACATACTGAATACATGTTGAATTCATAATGAGCTAGAGATTATGTCAATGTTACTTTAGATGAATACCTCACTTATTTAATTGCCAATTCAATGTTATTCAGACTTCATCATATACAGTAGACCTACTGTTTGCCAGCTGGTCGACAGTACTGTGTGCAATGATGTGTTGTGTCTGTGACAAGTGAACCTTTTAGAAGTCTTGTGGTATCTACAGCTTGCTGAAATTGTATGTTTACAAATTGTTCAGCAAATTTATTTAAGTTACCGTCCCATTCAGATGACACTTTTACTACATGAAATCTTTTTAACCTTGATGGATGTTTTTTCTTGAGCTAATCATTAGGTAAGTGTAACCTAGATTAAAATAGCTTAATTTAATGTTAATTTGAATAAATAACAATAATATACACAGACAAATTTCATAATATTCGGCATATTACATAATATTAGTTCATAATTCAACCAGGTTAAATAAAAATAAAATGAATATCCAAGTTTTAGTAATACATCCTATTAGTTTTGTCATGTTAAAAAGTTTCCTAGTACTTTAAGATACTGTTGTATCAGAATGGCTGTAGCACTTCCTGTTGCAGGTAAAACGTCAGATTGCAAGAGATCAATGCAAGAAGGAAGACATTTGCTAACGTAAGGAAAAAAGTTTGTGCTTCGTTGGACTTAGGATTTTGGTAAAAGTGGACTCACTTTAAACCAACAACTTTTTCCTTCTGGATAAGAGATAAGTGGTTTTATTCATGACAGAAAAAAGAAAACCTAGATGTACTGCAGAGAGGTACAAAATATGACGCCGCCCAGTTCAGCACATTTTTTCAAAAAAAATAACTCACGCTGAAAGGCATATATGATTCTAACTGTCTCCCTGAATTGCATTATGCACACTCAATTCTCACTGGTATCTGCTAGACAACAAGTACCAAAACATGATTAGTTCATAGATTTCACATGTAAAATACATTTTATACAACCCCACCCCCATCTTGCCTGTTCATAATTCTGAGAAATTCTTGAATTGTGTGCATGTGTGCGTGTACATGTTTATGTTTATGTGTGTGTGGGTGGGTGTGTGTGTGCGTGCATGTGCTTGTGTGTGTGCCTGTGTATGTGCCTGTGTGTGTGCATGTGCATGCATGTGTACATATGTCTACTGTGTGAGTACTGTATGTGTCATACGTATGATTACTGTGAATGTATGTGTGCGTGTGTATCTGTTTATGCACATGTGTGCATATGGAATGGGTTAACATGACCCCTGGAGGCAAATATACGCAACAATTTGGTCACCCTAGGCCCTACGGTTCTCAAGATATTCACAGAAAACTCTGTTGGTGTACGGTCACTAAATGTACACATAAATTATTTTATTGTATGGCCCCCCATGAACGGAAGTCCACGAAACTTGGCATGCATTCGGAGGGTGTCATAATGATCCTACACTTTCAATTTTGTGCAGTTTTGACCATGTCAGCCAGAGATATTGTGATTAAAACACCTAATTTTTTGCTTTTTAATTTTTAACTAGGTGGCGCTATACATGAAATAAGTGGTAATGGGATGGGTTGACATGGCCCCTTAAGACCAACACACAAAAAAAGGTGGTCCTCCTAGGCCCTACGGTTCTCGAGATATTCACAGAAAACTGTGTCCGGCCACCTACAGGCCAGTTGGTGTACAGTAACATAAATTAATTTATTGTGTGGCCCTCCATGAACGGAATTCCACAAAACTTGGCGTGCATTCAGAGGGTGTCATAATGATCCTACACTTCAAATTTCGTGCAGTTTTGACTATGTTAGGTCACAATACCTGCGAATACAACACCTCATTTTTACTTTTTTGTTTTTAACTAGGTGGCGCTATACATGAAATGAGTGGTTATGGAATGGGTTGACATGGCCCCTTAAGATCAATATACAAAAAGAATTTGGTCCTCCTAAACCCTACGGTTCTCGAGATATTCACAGAAAACTGTGTCTGCCCTACCCTCCTTTCGGGGGGTCCAGTCCTGCAAAACGATTGTTCCATGCTATCCATGTGGGGCTACATGCCCACCAAGTTTTGTGTACCCCAGTCTTTCAGTGTCCCGGGAATCCTTGACGGAAATTTGGCCATGCGAAAAAGAAAAAAGAAAAAAAAATCTGACTAAACCGAGGAACACAATTTTCTCTCAGATTTGGAGCATTTCTACCACCTGCTGCTTCCCTGCTTGGCTCCATCCTGCTCCTGAGGATTGCTTAACAAAGTAGGCCTTGATTTCCTATCATATTTTGACTCATTTTAGCTGACACTATCAGCTGAATTTGTTCAAAAAAGAAAACACTAGAAAATACAGTCTACACAGTTACATTATTGGGAGTTCTCTTGCTCCAAAGCAAGGAGAAATGGCATTTAGCTATTGTAGCCGGCCCAACTAGATTACGCAGCTTTAACACCTGTTCAGCCTGCGCAGCCCTCTCTGTCCCGTTGGCTGCGTCGACCACGCCCACTCCAGTCCTGCTCCGCTTCGCCGGAGTTCTGAGCACCGGTAGTCTATCAACTAATTAGCCACTGGCTTTAAAATGACTCTGTCTCCCTTGCCTCAGCGTGAGGTATTGTTTCTGTTGGAATTTACTAAGCCGTGACCCACACAGCAAAAGGACTCCGCGGACCCGCGAAACGGACCCGTATCGGAGTCCAGATGCTCTCAGGAACGGATCCGCTACGAAGGCGGATCGCGGAACCGCCGTGGCTCCGCGCTGCATACGCCCCGCATCCGCGATTAAAACCTTACCTCCGCAACGGACTCATAAAGGCTCATCTGGCCCGGGTCCGTTTCGGACCCGTTTATCTCATTTTCAGAATTCCTTCTGTTCTTGCTGTAGGATTAAATAGGATAAACTATAGGATAAAAGTAAAACTATCACTAGGCCTAGCCTGGGCTACTACAGCAAGATAGGCCTACGATTAGCATCGCCTCGTATATTTAACTTAACAATACTGTCAATAAACCTAACATAAAGGTTTAAGTCAAGACATCAATTTACTGTACAAACGTGATCACTACTCAATGGAAATATAAAATTGACATTTATGGAAAGTTACAGGTTATAAGCTATTCTGTTTTTGTTAAGTAGCCTACGTTGCCTAGGCTACTCTACATTAATTTTGAGGTCAAAACCTAATTTAGTGCTTTATCAGCCTAGGTCAGTGCAGACATGAAATATTTTATCTAATAGGCTACAACTTCAATGAAATGCTGTGCTATGCACATATAAAATATCTGAAAATGAATAACTGGTGAATGACAAGAAGTTCAATAAAAAAGATTGTTTAATGCTTATTTCTCATATTACTCCATTTGTGTGGATGGAGGCGGAACACGTCTCCTCGTTGCCCGATCCACCGCCAGTTGAAACACCTAATTGCGTGCTTGGTGACCTCAGCGTCCGTGGCTGACCGTGTCACCATGTTTTTCCTCACAGCACCTGTAATCAAACAGACAGATATGTTTATGTTTATGGTATGTAGCATCCAAAGCCAAGTATGCTTGTCGTAGCCTTTACTCCACCAATGACAGGTTCGGACCTCTCGGAGACACAATACCAGACTGAGATAATAATTAACAATGTTAGTTTATTGTACAAAGAGCATGGTCCAACAACACACAATAACAGGACAGGCAGGCTGGTAGAATAGCTAAACCAGAACAGACATTCGGCACCCCTCCTCACAAGGCCCAGGTTGAACAGACTACCACGATAGCACAACCCCCAGATGAGCCCAAAAAAAAATAATAATAAACAGCGATTCTAAACTGATACTACACATATGACTGATGCAACCCAACAAGTTACTTCACCCATCCCAATACACATCAAAGAAATGCCCCCCACTTCACTTTCAATGCATTCACACATGGGATCAGTTTCCCCACAGTAAATAAAGGCCACAACACCCAATAGAGATCACAGCAAGCAATAGAGATCACAGCAAGCAATAGAGATCACAACAAGCCACACATTAGATAACACATCACATCATATGTCCAGCAATCAGTTCGCACTCAGCATAACACAGTCAAATAATTCCTCCCATTAACCATTTCACAGTTGTGCAAGACTGGAGGAAGCCACGGGCAGTTCAATGGATGGTGAGAGGGCTTACCGCGATTCTGTCCATGCCCACCGCTGAAGCTGCACGCTGTTGAAGCCACGCACACACATAGAGTATCGTTGGTCGGCGGCTTTCCCCCTCGCCGACCAAAAAAAACAAAAACAAAATCAACGTGTCCAACACGGGAAGAGCCGCGCCGAGCTTTGAACGAAGGCAGCGAATCCAATTGCCAGCGCCGCCACACTCACTAGCTTGCTCCACAGGTACGCTCTGATGTAAACAATGCGGCCCGTTCTCCCCTGGTCAGCCGTCGCTCCCTCTCCGTCTCCAATCACACCTCGAAGCAGACAAAAAGAACAGCACTCACAAACATGCAGAGCAAAGGCCAGCGCACTCACTCATAATAAGGGAGAATGGGTTACTTTCCTTTTGCTGGAGTTTAACATGCCTCTCCTCCGATAGCCGTTCCCCTCCGTTCAGGCAACGCGATTCCAACGTAGCGATCTCCTTTTGAAACAGGAACAACTTTCAAGGCCCAAACAGCTAAACCCTGGCCCATTCACACAAATTAGAGTAGCAGTAATAACTTCCCTTGAGTCGGCGTGTAACACGCATCCTCTCAGCCAGCACGCAGTAAACCAGTCTCGTTCCACTCAGCTGTGCCTCCAGACACGCGTCATCAGGTAAGCCACCCTCTGCTCCCGACCTCCGCTGCCCTATAAAAAGCATTTCCCTCCCAATTGCTTCAATAAGCAATCAACCCGTGAGTCCCCCAGTCCAATCAGCCAATTCATTCCATTACGGCGGAATAGTCCACAGCAGTCCAGGGCCGACGTGACAGTCCAGGGCCGATTGGAACAGACACACCCACCCCAAACTAGAGACATAACCAAGCATCACATAACATTCAGAACCGATTGTGACATTCCCCCCCTCTTTAACAATGGTCGTCCCGACCACTAGTCCCCATATCTTGCAGGCCTCACGCCCATATTGGAACGTTGTGACCGACGGGGCCCTGAGACAGGTTCCGTCTCCCCATTTACCTGTTCCCCCATCACCTCCTCAGGAGCTTCTACCGTACCCCCAGCCTCCCCCAAAATACTCTCTGGCCTAGGGTGCCCCGGCTGAGCTGGCAAACTGACAGGTCACCACCCCAACTCTGTCCCCTCTGAAGCTTCCCGCCCCCTTACCATACCACCTGTGTCTCCGTGAGCCTCAACCTCCTCGCTCCAGATTCTTGGTTGCGCCCGAAGGTGATTCCGGTGGATGGTGCGAGTGGGTCCACTCCGGCCTTCCGGTCGCAGGGTATAAACAGGGCGGTTTAATGAAGGTTGGCCCAATACCACATACTGTTGTGGGTCCCAGTGATACCCGAGCTTCCCTCGGGCTCGACGGCGGAAGGCCCGCACCAGGACGCGCTCTCCAGGCAGCAAGGGTAATGCCCCAGGCCCCTGATTGCGACGTTCCTGATCCTGCTGCTGCCGCTGCCGAGTCCCCTCCAACACCATCTGGTAGGCCATTTTGAGCCGCGCATGATGACGCTTGACCCATTCAAGTGGAGTGCCCCTATGCTCTGGCCAGTCTACCCCCATCATCTGGTCAACAGGCAGGCGAGCATGCCTGCCAAACAAAACAAAGAAGGGAGCTAGTCCAGTCGTGCTGTGGGGAGTGTTGTTGTAAGCATGCACCAACTCCAACAGGTGCTCACTCCAGTTGGACTGTTCGGCTAGGTCAAGAGTGTTGAGCAACTTCAAGATTGTTTGATTCATGCGCTCACATGCACCATTGCCCTGGGGATGATACGGGGTGGTTCTCACCTTGCGACAGCCATAGAGCGCACAGAGGTGTTGGGTCAAGTCTGCCTCGAACGCAGGGCCCTGATCAGTCAGGATCCTCTCTGGACACCCGAAGGACTGGAATACAGTTGTCCATAATACCCTGGCGGTAGTAGGGGCAGTTTGATCTTTAGTTGGTACCGCAAATGCAAATCGTGAGAATAAATCCACCATTACCAGAATATAAGGGTACCGATCTCCAGGCCGACCCAGCGACAGGTAGTCCAGAGCCAACGTCTCCCATGGGTAACTGCTCTCGATTGCACACAAAGGTGCCCTGGGTCCATCCCTGGCGCTGTTGAGGGCACACTGCGCGCACTCCTTCCCCCATATCCGGTTGTCCCGGCTCATGCCGATCCAGAACAACCTGTCCCGCAGGGCCTCCAGGAGTCGAAATCCTTTGGCATGTCCCAAGGCTTCATGGTAACGCGTCCACATCCTCTTTGTGTCCGTGACAGGCACCACAGTCGCAAGCACCTCTTCCAGTGACCTGAGGACTGGCCTCCGTCGCACCAGCACCCCATCTCTCACTGCAAGGTTATCCCACTCGCTCATCAGCTGCCGGCCAGCCACCTGTAGGGACTGACGCTCTGTTGGTGTTGGCTCATGACCTTGCTGCCGCCACTGACGAATTTGAGACAAATCTGGATCACAGCCCTGCCGCTCAGCCCATGCCTCATCTCCGGGGTCTCCAAGCTGGGAGGTTGGCGCCTCAACTCGTCCTGTCAGTGTCGCTCCTGGGAGTCAGGACAGCGCATCAGCATTCTGGTGCTCAGCGCCTGGTTTGTGAGACAATGAAAAGTCAAAATTAGCAAGCTGGGCCACCCACCTCTGCTCCACAGCCCCCAACTTAGCAGTCCGTAAATGGAGCAGAGGTCGGTGGTCAGTGAACACTCGAAATGACGCACCCCACAGATAATCTTTGAATTTATCTGTCACTGCCCACTTAAGAGCAAGGAGTTCCAGTTTGAATGCACTATAGTTCTGGTCGTGCTTCTCTGCATCATGCAAGCTGCGGCTCGCATACGCGATGACACGCTCCCTTCCCTCTTGAACCTGCGCCAGAACTGCCCCTAACCCATGTAGACTGGCATCCGTATAGACTCGGAAGGGAAGAGTAAAATCAGCGTATGCTAACACAGGAGCCTTCAGAAGTGCCTGCTTTAGTTGGTTAAAGGCCTGCTCACATTCCGGAGTCCACTTAATAGGCCTTGTCTTATTTCCCCCCGTCCCCCTTAATAATGAGTGTAAAGGAGCAGCTTTCTGTGCAAAGGCGGGGATAAATCTGCGATAGTACCCGACAAACCCCAGGAAAGAGCGGACCTCTCGCACTGTGGTGGGTACCGGCCATTGCTGTACAGCCTGAGTCTTGCTGGAATCGGTTGACACTCCTCCTCTTCCAACCACATGGCCCAAATACTGCACAGACCGCTGAAGAAGGTGACATTTGGTTGGCTGCAGCTTCAGGCCATGGTCTTGTAACTTTGCAAAGACTTGCCCAAGGTGATCTAAGTGAGAGTCAAAATCAGGTGAGTAGACTATTATGTCATCTAAATAAATTAATAAAAAGTCATGTACCTGACCCCCGAGGCATCGCTGCATTAACCGTTGGAAGGTTGCTGGAGCATTACATAAGCCAAATGGCATCCTTTCAAACTGGTAGAGACCTACTGGTGTGGCAAAAGCAGTCTTCTCCTTGTCCGCTGGGTGGACTTCCACCTGCCAGTAGCCACTGGCCAGGTCGAGGGTGGAATACCACTCTGCCTGCTTCAGACTAGTCAAGGACTCCTCCACACGAGGAAGAGGGAAGGCGTCCTTGTGTGTGACTTCATTTAGTTTGCGATAGTCCACGCAAAACCTCCAAGAGCCGTCTTTCTTTTTCACGAGGACTACAGGTGCCGTCCAGGGGCTAGAGCTTTCCTGAATGACACCTCCTTCCAACATCCCTCGAAGTAACGTCCTTAGTTCGGCATAGAGGCTTGGTGGTACCGGCCGGTACCGCTGGCGAATGGGAGCGGCATCCCCGGTGGGGATGGTGTGGTACACTGCATCTGTGCAACCATAATCCTCCTCGCTCCGGGCAAACACCTCCTGCCACTGGCCCAACAGCCCTTGGAGACGATGTAGCTGAGGTGGGGTTAGCCCCTCTACCTGTTGAACAAGAGCAGCTAAATGGGCGGGAAGAGCACTACTCACGGGGCAAACATCAACTTCCACTACGGTCTCATCTTCTCTCCGGAGTACAAGTTGATTAGGCGCCTGGATCTCATCCTGAGTCAGCCGTAACACCCGGGCCAGAGGACGTCGAGGGGGCAGCTCAACTGGATACGGATGTGGATTGCATACTCTGAGGAGGACCCTCCCATCCTGGATTCGGGCCACTGCACGGCCCACGCACCACTCCTGCGCCCCATGATAGCAATCTTCTAAAAGCACACTTCCCTGGACAGCTTTTGTTGCGTCTGGGACATGAGCCCACACAGCGGTCTCTGTTTGCGGAGCGAGGCGGATAGGGTCACTCGTGCGCAGGCGGGCTACTCCCAAGCTTGGGCCCCTATGTGCTTCTGCTTTTAACCGCCGGCAGGCCGCAAACGCCCGGTCCCACGCCACGGTCGCCGCTCTGGGGAGGGTGGACTTAAACAGGGTGAGTCGGTGGCCACCTTGCTGGTGGAGGCCTTCCCAGCAATGTTGGATGACATTCATGCCTAACACGCCATACGTAGGAGGTAGGTAACTATCCTCTACTATGACTACTCCCTTACCCAAGATGGAGGTCCCCCCCACTTCAAAATCTAGCAGAGCATACCCAACATAGGGAAGGGCAAGTCCATTAGCGGCTTTTAGGGTTAGCCAGGGAACATCGATAGCCTGCTTCATCACAACATCCCCCAGATGATGCTGGAGGAGGCCCTGACTAAATAATGTCACTTGTGACCCTGTATCAAGGATGCATGGAATGCGCTTACCTTGAATCAGGACCTCGACCTCAGGGCACTCTCCTACCAGGGCAGTTCTCATTGGGGCCTCAGTGGGCAATCCACCATCAGCAGCAGATGAGACTCTCCGCAGGTTAGCTGGATCACGAGGAAAGCAGTCTCGTAACATATGGCCTGCTTGTCCACATCTCAGGCAGATGGGCCGTCCCTGGTTGTCCCACTGTGGCGTCCTAGGCCTGCGTCTAGGGCGGGCTCCACCTGGATTATTGTTACTGCCGGTATGAGTATACTCCACTTGTTGAGGGGTCATCTCTGGGGCCACCCGCTGTGCTCGCAGCTCGGTTAGCAAGGAGGACTTTAAGTCAGTCACCTGAGCTCGTAGCTCATCTGCCAGTTCGGTCCGCAGTGCCTCTTTAAGACTGCTCCAGTCCCTCAGAGTGTCACCTGAAGTGGGAGCCATGGGCTGAGGTGGGCTGTTGTATGTGCGACGGGTGTCCACCTCTCTCTGGGACTGGGCCTGTTCAGTCTCTCTCTCCATGGCCTTAGCCTCCTTACAGGCTTCTTCAAAGGTCAGGTCAGTTTCCCTACGCACTCGTCTCTGCAGTTCGGTTTGCACGGGCCCGGGCTGCAATCCAAGCACCAACTGACTCCTGAGCATTTCATCGTCCGACCCGGCTGCAGGCTCCCTACGTCGCCACCTGGAATGAGACTCACGCAGACGCAGAATGAATGGCCCCACCCCTTCCCCTGCAAGTTGCTGGCATTTAAAAAATTGGGCTCTGATCTGGCTTATGCTTATGTTATCACTATATAGATTTTTAAGAGCAGCGAAGATCTTACTAGCCGTATCTCTCTGATCCTCTGGTAACAATAATATCTCTCTTTTAGCCTCACCCTGAAGTGCGGCTAGCACAAAATCCACTTGTTGCGCTGTTGACAATGTCTGAGCTCTAAGATACACTTCCATCTGGTTATGCCATTCTGCTAAGGGCTGACTATTCTTCTCACCATACTTGGGGACCCAAGGCCCACCCAAAAACCACGGCACCATCATAGTGTTATTAATTACAGGCCCAGCTCCCCCAGCTACATCAGCCTCCTCCTGATCAGTCATGGTTTTGTGTCTTATGAGAGGTCCTGCCAACTAACGCCAAATTTTGTCGTAGCCTTTACTCCACCAATGACAGGTTCGGACCTCTCGGAGACACAATACCAGACTGAGATAATAATTAACAATGTTAGTTTATTGTACAAAGAGCATGGTCCAACAACACACAATAACAGGACAGGCAGGCTGGTAGAATAGCTAAACCAGAACAGACATTCGGCACCCCTCCTCACAAGGCCCAGGTTGAACAGACTACCACGATAGCACAACCCCCAGATGAGCCCAAAAAAAATAATAATAAACAGCGATTCTAAACTGATACTACACATATGACTGATGCAACCCAACAAGTTACTTCACCCATCCCAATACACATCAAAGAAATGCCCCCCACTTCACTTTCAATGCATTCACACATGGGATCAGTTTCCCCACAGTAAATAAAGGCCACAACACCCAATAGAGATCACAGCAAGCAATAGAGATCACAGCAAGCAATAGAGATCACAACAAGCCACACATTAGATAACACATCACATCATATGTCCAGCAATCAGTTCGCACTCAGCATAACACAGTCAAATAATTCCTCCCATTAACCATTTCACAGTTGTGCAAGACTGGAGGAAGCCACGGGCAGTTCAATGGATGGTGAGAGGGCTTACCGCGATTCTGTCCATGCCCACCGCTGAAGCTGCACGCTGTTGAAGCCACGCACACACATAGAGTATCGTTGGTCGGCGGCTTTCCCCCTCGCCGACCAAAAAAAACAAAAACAAAATCAACGTGTCCAACACGGGAAGAGCCGCGCCGAGCTTTGAACGAAGGCAGCGAATCCAATTGCCAGCGCCGCCACACTCACTAGCTTGCTCCACAGGTACGCTCTGATGTAAACAATGCGGCCCGTTCTCCCCTGGTCAGCCGTCGCTCCCTCTCCGTCTCCAATCACACCTCGAAGCAGACAAAAAGAACAGCACTCACAAACATGCAGAGCAAAGGCCAGCGCACTCACTCATAATAAGGGAGAATGGGTTACTTTCCTTTTGCTGGAGTTTAACATGCCTCTCCTCCGATAGCCGTTCCCCTCCGTTCAGGCAACGCGATTCCAACGTAGCGATCTCCTTTTGAAACAGGAACAACTTTCAAGGCCCAAACAGCTAAACCCTGGCCCATTCACACAAATTAGAGTAGCAGTAATAACTTCCCTTGAGTCGGCGTGTAACACGCATCCTCTCAGCCAGCACGCAGTAAACCAGTCTCGTTCCACTCAGCTGTGCCTCCAGACACGCGTCATCAGGTAAGCCACCCTCTGCTCCCGACCTCCGCTGCCCTATAAAAAGCATTTCCCTCCCAATTGCTTCAATAAGCAATCAACCCGTGAGTCCCCCAGTCCAATCAGCCAATTCATTCCATTACGGCGGAATAGTCCACAGCAGTCCAGGGCCGACGTGACAGTCCAGGGCCGATTGGAACAGACACACCCACCCCAAACTAGAGACATAACCAAGCATCACATAACATTCAGAACCGATTGTGACATGCTTACACAATACAATATATGAAATAGGTATTAAGGAGATTAAATTTAAAAAGAAACATGACTTACAAAGCTCCTCTGTTCGCTGCACGTTGAGGGCTGGTGTGGGGGTGGAGGGAGTTGAGGAGGGACTGCCATTCCTGGCCCATAGTGAGGTGGGCGGTGTGCGAGAGGGGGAAAAAATTTATTAAATGGTAGTCATCATTGATAATACACATGGGGCCTTTCTATTCACTAATATTTCAGAGATCAGTCCCTACCTTGAGTAACTCTCCGTATGTTAAATGCGGGTGCAGGTGCAGGGAGTTGAGGTGGTGAAGAGTGTTGCGGTCCTGCCCCATGGTGAGGTGCTAAGGGAGAGAAATGGTTGTGATCTGTTAACCATGGTAGGCTGAGAGCTACAGGGCCAAACAATGGCAAACAAAAACAAATCTCTGGTCATACTGGACATGAATTTGTATGTTTCAACATTTTGGTATGCACTATCTATATCAACTCCATGAATGGATTGACATTGAAATCAATGTTTTCAATACAATCTGATAATAATGAATGAACTTTTCAGGCAATATTGCATGAATGCAGATGTTTTAACTGACAAAATATTTGGCTGAGATTTATGTAATGTCTGAAGTATGCAGAAAATCCGAGATGGTAATGCAGATGCAATCTGTTGATTTGAAATAGAGTGACTACTGCTGTGTTAATATAGATGGGGCCACTGTATTCAATTTTATTTCAGAGATCAGTCTTTACCTTAACAGTTTTCTCCAGGTTGAGGGGTAGTGACTGCTGCCTGGCACTCGGCAAGATGGTGGAGCTGGAGGAATAAATACAAGGAGAGGGGAATGTCTTTAGCACTAAGAATGTTAACCATATCTCTAATATTAATATTATGATTTAGTTATTTCAATGTTAAGAGATTATTACTTACTTTGCCAGTGCAATTGGCTTAGGTTTGAGGCTTCAACTGATATACCAGGCGAGTTGGAAGGTACCTCAGAGATGCAAAGTCACCATTTACTGGCTCTTCTTCACTCTCATCAGAGTCCCCGAAACGATGGCTGTTAAATAACCATATCATTATGGTTATTGCAATCCCAAAATTTCCAAATATACATATAGTTCAAGCATCTCTGGTCTATTTTGGAATGCTACGGGAATGTGTTCACATTACATTTTAACAACCCAGAAAGTATCTTCATCAAGCGAACCCAACAGAGGCAATCGTAACGTTAGATGGTAGAATCCAGCCGATAAAAGTTGACGCTGCAGAACAAACAAAATAGAAGATGGGGACCAAGTTCCATACAGTTAAGTTACATTAGCATAATAAATCACAAACAGACGCCAATACCCATTAGTTGTCTGAACCGACTTAAACAGTGATTAAAATGCCGAGGCTTTCATTACAAAGATGGCAGGACACTAAAGTTACGTATGAGACCAAACTTGGCAAAATGCAAACGTTAATGCACAGCTAGCTAGAAGCTAGGGCTAAACCATTATCAGTGAGTCAACATGCTAAAGTTGTAGGTAGCTTTCATAGCAGACGAGTGCTTCACTGACTTCATTGACTGAAATACCAGTGCCAATGTATCAGCTTAATCAAGGATTGCATCGCAAACGTGATCTCAAACATATATATGTATAATAGACATTAGCAATAACTTATGCAATTGCGCCTAGCAGCATGCTAGCTAGCAGCTGTATGCCGCTAGCATAGTAGCACTATGGACTATGGACAACAGCAACACATTAAAACAAACAAGACCAGACTAACGTTAAATAACAATGTGTGTTTTTTAAATCACACTACCATAACATATTCTGCCGAAATTGCTAACCCATTTTAAATCAAATAGGCTACAGACTCATATGAGCATCACAGCTAACAATAACGTTAACTTAGCCTGTTGCTCAAAATTACAAACGTCTGCACTAACGTTAATCCTAATATCAAACAACGTCATTACAATCAATAAACATGATAAGTAAGTTTTAAGTATAAAACCACAAAGGCCAATGTTTAGCTATTGTGAATGTCGCAATATATTAATAAATATAACTTACTCGAGAGGGTTCAGCGCAACCGTGTCCCAGCAAAGAAAATATCCACTAGTATGACTCTTCTCGGCTCTTGGTGTACAGTCATGTTCAACCGTTACAGTACAGGCGCGTCCGCGCCCGCGGATCCGACATGGGTCCACTCAGGACCCGCTGTTTGACAGTAGAATTTACGGAGCCGCCTGGAGGCGGAGCTGATCCTCTGTGCGGCACCAAAACGAATGCGACAGTTACGCGGGTTTGGCGACTTGAAGGCGGATCCGCCTAGGAGTCTACTGCTGTGTGGGGAGATTATTGTATTGCAAGATTTACGATGTTATTGTTCTTTGACCTTGTTCCGTACCCTGACTTCGATTCTTGGACCTGAGCTTTTGGATTATTTGCCTTACTGTACCTGTGAAACTGTGTATGACCTGGATTGTGTTAATAAATTTTGCCACTGGATTTGCCCTTTGTGTCTATACTTCTAAAAGTCTTCTCCGCATCTGAGTCGTATTCATCACAGCAGCACTGCTCAATCAACATAATACACTTCCACATTTGAGCTTGGCTTTAAATAGCAGCCATTGTCTGCTTCTTTGCGGCCTGACTTCTCGGAGTGTACCCCCCTTTAGATCACTGGTTGTTGACAGGTAAGCTTGGGTTTTTGGCCATATGATTGGTCCCAGAATTTAATGTTTCATTAATTTATGTAATAGGTTCCTATTGTCGGCGCTGAACCCCAGGCAAACATTCCGCCACTTCCCCCTGTTTAAGCCTTGGTTGTCCTGATCAGGTGCGTAGTGATGGGGACGAGACCGCCTATGCCGAGTCCGAGACGAGACCGAGTCTTTGAAGGGTCGAGACCGAGTCGAGACCGAGTCCGTTGGTTTTCAAATACAGTCGAGTCCAAGTCAAGACCGAGTCTTTGAGGAAGCAAGTCCGAGTCGAGACCGAGTCCTTTAGGAGTCGAGACCGAGTCGAGACCAAGACCATGAAAACATGTCAGTTTTCATATTCATGATTTAATATCACCCCAATTAATAATCAACAGTTAGGCCCAGGCTTGGAATTTCACCATTTTAGGGGCAAGGCCACTTGGCCTTCAGTTGGGCATATTTGGTGGGGGGCACAAAGGCCACATGTCAGGGCACAAGGCCAAAGTTAACTATACAGTAGTAGGCTATAAAAATAATCAAAGTTGTATTTAGCCTATTCACAGCAGCAGACCTGCATCACTGTATGAAACATTACAAAAACATGAAACATGACATATTACATAGAACTGTAAATCATCTGATCATCTCATATTTAAATGTCTAGGCTATATTTAATATTTATTTTATATTTGGCCTGTTATGGAATCATGTATTGAACAATTTAAGCACAGCTCAGCTTTAAGAAACTCAAATAGCCTAGATGCATGCTTAGCATTTTTTGATCATTAAGACTCCTTTCACAAACTCTTACTCAGCTGTATATCCTCTGATTTTAATATTTACCTATATCTAGGCAATAAGTAACATTTATTTTGTATTTGGCCTGTTATGAAATCATGAAGAACGATTTAAACACATTTTGAAACCTAACGACCAAAGTTGGAGACATGAATGTAGACCTTGCTGCAGATTACATTTTTAATTTAACCGGAATACTCTGGAACGGCTTACTGTACAGGGGACTGCTTTATTTCTGGTAAGGTCTGCTGTTTATTCTGATATATGGTTTGTCATGTGTTGAACTAAGGGTTCGTGAAGTATTCCACCGAGATGAATGGGTAGGGGAGATGGGTATAGCACCTTATGTAGACGTTATGATTAAATTTAATTATATTATTTACTTTTCTCGCGAACCGTTCACCACAGCAATTAGCGGCTTACATCGTTTAAAAGCTGAGAAAAAGCTCTTTCATGTGATGTGATACATGTGTCTGTGTGATGAGTAGGCTTAAAGCGATGGTTCGGAGTAATTTCACCCTAGGGTCCTTTGCACCATGACCCCGAGCCAAACACCCTCCCAGAACCTTTTTTCCCTTGGTCGAACCCTGGTCGAGTAACGAGGCTTTTCCCAAATCACGGAAGAAACGTTGACGCAGCGGTTTAGTAGCAGATAATCAGGCAAGTCTTATTTAAATAAACTCCTGGTGCACTTACAAACTTTCTAATGCCTCGTTATTGGACTAAATGTCATAGTTGTACTACTGCAGAAGTTTTGTAGCATTCAGGGCATTATTAGTGGGGTAATTTACGAGATAAAAGTTGGTTCCATCATGACTGCAGAACGTCATTAGTTTCTGACGGCGCTTCTCGACCAGGGCTCGACCAAGGGAAAAAAGGTTCTGGGAGGGTGTTTGGCTCGGGGTCATGGTGCAAAGAACCCTAGGGTAAACTGAGAAGAATGGGTGAGTTTGGACGCACTTTCTGTCATGCCATGCGCTGTCATTTTCTCCACTGTGTAAGACTGAATTAGTTTGCGCTGTGATGCTAAGATTATTTTGACAGGCTATAGGCTAAATAAAAATCGCTATTAAACGGACGCAAAGCAGAATATTGAAAGAAGGGGGCACCAAGGCCAACGCAAGGGGCAATGACGTGGCCGCCGTGAAATTTCATTTTCATTTTTTTTTATATGAACCTAAAAAAATGCGCTGGTCTCGAGGACTCGGTCTGAAATTACGAGTCCTTCTCCTCCCACTGTGGTCCGAGACCGAGTCAAGACCGAGTCTTTGAAGGAACAAGTCCGAGTCGAGTCCGAGAAAGCAGAAATCGGTCTCGAGACCGGTCTCGAGTCCGAGACCGGACTCGAGTACTACATCACTGCAGGTGCGTTTTATGATCAGGTGTGTTTTATCTTGCATGCACGCATTGCTTTCTTGTGTTTTGATGGTTTTAGTATTTTAATCTGCCGATCGTTAACAGGAAGGCTTGGTGCGACGATGACTGGGTGAAAGACGATCTTTCTTAGAGATGGTTAGCCTGACGTAGTCATACTCAAGTTCGGAATGGCACCCAGGCTAAGAGATGGTAGCCTACAAGGTAATATTCACTCATTGTTATGGAACGCACTGAATGCCTGTTCTATGTATTTACTGCAATATGTGATGTTAATATTGGCTCCGTTTGCTTTTAGGAAGAACTTTAGGTTCTAGAAGGTCTTTATGTGGTCGGATAGAGTGTCCAGAATGAATTTCATCAAGCCAGTACCTTTCAGGAAATGTTGCTGCTGCAGCTGGCATCTTTAGGGGAAAGTCCGTAGGAGTCGATTGCCGAGTGTGGAGTAACACGCTCTCGAAATTCACAATTTCGTCGCTTTTTTTTTTTTTTTCCAAAAAATTTCAATTTCTTTCGAAATTGAAATGAAGTTGTATGCAACAAACCCTAGCTTACTAACAGGTTGGATTTTTGAAATGTGACGTGATGTCGTGCAACGACATGATGCAATCGACTCCTACAGACTCTCATTCTGGAGACTCTATCCGACCACATAAAGACCTTGGGATACTTCGGCTGGCTTTAGGGACCCTCTACTCACTACCACATAAGTGTAATGTTGTTTGGAACTGTAGAAGAGGTATAAAAATAGCGTTTTTGTAGCGGCAAAACGACATGCCCTGGTCACTTCCAGGCTAACGAGTTTTGACTAAAAATGGTAAAATCGAACTTTATGAAAACAAATCCGAATGACATTTTGATGTCAACTCAACGTATGTACTCCCAACCATCCATAAATTGATCTAAAGTGCATTTTACTCCGTATAATTATGACAGCCGCGCAGCGAAGCGGCGGTCATATAGGTTTAGTCAGATTTTTTTTTTTTTTTTTTCGCATGGCCAAATTTCCGTCAAGGATTCCCGGGACACTGAAAGACCGGGGTACACGAAACTTGGTGGACATGTAACCCCACATGGATAGCATGGAACCATCGTTTTACATTTTGATCTGTAGCCCCCCCGCTGGACTGGACCCCCGAAAGGAGGGTAGGGCAGACACAGTTTTCTGTGAATATCTCGAGAACCGTAGGGTTTAGGAGGACCACCTTTTTTTGTATGTTGATCTCTCTGGCTCAGAACTGCAGAACTGCACGAAATTGAATCATTATGACACCCTCTGAATGCATGCCTAGTTTCATGGACTTTCATCCATGGGGGGGCCATACAATAAATTAATTTATGTGTAATTTAGTGACCATACACCAACAGAGTTTTCTGTGAATATCTTGAAAACCGTAGGGCCTACAGTAGGATTTTTGTTACTGCATTGTTGTTGCATATGTTTGCTTCCAGGGGTCATGTTAACCCATTCCATATACACATGTGCATAAACAAATATTCACACACACACATACATTCACAGTAATCATATGTATGACACTTACACACACATACACACACACACACACACACACACACATAAACACGTACACTCTCACATGCACACAATTCAAGAATTTCTCAGAGTTATGAACAGGCAAGATGGGGGTAGGGTTGTATAAAATGTATTTTACATGTGAAATCTATGAACTAATCATGTTTTGGTACTTGTTGTCTAGCAGATACCAGTGAGAATTGAGTGTGCATAATGCAATTCAGTGAGACACTTAGAATCATATATGCCTTTCACCTTTTGTTTTTAGCCAGCAGCCAGACCAGCAGATACCCTGACTTGAATTACTGAAGCTAAGCAGGCTTAGTTAGTACTTGGTGGAAGTGGTGTTGGTGGCTTGCCAGTAGGTGGCACTCTTCCCTTTGGCCAAAAGTCACCAAACAAATATCAATCCCAATGTCCTATTGCAGTGACAGGGACACTGTACTGCAGATGTTTTCCTCCATTCATGTTTTTGCATGAATGTTAAATTGAGGTTCTGACTCACCATGGTTGTTAAAGACAAAGAGTAGGTGGTTCCCTGATTTGCTTTATTTATGTACACATACATAAAGACACACACACATAAAACACACACACACGTAAACACACACACATTACACATGCACACACATACATACACATACACACACACGTAAACACACACACATTACACATGCACACACATACATACACATAAACACACACACACACACACACCCATACAAACACACCTACATACACACACACACACACACACACAAAACGTTTTAAACTATTAATTAAAAACGATTAACAACCTAACAACCACCATAGCAGCCAACATGATTACCCTAGCAACCAGCATAGCAACCACTTTATTTAGCATAGCAACAACCATATCTACCATAGCAAAACCACAGTAAAAGTAGATGTAAAATACATGCCAATCGTCCTCTGTACCCACCCGCTGCAGTAGACCATAGTATGTGAGGATGCGCTCCACAACACAGCTGTAAATGGAAGCAAGGACTGAGGTGTCAAGGCCAACATGCTTCCAAGTCTGCACCAGGTATGTCGCCAGCGGCCTCTCACCATTAAAGCGGGGCAACTTCACACTGGGGCGCCATTCTGCCGCTGTCACACCGGGGGCAGGCCGGTTTCCATCACTCCTGAGTGGAGTGGTTTACAGTGGCGGGATGCTGCCATTAGCCCAGATCTCCTTTTCCTGTGGCCGAGGGCGGGCTTCTTCATTGCGGTCGCGCTGCAGGTTGGCTCCGTCTGCTGGGCCCAGCAGGTGGCCATTGGCGAGCGCGCTGTCAGAGAGCCGTCTTGGAAGGAGACTCATCATCGCCAGGGCTTCGGGTGCAGCCTTCTCCTCCCGTCTAGTGGGGGTCGACATCCCACTTCTGACACCAGTGTAACAAACCACAATGTTTATCGCAGAATTGATTTATTGGTTCAACACACTCAAACACATGAACACCCTATGCCGGGCCAGCTCCGGCGCTTATGCCCCTGTAATGCACATCTGCTTCAGGCTGTGCTGACAGCACACACTGGTTGACCCTGGTACCAAGCACTCTAGCAAATAGCACACAGCCACCACTGTCATGACAGTGCATCAACACAACCAACATTGCAGGTAATCAAATACCAACATGTATAAACGCATTGCACAGCATTATGGGAGTTCAGTTCTGAACCAGCTAGGCTTGGTTTGTTACAATATGTATATTTCAGATTTAGATAATGATAATAATCATGGAGGGAATAGACCCCGCCGGGGCTACAATGGGTTAGCAGCTCATTGTGGCAGTAGCCCAGGCTTCACTAAGCTATGGGCTGCACCCTACTAAGCTACAGTACGACATAATGAAAAAATACCCCTAGAGTCAGCGAGAGCAGGGGCGGAAGATGACTCACTTGTGATACACATGGTTACTGACCCTGGAACGAATTTGATTACGAGTAAGGAAAACATGTTTGTGGAAGCCACTAGTTCAGAGAAAACTGAGAAAAAGCTGCAGATGTGTGAGTGTGGTTGGCAGAAGGTTACAAGTCTAAAGGGCCTGAAAATTCATCAAGGGAAAAAGAAGTGCTTGGTAGAGGGAACACAGGGTCCCCGCATTGATAGCTATTTCTTAAGAAGTGCATCAAGTCAGTCGGTTGAAGTCCAGCGACAGGAAGAAACCCACAGTTCGCAGGACATCAGTACCCCTGTTGTTGAGGTAAGTTCTAGCACTGAGGCAGAGAGAGAGGCCAGTCAGCCAAGGAGGGAGAAGATTAATGGTCATAGGCCTGGGGTTAGATGGCCAGGCGCAGCAGAATGTAGAATGTGGGAAGATGTTAATAGTGATTTGGTCAGTATCCTGGGTCAGCTCAAGGCGACGGCTGAAAGCAAATTAGAGAAAATGGGAGACATTATTTATAGCTATGGTAAGGAAAGATTTGGGACTATTGAGAGAAGGACAAAACGGCTACATGAGGTAGTTAAATCTAGGCGCCAGCAGGAGATAGATAAACTTATCAAGGAGAGGAGGCAGCTTAAGAAGCAGTGGAGAAAAGCTACAGATGATGAGAAGGAAGGTATTGACTGTCTACAGGCAGATGTGAGGGAGCGGTTAGTAGTGCTAAGAAGAGCTGAAAATATTAGGAAAAATAGGAAGAAGAAATCACGAGCCCGACTAGCATTCTATAAAGACCCATTTAAGTTTGTTAAGTCTTTATTCGTAATGCAGAAGAGTGGTAGTCTTTTGGAACCTAAGCAGAAGCTTGAGGAGTATTTAGAGGGAGTGCACAAAGATAGGGAGAGGTTCAGGGAGATGGTACTTCCTGCTGATATCCCACCTATTGGTGAATTAAGTAGCCAATGCGACGATAGTCCACCAAGGTGGAAAGAGGTGCAAGAAGTAATAAAACGTGCAAGGGCCTCTTCAGCCCCGGGACCTAATGGAGTGCCCTACCGGTTGTATAAGAGTGCACCAGATGTTTTAAGATTTTTATGGCAATTAATGAAGATAGTTTGGAAAAAGCAGAGTATTCCCAAGGCTTGGCGGAGGGCTGGGGGAATATTTATTCCCAAAGAAAAGGACGCAGTGGAGATTAATCAATTTAGGCCAATTAGTCTACTGAATGTTGAAGGGAAGGTTTTCTTTAGTGTGGTGGCACGGAGACTGACAAATTACCTTGAAAGGAATAAACTAATTGATACCACGGTGCAAAAAGCTGGAATTCCTGGCTTCTCTGGGTGCTTAGAGCATACCAGCATGATTTGGCACCAAATTCAATTAGCAAAGCGTGAAAAGAGAGACCTGCACGTTGTGTTCTTGGATTTGGCTAATGCTTTTGGGTCTGTGCCGCATAGTCTGTTGTGGGAGGCCTTTGATTATTTCAGAATCCCAGGTAGCATTAAAAGCCTAGTAAAAGCATACTTTCTGGATATTCAATTATGTTTTACTACAGCTGATTACACCACAGGTTGGCAACAACTTGAGATAGGAATCATGGCCGGATGTACCATCTCCCCACTTGCTTTTACAATGGCAATGGAGGTCATAATTAGGGCCTCAAAATGGGTAGTGGGCGGGGAGAAGTTGCAGGGAGGGCCACGCCTCCCCCCGATTCGGGCTTTCATGGACGACATGACAACCTTGACGACAACCGTTCCATGCACCAACAGGTTGCTGGGTAAGTTAAATAGTAATCTGCAATGGGCCAGAATGAAGGTGAAACCAAGTAAGTCTAGGAGTCTCTCAATTATTAAAGGGAAGGTAACAGATAAGAAGTTTGCTATAAATAAGGAGGTGATTCCCACAGTTCTGGAGAAACCAGTGAAGAGCCTGGGAAGGTGGTATGATGCAAGCCTTAGTGATAAATCACAGGTTGAAGACTTGAGACAGGTCACTAGGCAAGGTATTGCAAAAATTGACAAGTCGGGGTGCCAGGTAAGCTCAAGCTGTGGTGTTTGCAGTTTGGTTTGTTGCCTCGGCTAATGTGGCCATTGACAGTTTATGAAGTTCCTCTGTCAAAGGTAGAGAGGTTGGAAAAAATGATCAACTCCTTTGTCAGAAAATGGCTCGGAGTCCCACGCTGCTTAAGCAGTGTAGCCTTGTATGGGAAGGGTATTGTAGAGTTGCCAATATCTAGTCTGACAGAGGAATTTAAGTGTGCTAAGGCTAGATTGGAATTGACTCTTACTCAGCCCAAGGACCCAGTGGTGAGGAAAGTTGCACCCTCAGTTAATGCAGGGAGGAAGTGGAACCCAGAGCAGGCAGTTAAGCAAGCTCAATCAGCATTGAAGCATAGAGATATAATGGGCCATGTGCAGCACGGGCGGGGGGGGTCTAGGGGTGGGTGCAAGTAAACCCTTGTGGAGTAAGGCTTCTGCAGGAGAAAAGAGGAAAATGGTAGTGGAGGAAATGCATAGACAGGAGGAGGCTGTAAGATGTACTAAGGCAGTGTCGCAGGCAAAACAAGGGCAGTGGGTGAACTGGGAAGAGGTGGAAAAAAGACAGATTAAATGGAAAGATCTATGGGGCATGGAAGCTAGTAAGATCAGATTTATGTTAGGTGCTACATATGATGTGCTCCCATCTCCCAAGAATTTAAATCAATGGTTTGGTGAGGATGATAAATGCATACTTTGCTCGTGTGTGGGCAGTCTCCACCATATCCTATCAGGATGCAAGGTAAGTCTCACCCAGGGGCGGTATACGTGGCGTCATAACCAGGTATTGAAATGTCTGGCAGCGGCAATAGAGGATAAAAGAAGAGAAGTCAATTCATTAGCAGCTAGTAAAGGGGTAAGGCAAATTAACTTTGTACGTCAGGGGGATAAACCTTGTTCCGCGAAGGCCAGGTGCAAAACCGGCCAGTTGAAAAATGGGGCGGGCTGGGAAATGAAGGTTGATCTTGGCCAGCAGATGGCGGTACCTCCACATATAGTGAGTACTAAGCTACGTCCTGACGTAATTCTATGGTCGGATTCAGAGAAGATAGTTTACTTCATTGAACTCACTGTTCCTTGGGAAGACAGTGGAAGTGGCCAATGAGCTGAAGAGAGCTAAATATACTAAAATAGCAGAGGAGGCAGCTAAGCGAGGTTGGAGTGCACGATTAAGGCCTATTGAAATCGGTGCACGTGGGTTTGTGGCCAGATCTGCTATTGGCTTGCTGTCTGAATTGGGCATTTGTGGTCGAAGTCTAAGGCAGGTGGTTAGTAACATGTCCTTAGCAGCAGAACGGGCAAGCGAATGGTTGTGGGTAAGGAGAAGTTACCCTTCCTGGGGCGCAAGCTAAGGTAAGCTAACTGGCTCATTTGTTTTGGTCGTGGGTAAGGAGAAGTTACCCTTCCTGGGGCGCAAGCTAAGGTAAGCTAACTGGCTCATTTGTTTTGGTGGTGGGTAAGGAGAAGTTACCCTTCCTGGGGCGCAAGCTAAGGTAAGCTAACTGACTCATTTGTTTTGTGTTTGTGATGGACTGTGCCTAGGTTGATGGTACTTGGCTAAGGTTCTTTATGGTTTATGGTTCAGTCCACATCAACGGGACGGACCGACCTAGCCAACTTAAACCATGCCTAGGTTGGTTAAGGGTATTTGGATGCTTGTTGTGGTAATATGGGGCAGCATGGGGCGTAAGCTAACTGCTAACTGCTGGCTAATTTGTTTTGTGTTTGGGATCGGGCCTAAGATAATGGGCTAAGCTAACTGGCTAATTTGTTTTGTGTTTGTGATGGGCTGTGCCTAGGGTGATGGTACTTGGCTAAGGTTCTTTATGGTTTATGGTTCAGTCCACATCAACGGGACGGACCGACCCAGCCAACTTAGACCATGCCTGGGCTGGTTAAGAGTATTTTGAGTATTGGATATTTCAATGTGGTAATATGGTGGTAGCATGGAGGGGAGTGTCTCCAGGACGCTGGTTTCACTGTTAAGCCTTCATGAGGTGTCGTGGGCCTAACTTAACGAAACATCGGTGAATGAGGGTGCCCACTTGATAACCCCAATGACATGCCGCATACTATATAGGCTACTGCTGTTGGATAGGCCATTTGCATTGTGCTTGTGACCATTTGTTGGCGGATTTGTGGGTAGTGTGCTTTTTAAAGTTAAACTTGAGCAGGGGCTTCTGAATGTGTTTTTATAAATATAGCCTATAACGCATCATGTAAATCCCAGACTGAAATTACCAATGCAATTTTCTAATTAACTAGATGTACCGCATAGCGGTACAAAATATTACCGCCGCTCAGTCCTGTACATCCGTTACGCGAAAATAAATCACACTTCAATTTGTCTCCATCTTTTACTCACCCACTCTTGAAACTTTTGTGTATGCTTGTTTGGCATGCCTGTGTGTGTGTGTGTGTGTGGCTGCACAGAAAGTAGCCTACTGGCGCTGAAAAGGTGAATAGATTGTAGAATAGCCAAAGAAGTTGTAGCATTGTTATAAAACCTTTAAAATCTCTAAACAATCACAAGTAGGGCAGTTCATCACAGTTCATCCATTGCAACTGGATTGATGAAAGCTCACTTACACCTGTAGGCTACATTGTATTTGGAAAAAGCAAAAGGTATCAGCATAATGTTATATATTTATTTATTTATTTATTAATAAACAAAAACATCTCTGTCAGTTCCATGCCGTTTTCAACAGCTATCAAAAACAAAGGTCATTTTTGGATGGATGGATTTTTTTGTGAATGTTTCTTCTTCTACATAAGATTTTAGTCATCTTTAGTTCATGTGATACTTTATTGTCAATGCACAAATTAAGTAACAGTAGGCTAGTCTGAAACGAAATGCTGTTTTACATCTAACCAGTGGTGCAAATAACTGAAATGTCCAAATGGGCCTTGATGAAATGCGTCGCTAAACTGTTCATACACATTTTAACGGGCCAAAGTTGAAGAGCTATTGTCCGTTATTGTTCCTGCAAATATAGGCTGATTCATGTTCCCTTGCATTGTGTAACTGAGGTCCATGGCTAGTCTGGCTTTCACCAGACCAAGCACAATCTTTTAAGAAATCAAAAAATAAATAGCGGGCAGATCAGGCTGGGTTCACCCAGCCTAGTCCATAGGCGCCCGATATTGTTTAATTTTCCGATTGAGATATCCACGCTCTGGCTATTCTAAATGCAAAAATGCATCAGGGAGTTATGACAAAACTGTAACTAACAAACTAGATCCTAATAGAAAGCTGTTAGCTTCCCTAAGCTACAGGTAGGCCTATAAGGTATATAAGTAAGTATAGTATAAGTATAAGTATAGCATAAGTATAATAGCATAAAACATAAATTGTCAATAGGCTATGCTGACGACACAAATAAAATCTCCTTTGAAAACCAATGGCTTACGCCTTACAGTATCAAGCGGACTTAAACTGCCATATCGTGGCGAAAAGTTGTAATAAAATTCACGCAGCTCCATGAGTCAAGGAAAGCGCGAATTAAGTAGCCACTTCTAAATGGGACCCACTACACAGTAGCTTAAGGTGTGTTGCTAAAGCAGCCATAATGAAATGTAGGTGTCATTGTTTGTATACTTCACACACACATGCTTTTTAATCTCACAGACTACAACTACCAAGCTGGAATCAAAGCACATCGATTCCCCTCTCACACCCTGCACGCACTTAAAACAAAAAAACAGGCGTCTCACTCTCACGCATGTATAGGCAAAACTGTATCAGACCGGTGTAATGTTGGTAAATCTTCCATTGCACAGAATGATTTTTGTAGCACGTGCAACAAATGACAGTCGAAAGATACAATTACAGTGCTGCTATCAATTTGCTTGGTATAACCGCATTTATAGTTTTCTACAAATGCAATCAATCAAATTGGCCTCCATCACTCAACCAACGCTAACGGTAATATTATTGTACCTAGGTCCTTATTGATATTATAAGATTAACGTACCTGCAGTAAAAACCAAGCATGTCCGATAAACATCCTCAGATTTATTTCGGCTTCAAGAAGAAATGGGAATTACATTTCATGTGAACATCCTATCCTTATTAGACGTTCTCTGCGGTAAACTACAGTCCTTGTAGGTAGCATCCATTGTTTTTCCAACCCACTTTTAACTTCCAACAAAATTACGTCTCACTGCAACAATGCGCCATCTAGTGGACAAACGACTACGTATCACCAATACTGGAAATGCAGCCATGATGATGATTATGAATATTTGGCTTTCTTTTAATCCTACTGAATTTGTAATTATGTATTGGCCGTTCTAATACCGATAGTATGTGCGTGCCTGTGTGTGTGTGCATGTGTATATGTGTGCACCGCCATCTACAGGCCAATAAGTGTAGTCACTAAATGTACACATAACCTAAATTTTTTTAGACCCCCCCCCATGGATGAAATTCTACGAAACTTGGCATACCCCAGAGAATGCCAGGTCAATCATACACATACAATTTGGTGCAGTTCTGAACATTTTAACTGAAGATAGGCGCGATTAAAGCAGAATGATATTGCATTTTCATTTTTTACCGGGGGGGTGCAAATCACAAATGAGTGATTATGGGCCAGGTTGATGTGGGCCCTTGAGACCAACATACCATAAAAGATTCTTCATCCTCAGTGCCACGGTTCAGGTAGTTATTTAGGAAAAACAGCTTTTTTTGCGGTTCGGGGGGCCCAGCACGGGGGGGGGGGGTGAGTGGCCCCCGGGGACGAAACAAATTTTTTCCGTAAAAGTCTAGTGGGGCTTCATGGGGTAGTGACTGGTGACCGGTGACTATAGCTGAGACTGGGGCAGTGAAAATTCAACCAAAATCCAAAATCACCAGAATCCTCCTCCTCGAATTAATGCGCACTGACATTTTGTACGCATTATGTACTACACTTGTTTTGAGATTAGGCTGACTTGCTATGTTTCTTGATTTTCTGTAATAAATGCAACCTGCAGCCTAGGCTACTTCAGCAAACCCAGACCAGTTCTGGCATCAGTTTCGCTTTTAAAACTCAACAGTGTAGTGTGAGGGAGAGTGCCTGTTGCGGGCTATTGAATTTGCAGCGTATAGGGCATGACAAACAAGCTCCCATTGTGAGCGCACTGGACCAGCGGCATCTTTAGTAGCATTTATTATTATTCCCCCCCCCTCAGCAATCAGTAGAAATAAGCATTGTTATAAACAACAATTCAGCAAGATAGATTTGGCCAAAGGCGAATTAAGCCCCGTGAGGACCCTGTCTTCCAGACTTTATTCAAGTCAAGTCAGTTTTATTTTTAAAGCACATTTAACATGCACAGAGTGCAACCCAAAGCGCTCCACAAACAAGACACATAACTGTTAGCAGGTTCAGTCGACCAACGTGAGACAATAAAGAGTCAAGTGTCAAAAATGTTTACAATTTATTTGAAACCAAGCTCATGGGAGAAGGAAGGAGGAGTCAGAGGTTGCCACCCACCACTGGGACCTTGAATAAACTAGATGTACCGCAGAGCGGTACAAAATATGACCGCCGCCCAGTCCAGCACATTTTTTCCACAAAAAGAAATCACGCTGAAAGGCCTATATGATTCTAACTGTCTCACTAAATTGCATTATCCACACTCAATTCTTGGTATCTGCTAGACAACAAGTACCAAAACATGATTAGTTAATAGATTTCACATGTAAAATTAATTTTATACAACCCCACCTCCATCTTGCCTGTTCATAATTCTGAGAAATTCTTGATTGTTTGTGTTATGTTTATGTTATGTGTGTGGGCAGGCGCGCCTGCAGGTGTACGTCCGTACGCACTGTGCGTACCATCAGGCTCAACAACGAGAGAAAATTTCCCTGTGTGTGTGTAATGTGTATTCACACCAAATTGGCCCACCATACCTTCCCAACTATGCACAGTATCCCATTAGCTGCCATCAGGCTATTTACAATTTTCTATTACGTAACTTAGTGAACACTTATCAAAATTAACGCGCACACATTTAGTTTGAGCAGGAGACACAATACGCATGCAGGCACGTAGCCTACGCTACGTGTTTTCTTTTACTCGGCTATCTATCTATATATGGTTATCAGCACACAATGTTGAGCTAATTCACTAATTCAATACTCATGATGGATCACAAGTTTAAACAACAGAAAGTATGGAGGCAGCAAAGCTAGAGGAGTTATTCCAGATGGGTAAGAACAAGGTAGGAAATTGGTGTGCTTGTCAGAACGTTAGACTGCATTACAGCTGTTTAAAGCCAGACGTTAAGAACAAAAAAGGTAACTTTAGCCTGTATAGGGCTGTATCAAGTTGTCCAAATGAATAGGTCATAGTAGACGTTGTTGTTGTATTATTGCATGTGGATGTTGTTATGCTATGTAGGCAAATTTTTTGCTGACTAATGCACAGCTAAACCGGGAAACGGACAAATATTGTCGACGCGTATTTTTATTTATTTTCTTTGCGGGGGGGGGGGGGGGGGGGCGTTGGCTCGGGTGTGCGTACCATAGCATTAATTCCTGCAGGCGCCCCTGTGTGTGGGTGTGTGTGAGTGTGGGTGTGTGTGTGTGCGTGCTTGTGTGTGTGCCTGTGTGTGTGCCTGCGTATGTGCCTTAGCATGCAAGCGTACATATGTCTACTGTGTGAGTATGTGTCATACGTATGATTACTGTGAATGTATGTGTGTGTGTGTGTGTATCTGTTTGTGCACATGAAATGGGTTAACATGACCCCTGGAGGCAAACATACGGAAAAAAACAGGAAGGCTGCCGGCCCTGACGGGATCCCAGGGAGAGTGCTGAAGGACTGTGCCAACCAGCTGGCTGAGGTTTTCACCCACATCTTCAACCTCTCTCTGTCTACCTGCTCCATCCCCAAGTGCCTCAAATCTGCCACCATTGTGCCGATCCCGAAAAAGCCAGGGGCGACTAGCCTCAATGACTACAGACCAGTGGCGTTACCTCTACCGTCATGAAATGCTTTGAAAGACTACTGCTACACCACATAAAAGATTCCCTCCCCCCCATACTGGATCAGCGCCAGTTTGCCTACAAGGCAAACAGGTCAACCGCGGATGCTATAAACACAGCCCTGCACAGTGTGCTAACTCACCTTGAACATCCTGGCACCTACGCAAGGCTGTTGTTTGTTGACTTCAGTTCTGCATTCAACTGCATTATCCCCGCAAGACTGGTGTCCAAGCTACATGGCCTTGGCATCAATACCGGCATCTGCAGTTGGATTTACAACTTTTTAACAGATTGCCCCCAGTCAGTTCGCCTGGGCTCACAACTTTCCTCCGTTCTCACACTCAGTACTGGAGCCCCCCAGGGCTGTGTGTTAAGTCCCCTTCTCTACACCCTATACACTCACGACTGCACCCCAGTTCATGACAGTAACATCTTCACCAAGTTTGCAGATGACACCACGGTTGTTGGACTCATTCACAACAATGATGAGTCCGCCTACAGGCATGAAATACAAAAACTCGCCACCTGGTGCTCCATCAACAAGAGTTTTTACCCAAGTGCCATTAAACACCTGAACAATTGACGGCACTGCACCCTTTGGACTGTCTTTTTTAGCTACTTATTTATTTATTACTGTGCATATATTGTCTTGCTGTCTTTTGTCTTAGGTGTAGTTCATGTTCCATGTTTCATGTGTCTTGTTATGTGTCACCACTAGGGGAAGTGCAATTGAATTTCGTTGTCACTATGTGCAATGACAATAAAGGCATTATAAAAGGGTTCTCCAATATTTTCACAGTTAGCCTTTTAAAATTATATCAGATTAGTAAACAGAATGTGCCATTGGATCATTGGGTGAACAGTTGCTGGGCATCTGTACACTTGGGTAGATATTGCATTAAAGATCAGCCATCTATCTATCTATCTATCTATCTATCTATCTATCTATCTATCTATCCATCCATCTATCTATCTATCTATCTAGCCAAAGTAGGAAACAAATGGTGAACAATAAATAATATCAATATTTTAGAGTCAAGACCTGAATTCATAAAAAAGTGAGCACAAGGCCCGAGTCAAGAATCGTTTCTTCCTCAGAACTCGGATTGCTGCTAAGAAGGTGTGGTGTACAATCATTGTGGAGAAATGGAGAGGCTTGGTAGGTATTATGAGAACAATTTTGAAAGCTGTGATGCCAAATAAAGATGATTCCCTTGATTATTTAAAAAAAAGGTATGAATAATTTTGGACACACCATTTTTCATAAAAAGAAATGTAAAAGATGAACATGCTTTTTTGAACATGATTCCATGTTTCTACCACATTGTCTTACAATCTTTTGGCATGTGGCAGTGTGTAATTTCCAGTCAGAACAAACATATTGGTCAAGAGAAAAGCAACATTAAATCAATATTTGTGGGTATGAATAATTTATTGTATATATACTGCGTTATATATATATATATATATATATATATATATATATATATATATATATATATATATATATATATATATATATATATATATATATATATATATATATATAATAAATAGGACAGCAATTATGGTGTTTCAACTATGGGAGCTAGAGACTGGTTGCACATATTTGAAGAGACACCATAAAAAAACACCCAAATTGGCCAAAAAGGCCTGAAAAAGGGTAACAAGTACTGTATTTAATTAGTGTCAGATGGTTAAAGAAGAATACAGAGGAAATTATTGCTTCACTTGTGATACCTACATTAAGCTTCAATTTCTTCACAGTGATGTCCATTTTGCACATTTGGTAGTGCAGTGTGTCCAGGCAGAGAGCGTACAAGAAATCTGTCACTGAACACCAGTAGTAAAACTGCTGTGCTCTTCACTTTTGGAATGTTGCCCTAAAATGCTGCTGCTTCACTCACTGCCAAAACAAAACTAGTGACACATGCTATGTATGCATGGTGGGCATAAATAGAATACAGAACATTAATAGGACATATTAATTACATTGGGAAACACGTTGATGGGATATGAGATCTCACAGGGGTAAATGGCAGATATTAACCATGAATGATGTCTACATGTATGTCATTGGTAATTGAGCTAAAGTAAACACCTGATAAGTATTTTTAGATAAATTGTTATGGCTGTATTGATTAAAAACATTACAATGTGGTGGGTCCACCAGACCCTTGAACATTGGCTGAGTAACAAAAAAATGAGCACCTTACAAGGGTTAAATTAAAAAATATATTAAAACCCCCATGATATCCAAGTTAAGTAACTAATATGATCCTTCATTACAATATGACTATGTTAAAACAAACAGCCTGAATGAGATGTTTGATTGACATAATCATGTTTGATCTACGTTTCTAAAAATGTAGCAAAACAACCAGACTCATAAAGTTAGCCAAACATGATTGGGGTCACCAACGTTTTGTTACAGGGAATAGGGAAACCTGCCAAAATAGGTTGGGAACCCCTGACATAGACAAACAGACTCATGGGGCAGACAATACACTTTAATTATGATATATGATAACAATTGCATTTGATACTATGTTCATAGTGAAAACATATTCATAGACAACATTACTCAATGTGCCAATTCATTTAACTTCTTTTTGCAGTTTTGTTTTCTGCTCAGTTAAAAATAGACACAGATTTGACCATAATGAGCATCTCCAGATATCAAATCCTAATGTATCTCCAGATATCAAATCGTAATGTATCCCATAAATTAATCAGTTGAAATACACAAAAAACTATTTCACAAAGTGATTAATAAAAAACAACATATTTTAATTATGGCCCCTTAATTTGAGGTAAACCATCTAGTCTGCTGTTGTATGTCTCAGTGAGGTTGAGGTGATGTTTAAATAGATTCAAACACACCTTGCCTTATTAGAGCTCTGCTTAGTTGACAGAATACGGCCAATATAAGGACCTGCAGGGAGGGCTGCACAAGGTGGGGGTCCAGTGCACAGTAAGTCTTTCCTTGCTTTCACAGACAGGCAGATAGGAGGTGGCTCCTATCAGAGAATGTGTTATGACAAACTGCATCTCTAAAGCATGTAATTAATAAACTTAAGATTACTACATTAAATGTATTGATATACTAAAATACTTGTCTTTCTATGTTTTTATCATTTTTAGATACTCATAACAACTGTGGAAATTTCATCTTATTTTGGGAGGAAAAGGTAAGGCACATCTGATTTACAGTACATCTGATTTATCTGAACAGCTAAATGATTAAAACAAGATACTTGCATTCTAGTAAAGTAAATCTTTTGAGGGCATTTACTGATTATTGCTACAACACAGGTCTTATTTGTATAGAAATATTCAATCTATGCAGATTGTGTCCAATATGCCTACACCATTAATTACCCAATGTCACTGGTTATGACTCTAAGGCCTTCACAGGTCTTAAATGGAAGCTTAAACATCCCCACCCTCCACCATAAGGCGGGGATCACATCAGCCAGTGGCAAGCGGCAGCGGCAAACGTAACGCAACGCTCAGACCATAATAAGTTTCCATAATCAGACCATAATCTTGTTCCTATGCAACACAAACGGTTTGTCAATTGAATACGCTCGCGTTGCGCTTTGAAAGTTGAAAGTTCAGCTAGTTCAGCGCTAGCGTTATGCCAGCTTTGCCACCGTTTCGCTGCCGAACCATAGAGAACAAAAGGAAACCTGCTGCTTGCCGCTGGTTAATGTGATCCCCGCCTAATTCATAGATATCTGGATATGTGTGTATATTCAATGTGTACGATGGGGATGAGATTACATTTCAGGACAATGATGCAGTACATAAATTGATTCCATTAATATTTAGATATCAAAATACTGTGTTGTATTTGACTTTTTAATGCATTGCGCAGTTTGTGTCCCCTTTTGATAAGATCCCTACATGTTTTGTCCCCTAATGACTGTCAACCACTTTATTTACAGTACCGTATCTGTACATGTCTGATTGTGCAAAGCATTTTATGTTGAAACTGTCTGCTCTTCATGTTTATGATTAATGCAGTAACCAGCAACCATGGGGGACGGTGATATGGCCACGTATGGCAAAGCTGCCATCTACCTTCGTAAGCCCGAGAGGGAGAGACTTGAGGCCCAAACCAGGCCCTTTGATGCAAAGACTGCTTGCTTTGTGGTTGATAAAGAGGAGTTGTACGTCAAGGGTACAATTAAAAAGAAGGAAGGCGGCAAAGTCGTCGTTGAAACGGTTGAAACCAAGGAGGTACTTTAAGCAAGGCTGTTGAAATTGCTCTGATGTAAAAATGTCATTTTCACAGAAAGTTTCTTGAATACATCTCTTTGATAAAGCTGTTTTCTACATTGGTTTTAGGAAAAGACAGTGAAGGATGACGAAGTCTTCCCCTTGAATCCTCCCAAATATGACAAAATTGAGGACATGGCCATGATGACCCACCTCAATGAAGCGTCTGTCCTGTATAACCTCAAAGAGCGTTATGCAGCATGGATGATCTACGTAAGCCTTACACTTTTAAATAAATTAAGAAAATAAAATGAATTTGAAAAGCTGAAAAAACTATCTTCTTCATTTCTTCATTCTAGACCTACTCTGGACTTTTCTGTGTCACTGTGAACCCCTACAAGTGGCTCCCAGTATACGACCAAGAAGTGGTGGATGCCTACAGAGGCAAGAAGCGTGTGGAGGCCCCTCCCCACATCTTCTCTGTCTCTGACAACGCATTTCAGTTCATGCTCCAAGGTATGCTTTCAGTTTTAAATCAATCACTGAATAATACATTATATATTTGACTAATTTATGTAAAATGAACCATACATGTCAATCTCTTTTTTTCCCCATAGACAGAGAGAATCAGTCTGTCCTGATCACGTAAGTGTCCATGCATCGCTTAAAACTTTTTACATTATTAAAAGGCTAAACCTTTACATCGTCCTCTGTATACTCTGGTACACTTTGTAATTATAATATAAAACATTGCAATATCTTCTGTTTAATACAGTGGAGAATCTGGTGCTGGCAAGACTGTAAACACCAAGCGTGTCATCCAGTACTTTGCAACAATTGCAGTGGCTGGTGGGAAGAAAGATGCATCATCCGGCAGCAGTGGAAAAATTAAGGTACAGGACCACTTGCATATTAATAGGCTAATATTCACATAGCAACACAGACATTAACTTCAATGACGATATATGTATTGACTTGCAGGGCTCTCTTGAAGACCAGATTATTGCCGCCAACCCATTGCTGGAGTCTTATGGTAATGCCAAGACAGTGAGGAATGACAACTCTTCACGTTTTGTAAGTTTAGTTTATCATCTAATCTCTTACATGTTTTTTGTTGTTTTGTTTTTAGATAGAATCAACTTTTTAGGGATTTTGTTTTAACTCAAACTTATCATGCAGTTTATTTTATATCTATTAATATTTCTTTTTCAAAACATCCTCCAATGTCTACTTAAACCTCTACACTATCATCTTTTGCTTTTTTTATTAGTAAAGGCAGGATTTATTGTTACTCTTAGGTCTATTACTAAATATATATTTATTGAATACTTGAGTATTTTCCTCATGTGTAACCTGCTTTGGTTAAAAGCATGAGCTAAATGAATACATGTTATGTCAAAATGTAATCTCAAACAGGGAAAATTCATCAGAATTCACTTTGCCACATCTGGAAAACTGGCTAGTGCTGATATTGAGACTTGTAAGTATAATTGTTCCAAGTAGAAATGTTCTTTTATTGCCTTAAATGTATCAATTGACAATACATCCTTCCCTGCGTAAAAAGACCTGCTGGAGAAGTCTAGAGTGACATTCCAGCTTCCTGATGAGAGAGGCTACCACATCTTCTTCCAGATGATGACCAACCACAAGCCTGAAATTATAGGTAAGGTTTTTGGTTTTCACCAAACGTTCAATCAGTAAATGTAATTCTGAATTTGTAAATTATTTTCTTAATCCTGACAGAAATGTCCCTCATCACATCCAACCCATATGACTTCCCAATGTGCAGTCAGGGTCAAATCACTGTGGCGAGCATTAATGACAAAGAGGAGTTGGATGCCACAGATGTAAGTCTTCAAATAATGGGTTTTCCCCTCTTCAGTTTCTTGAAGGAAGTTTTAAAATAATCAAATAATTTATCATTCTAGGATGCCATTGACATCCTGGGTTTCAATGCAGAGGAGAAAGTCACCATTTACAAGCTGACTGGTGCTGTGCTTCATCATGGCAACATGAAATTCAAGCAGAAGCAGCGCGAAGAGCAGGCTGAGCCTGATGGCACTGAGAGTAGGTTACAACACTCTACTTAATCAGTCAGTTCTAGTAATAACTACAAGGTACTCTTAGTTATTGAGATATTTTTTTATGTTAAATTAAAGTTACAGAGTGTAAATTTACACCCCTGGTACGAATAGCCTTCGCCACACAGCTGAGCTATTCACACCTGTGACATAACAACAAAAAGACGTTGCTCACGTGCACAAAAAACATGGCGGACATTCGTTTTTTCGTCAATAGAAAGTGAAGAATTCTGAAAGGTTTCGGCACTACTATATGTTCAGATTAAGTTTAAGATTGAAAAGTTGTGTTTTATTTTCATACTCTTGGTTCAGTGAACACATACAACCGTCAGTTTGTTAGTTAACAGAAATTTCATGAATATGACATTCAGGCCTATAAACTATAAGTTTACCCGCAATCACCATTTACATGTCGAAAAGGATAGTGCAGTGGTCACAGACATGGGATAAAATGTGGGAGACTGGGGTTTGGTTCCCATGTGATGCATTTTGGCAGAGTGAGTGTGCATGTGTATCAACATCTCAGGAGAGAAGGAGCGCAATTTGAACAAGAAATCGGTTCTCAAGCGGAAGTTTTGAATGCAATAATTAGCTAGTTCATGCACCAGGGTGTAAATAGCATACAGTACTATATACACCAGGGTACGAATAGCATCCACTTCTAACTATACATTAATGCAAATAGCATGCCTTATTCAGAGTGTCTATTACAGTACACAGCTGAGCTATTCACACCCTGTTACGTAACAACAAAAAAACATGTTGCTTGTTTTTTTTTTATTATTATTACATTGTGTGATCAATATGCCAGAATAAATCACAGGGGTGCAAATAGCATACACTGATATTTGTACCAGACGGGGTATTACTAGAACACATTGCTGTGTGCACCGGGGTACAAATAGTACGGTAAATTAATTTAAAGACAAACATTTACAAAACAATGGTCACGCAGATACCTTTATGTTTTTGTGAGACATATAGCCTTTAACCTAACACTATCTTGGACAAACGTTTTAATCTAGGGAGAGGAGACTGAGGTGGACAAACTTGTTTCGTATATTGTCCCAAATTAGTTTGGAGTGTGGAGTATGAAATTGGTCGCTATACATTTCACCAAAATGTTGCACATTTTTTTAGCTGCTGACAAAATCTGTTACCTCTTGGGCCTGAACTCCGCTGACATGCTGAAGGCTTTATGCTACCCAAGAGTGAAAGTCGGAAACGAGTATGTCACCAAGGGTCAGACTGTGCCACAGGTATTTTTTTATTCACAAAAAAGTTCACTTAAGATGACAAACCATTTGGCAGTATTAGGACAGAATTACTATTAGTAAAATTACCTGCTTTTATCGTATAAGCATTTTACTTTTTGTTCTCAGAGCATAGGATGACCCCTGCTTAAATATTCTGTTTCAGGTCAACAACTCAGTTTCGGCCTTGTCCAAGTCCATCTATGAAAGGATGTTCTTGTGGATGGTCATTCGTATAAACCAGATGTTGGACACTAAACAGCCAAGGCAGTTCTATATCGGTGTGCTGGATATTGCTGGCTTTGAGATTTTTGATGTAAGCATAAGTTAACACCATTTTTCACTCACACCACAATGTAGAATAATTTCAGTAGGGAACATTCATATTACAAACTGTTTTTCAATCACAGTACAACAGCATGGAACAGCTATGCATCAACTTCACCAATGAGAAACTGCAACAGTTCTTCAACCACACCATGTTCGTTCTGGAGCAAGAGGAATACAAGAAAGATGGCATTGTATGGGATTTCATTGACTTCGGCATGGACTTAGCCGCTTGCATTGAGCTCATTGAGAAGGTCAGTTTTAATCAGTCAAATGAGCCAAGTGCTAGATTTGTATTGTTTTATAATAGCCACTTTTAAAACTAAGCTCATTTTTCCAACAGCCTATGGGAATCTTTGCCATCCTTGAAGAGGAGTGCATGTTCCCCAAGGCCTCTGACACCACTTTCAAGAACAAGCTGTATGACCAGCATCTTGGCAAAAATAAGGCCTTTGAGAAGCCCAAGCCTGCCAAAGGCAAGGCTGAGGCCCACTTCTCCCTGGTGCACTATGCCGGCACTGTGGACTACAATGTTACTGGGTGGCTGGACAAGAACAAGGATCCACTGAACGATTCTGTTATACAGCTGTACCAGAAGTCGGGAGTTAAACTCCTGCCTGTCCTGTACCCACCTGTTGTTGAAGGTAACAAAAAGTTATATAAAGTAAAAGCTAACACAGGAATAGAGCAGTCTTAGTATCCATCTTGATTCCAGCAAGTAACAAGCTGACATGTTGCATAAACATTTCCATGGCAACAGTGATCTCTACCAATCAAAGGCTCTGCTTTTACAGGCTTTTACATGTAAGGATTTTGGGTAGTGTAGTACTTTTCTGTTAAATGGCGAATATTTTTTTTTCTCAAAACAAGGTTGATGCCCCATGAAATGTTAATGTCTATACAGTATGAGCATGTACAATCGCTTAGACATGTCACTGCTGGTTTTAAGTCTACCATGGACAGTTATGATTTTATGGCTTATCAATTGACAACTGGAGTATAAGTTGTATTGAATTCTTTATTCCAGAATCAGCGGTGGGCGGGAATGTTGAGCTCTATATCCAGTCTATAAACTTTCTGTGCATGTAAACTCAAGAGTCAAATTTTTCACTTGTTTGTATGTCAACAGAGACTGGTGGCGCTAAGAAGGGTGGTAAGAAGAAGGGTGGCTCCATGCAAACAGTGTCATCACAGTTCAGGGTATGTATATTAAACAAATAACAAACACATCAATCATCCTAAAGAAAGGTGAGGGTATGTTTTAATAGCTTTGCTATCTCAACAGGAGAACTTGGGCAAACTGATGACCAACTTGAGGAGCACCCATCCACACTTTGTGCGGTGTCTGATTCCAAATGAAATTAAGAAACCAGGTGAAGGACGTATGGTAGTCAATAAAGATGTGTGAATTATTTATGTAATTACATTGAGAATAGAAGATCTTATGACATGTATTTGACAGGTTATATGCAGAACTTCCTGGTCATCCACCAGCTCAGGTGCAATGGTGTGCTGGAGGGTATCAGAATCTGCAGAAAGGGTTTCCCAAGCAGAATCCTCTATGGTGACTTCAAGCAGAGGTGAACTGAGAAAGCCAATGAAGTATTACACTTATTCAATACTGCATGCAGAAAAGAAAAAGTAATGCTCTATATGGACATTTATTTATTCTGTCCAGATACAAAGTGCTAAATGCCAGTGTCATTCCTGATGGCCAGTTTATTGATAACAAGAAGGCTGCTGAGAAGCTCTTGGGATCCATTGATGTTGATCACACGCAATACATGTTTGGACACACAAAGGTAGATAGGTTTCATGCAATCTACTATCTGTATTTCATGAGTACAAACTAAAGCACAGTTTTGGAAAGGGTAATTCCTTAGCGCTTCTGTGGAAATCTGGTGTGTCTACAGGAGGGACATTCTTGTACTAGTAAAGGAGGATCACCAGATGTTTACTTATTTCTAAGTTTGAATGCATAGGTGCTCAGCAATAAATGACTAATGTTTCAATTTTTACATCTGGACTACATGGACTCTGACAAAGATGTTGTAAACATCGAAATGTTAGTAATGTATAATGCTATGTACCTATGCATTAACACTTTGTGTTGCTCTGGTGGTCCTCCTTTAGCAGAGCACAGCATTTTCTGTGTCAGATAGATGCTTATATTTTCATTCATCCCTCAGGTGTTCTTCAAAGCTGGTCTGCTGGGTGATCTTGAGGAGATGCGAGATGAGAAACTGGCTTCCCTGGTCACAATGACTCAGGCTCTCTGCCGTGCATACCTGATGAGGAGGGAGTTTTCAAAGATGATGGAAAGGAGGTAAATTTGTATATCAAAGGAACTCAGAAGTCTAAAAGACTGCTATAGTATGAGTAGGCCTATTAATTGTAAAGCGTACCTCGTTATCCCTACATGAAATGTTTTTCTCAAAATATGTCTGAGAAGATCCTATTATACTTTCTACTAGGGATGTAACGATATTGTCAATTTCACGATATCACAATAACAAAAGTGTCTCGATATCGTCATGGACATGTGACGGTATCAAACCATAGGTTTGGTATCAAGCAATAGGTCTTCTGGGCAAAAAAACTGTTTAGTTTCAGCTGCCATGGAGCAGAGTGAATGGAAAATTAAAAATACAGAGACCATCATCCTATTCGTGTCTATTGTCCTTTGCGCTTTGCTCGTCGGTTGCCTGTACAGATCTAGGCCTACAGCAAAAATGGTAGATGCCGGTGTTGACGAGACAATGTAAAGCATGAATACAAGAGTTTCAAGTGTCAAGTGTTTCTCATGCTATTTTTTCACCTGCGCCTTCTCCGGTCTATATTTGATTAGACCTGTTATAAGAGTTGAGCTGATGACGGGATCTGTCCAATTTCATTGTGTTATGGTTATGGTATTTAACAGACGCTTTTGTCCAAAGCCACCTACAAATAACAACAATACAATAGTTAAATTTAACAGTACAATACATGTACAGGCTACACACACACACCTTATGCAACTATGCAGTGCCTCCAAACGAGAGTTTGAATTCACTGAGATGTTTTATGTATCAACCGAATGACTAAACTCATTTATGAATGCACCATTAGGCTACTTTCTGTCGATTGTAGGCTATTGGTGTCTTAGTTCATAGACAAACAGAGTCAGACTGAAACAGCCAAAGAAAAGGTAGAACTGCGAAGGAGATCGGTGATCTGGTAGTAAATGATCATATACGATTTTGATATGGATGCATCCCTTCTTTCTACAATTCATGTAATTATACAGTCATTCTACAACCTATATTTAAGGATACATTTCACCACCCTTCTTGTGTAGGGAGGCTGTCTACACCATCCAGTACAATATACGCTCATTCATGAATGTCAAGACCTGGCCATGGATGAAGGTTTACTACAAGATCAAGCCTTTGCTGAAAAGTGCTGAAACTGAGAAGGAGCTGGCCGACATGAAGGAGAACTTTGGGAAACTCAAAGAGGAGTGTGCAAAGGCAACAGCCAGGAAGAAGGAGCTTGAGGAGAAGATGGTGTCTCTGGTGCAAGAGAGGAATGACCTGGCGTTGCAAGTGTCATCTGTAAGTGTATATTGTACCATTTCAATATTCACAATCATACCACTACCCAGTCTCAGCATTGTGTTTTCAATACAAATTATGTATTGTCATGCTCCCATCTTTAATTTACAATAGGGAAATGAGGGTCTCAATGATGCTGAGGAGAGGTGTGAGGGTCTTATCAAAAGTAAGATCCAGCTCGAGGCCAAGCTCAAAGAGACAACCGAGAGACTGGAGGATGAAGAGGAAATCAATGCTGAGCTGACTGCCAAGAAGAGGAAACTGGAGGATGAGTGCTCTGAGCTCAAGAAGGATATTGATGATCTGGAGCTGACCCTAGCCAAAGTGGAGAAGGAAAAACATGCCACCGAGAACAAGGTTGGGATTTATAAAGGGCCAATCAATGTAGTCTGTCGGAAAAGTATCTTATTTACACTTTTCACTGATGTAAAACTTTCTATGTGCAGGTCAAGAACCTAACTGAAGAGATGGCCTCTCAGGATGAGTCCATTGCTAAGCTGACAAAGGAGAAGAAAGCCCTACAAGAGGCCCACCAGCAGACTCTTGATGATCTTCAAGCAGAGGAAGACAAAGTCAACACTCTGACCAAATCAAAGACTAAGCTTGAACAGCAAGTGGATGATGTAAGTACAAAAGAATCAACATTTGACAACTTCTCACACTGAAATCTGACCATTTACCACATACTCACCTCACACTTTAAATTGACAGCTTGAGGGTTCCCTGGAGCAAGAAAAGAAGCTCCGTATGGACCTTGAGAGAACCAAGCGAAAGCTTGAGGGTGACCTGAAGCTGGCACAGGAGACCATCATGGATCTGGAGAATGACAAGCAGCAATCAGAAGAGAAGATAAAGAAGTAAAGGCATTATTTATTATAAAATATCACTGTTCTATTCCCATGTATGCAGCCAACTTTAGAAATGATTCTTCCTTTCTTCAATCTTTTTTTAATCAGGAAGGACTTTGAAACAAGTCAACTTCTTAGTAAGATCGAAGATGAACAATCACTTGGTGCTCAGCTGCAGAAAAAGATCAAGGAGCTTCAGGTTTAATTATTCTCCACCAACTCAAACTCTGAGCGTTTTTGCAATTTTCTGTCTTACTAACATAATGTTTTTTTTCCATAGGCCCGCATTGAGGAACTGGAGGAAGAGATTGAGTCTGAACGTGCAGCTAGAGCCAAGGTTGAGAAGCAGAGAGCTGATCTCTCCAGGGAACTTGAGGAGATCAGTGAAAGGCTTGAGGAGGCTGGTGGTGCCACTGCTGCTCAAATTGAGATGAACAAGAAGCGTGAGGCTGAGTTCCAGAAGCTGCGTCGTGACCTTGAGGAGTCCACCCTGCAGCATGAAGCCACTGCTGCAGCTCTTCGCAAGAAGCAGGCAGACAGTGTGGCTGAGCTGGGAGAGCAGATTGACAACCTCCAACGTGTCAAGCAGAAGCTTGAGAAGGAGAAGAGTGAATACAAGATGGAAATTGATGATCTCGCCAGCAACATGGAGGCTGTTGCTAAAGCTAAGGTTGATGAGATGTTTACCCTCATGTTATCTTTTAAACAAACCAACTTACAATAAACTCTTTGCTACTAATGGGTATTTTCATAAACAGGGAAATCTGGAGAAGATGTGCCGCACCCTTGAGGACCAACTCAGTGAAACCAAGGCTAAGAGTGATGAGGGTGCCCGTCAGGTCAATGACCTCAGTGGTCAGAGAGCAAGACTTCAGACTGAAAATGGTGAGCTTGGCCGCCAGGTTGAGGAGAAAGATGCTCTTGTGTCTCAGCTGACCAGAAGCAAGCAGGCCTTCACACAGCAAGTTGAGGAGCTGAAGAGACTGAATGAAGAGGAAATCAAGGTACTGATACATATGCATGAAATGAAGAAATTGGACTACATCAATCACATTTGGGGAAATGCTTTCATAAACACCCTTACTTGTTAACAAACAGGCCAAGAATGCCCTGGCTCATGCTGTTCAGTCGGCTCGCCACGACTGTGACCTTCTAAGGGAGCAGTTTGAGGAGGAGCAGGAAGCAAAGGCTGAGCTTCAACGTGGCATGTCCAAGGCCAACAGCGAAGTTGCTCAGTGGAGGACCAAGTACGAAACTGATGCCATCCAGCGCACTGAGGAGCTTGAGGAGTCCAAGTATGTGCTACAGATGCAAAAACAGTTTTGGATATGTATTTTGTTCACTAAAACATTCTAAAAAATCATCATGTTTTCTGTCTTAAATCTGATGCTTTTTCCTTTAGAAAAAAGCTTGCCCAGCGTCTCCAGGAGGCTGAGGAGCAAATTGAGGCTGTCAACTCAAAATGTGCCTCTCTAGATAAGACCAAGCAGAGACTCCAGGGTGAGGTTGAGGACCTCATGATTGATGTGGAGAGAGCCAATGGTCTAGCTGCCAACCTTGACAAGAAGCAAAGAAACTTTGACAAGGTAATACCTCCAACACATCATTCAGATGTAGAATGTAGGCAGGGATGTAGTGGAGGCTAAACGGAAGTACACAGTTTATCCACCTCTGAAATGTCAGACACAGTTTATCCACCTCTTTTTAGAGTTTATCCACCTCTCAAAAGGGTTTATTCACCAATTGAAACATTTAACATTCAAAAATCACACTTTATTATCCACATGCCCAATATGTACGCTCATCAACACTCTAGGAACCATTTAATACCACTGGCATTGTTATAAACATTGTACAATAACCTTCGCCATCATCAGACATGTTCTGAATACCTTTTTTTTAAATCTGACACCGCATGGCGCAGTCCACCTCACCGTGATCACAGATTTCATAGTTTACCCACCTCTTATTGTACCACTACATCCCTGAATGTAAGTGAATAAGTATAGCCTCACAACAACAACTCTTTCTAAAAGGTCCTGGCAGAATGGAAGCAGAAGTACGAGGAGGGTCAGGCAGAGTTGGAGGGTGCCCAGAAAGAGGCTCGTTCTCTCAGCACTGAGCTGTTCAAGATGAAGAACTCCTATGAGGAGTCGCTTGACCATCTTGAGACCCTGAAGAGGGAGAGCAAGAATTTGCAACGTGAGTCAAAAACAACCCAATACATATCCCACTCAAAAAATATTTTTAAACTTTCAGACTATGTTTGCTGTAATATAACTGCATATTTGCAGAAGAGATTTCGGATCTGACTGAGCAGCTTGGTGAAACTGGAAAGAGCATCCATGAGCTGGAGAAGTCCAAGAAGACTGTAGAGACTGAAAAGACTGAGATCCAGACAGCCCTGGAAGAGGCTGAGGTAAAAAAATCAGGAGGGCTTTCCTACACAGTGAGAAACGGAAATTATGATGCTGTTTATATTTAAAAATTCTTGATTTTCTTGTTTAGGGAACTCTTGAGCATGAGGAGTCCAAGATTCTTCGTGTCCAACTTGAACTCAACCAGATCAAGGGTGAGGTTGACAGGAAGCTTGCAGAGAAGGATGAGGAGATGGAGCAGATCAAGAGGAATGCCCAGAGGATAGCCGACTCCATGCAGAGCACTCTGGACTCTGAGGTCAGGAGCAGAAATGATGCCCTGAGAATCAAGAAGAAGATGGAGGGAGACCTCAATGAGATGGAGATTCAGTTGAGCCATGCTAACCGCCAGGCTGCTGAGTCCCAGAAACAACTGAGAAATGTGCAAGGTCAACTCAAGGTCAGTTATGCAATAAAACAGTACAGGGATCCTATCTTACCATAATTACTATTTGTTTAATAGTTCAACAATGTCCATAAATCAATATTACTGTACATTGATACTGTATATGATTTTGTCTGAACTCTCTTTTGGTAGTATGGCATGTCTTTTGTCATTCCATATTTTTTTTTATTAGGATGCCCAACTGCATCTTGATGATGCTGTCAGAGGACAAGAAGACGGGAAGGAGCAGGTTGCCATGGTGGAGCGCAGGAACGGCCTGATGTTGGCTGAGATTGAGGAGCTCAGAGTTGCTCTGGAGCAGACAGAGAGAGGCCGCAAAGTGGCTGAACAGGAGCTGGTTGATGCCAGTGAGCGTGTTGGCCTCCTGCACTCTCAGGTGGGGATATATTTTTCTCACCCCAAAAAAATCTTTTTAATCGTATTCGCAGTTCTTTCAAAATATTTGTATATACCATGTACCATATTTGAAATTATTTCTGAATGTTAGAACACAAGTCTGATTAACACCAAGAAGAAGCTTGAGGCTGACTTGGTTCAGATCCAAGGTGAGGTTGATGACATCGTCCAGGAGGCTAGAAATGCTGAGGACAAGGCCAAGAAAGCCATCACTGATGTGAGCAATGTTTTGTTTTGAACTTTAGTACTTTATATTATGAGCTAAATACTGTGCATAGCTTGTGTGATCTAAAACACAATTTCCCATTATTCAGGCTGCCATGATGGCAGAGGAGCTGAAGAAGGAGCAGGACACCAGTTCTCATCTGGAGAGGATGAAGAAGAACCTGGAGGTCACTGTGAAGGATCTGCAGCACCGCCTGGATGAGGCTGAGAATCTGGCCATGAAGGGTGGCAAGAAACAACTCCAGAAACTGGAGTCCAGGGTAAGTGATTAAACTTGGGTGGGATATTCAGAATGTAATAAATAAAATGAAGACATTGTGAAATGAAAATCTTGCTTATGTAAAGGTTCGTGAGCTGGAAAGTGAGGTTGAGAATGAACAACGACGTGGTGTTGATGCTGTCAAGGGAGTCCGCAAATACGAGAGGAGAGTGAAGGAGCTCACCTACCAGGTACAAACTTTATTTAACCACTATTGAACAGCATTGATCTTGAGGAGGACAATGATTGACAGATGTTTTTCTTTTCAGACTGAGGAGGACAAGAAAAACGTCAACAGACTGCAAGACCTGGTTGACAAGCTGCAGCTGAAGGTCAAAGCCTACAAGAGGCAGGCTGAGGAAGCTGTAAGTTGTTTCTTGTGTTGCCTATATTGTCAAATGTATTGCCTTACATATTAATAAAAATGATAGTCTAATTTGAAAACACTGTAACAAAAAGAATAAAAGATAAACAACTTTTCGGTTCCTCCAAACACCATCATCAGTTGTAATTAATGCAACAGGATGAACACCAAAACATTTTTTATCTCTTAGTCCTTTCACTCCAGTGTTTTCAAAGATAACTTTTTAAAATAACTACTATCACCTGGACCCTAAATGAATCTTCATAGACACAAATAGAAGCCTCTGCACTCAAACATATTTTCTCATTATTAGGAGGAGCAATCCAACTCCCACCTGTCTAAGTTCAGGAAGGTTCAGCATGAGCTGGAGGAGGCTGAGGAGCGTGCTGACATTGCTGAATCTCAGGTCAACAAGATGAGAGCAAAGAGCCGTGATTCTGGAAAGGTAAATCTAATTTGCCATATTTTAACATATTATAAGCCATCATATGTTCATACTCAATTTCATTTCATTCTTCAATGTCTCTTTCTCAGGGCAAGGAGGTTGCAGAGTAAATCCTGTGAAATCTTCTGACCAGTCACTCATTTGGATTAATATCCTGATTACTGTGGCCATTCTGTAACTCCTACATAATAAAAGTCTCTTCAAAATATGAGTATATTGTTTTTATTCAGAATAAGAATGAATTGTAATGACAATTTGTAACATGTTTCGACTTCAATATTTGCATTTAAAATCATTTTAAGATTTCCTGGTCTGTTGGCTAAAACAGACTTGTATGCCAATAATGAACGCTGTGGTAACACTTTCTATGAAGGTCACTGTTATAATGAGTTGTGCATACATTCATAACACCTTAAAATGTGATCACAAGTAATTATAATAATAATTAAAATAGCTCACAAACAAGCATGAGACTCTTTAGCAATCTTCATAATGCATTAGGCCTATGAACTGTCGCTTTAATGCATTATAACTAATGGTTGTACCATGTTCTATGTTAAATTAAAAATAAGATAAAATCCTTTCATTGAGCTGCGCTTTTTATGCTCGCAGCCTCCTTGCCCCGCCCCGCTCTCTCTCGTAACGAACCCGCTGCCCCTCCTCTGCATGTGCATTTAACAAAACATTACGATTTTTGATGAGAGTTGTAGAGAGGTAGTAATTGTTTTTAGCAGAAGAGAAATAACGTTTTTGTATTCCTGTTTACAAGCGTCAGTGTTTAGTGCGCTGCCATTTTGGATCTCACCCAAAGTCTCGCGATGTTCAGTGCATCATCTGACCGGAAGCCCCCGACAGGATGCGACATATTAGGCGAGTTCGACTTCGACTCGCATTCAGAGCACCTCGGAATGACAAGGACCGCCCCCATGGCTACTTTGTTTTTCCGATAGCAAGTGTTCAAGTGCTTTGCCATCGAATGTGTGACAAACACGGATGCCACAACAAAGGTTAAAACATACACTCACTAATCCTAAACAAACAACTGTATTTGCTTAAAATATAGTGTAAGATGCTCGTGAAAGAAAGATATGCAGCTTTTCAAGTGATAAAAAGGGCAAATTCCCAAGTTCACATTCAAACTGTTAGACATGAAAGGCCACATGGACTACAAACGAACTACAACGTGACGACAAAAGTGATGACGAGCCCCTAACTGGGCAACTCTGTTAGCAAAATCTAGCCCCAGTTTCCGACCTCTGACCAAGGGGGCAGGCGAATTCCCGGAAGTAGAAGAATCGACGTAGGCTGGAGGGACCACCTCTCTGCTAACTCCCATAGAAGTCCATTCATTGTAAGATTTTTTTGAAATACCATAACTTCATATAACATATATCCTGTGCCGATATTGTAGCTTCTGTGTAATCCACATAAACACTACAAAGGCAAAACAGACTCCACTAGCTCGTCCGTAACGTTGGTTACCCGTAAGAAGAACGGTTAGCTTGTTCAGTTGGAGGGAAGCTAGCTTTGACGTAATCTCTCTTTCGCGCCGTAGGGAGATAACCGTATTGTTTGGATAAGAAGCTCAGTCCACCTTGTCTATGACGGTAACTCATAAGCAAAACCTAGCATACACGACCGTATGTTAAGGTAAAGCATTACACAGAGGGAACCTAATAATAATAAAAAAGTAAACCTAATTTTTTAAAAAAGGGCACTAATCATTTCAGAGGTTTTCGATGGATTGACCGTAGGTCGGAAAAGTGGAAAAAACTGTTTTGTTTTAGCATGACTGTTTTTGAAGATGATCATGTAGGCTATGGTAGCTTCAACATTAACTCGACTTGGTGAGGATGATATTAATAATAATACATAAATAAATGTTTAACTTTGATGACTTTGAAGGCGAAGGAAGTGTAAGAAGAATTTCTGTGTATCTATCATATGAGTTACAAGATTCAGTTCGATGGCTAACGTCATGAAGTTAAGTGTGAGTCTGCGCAGTACTGGGGGGACCAACTGAAAAATCGTTCTATTTGACTCAGTGCCCTCCCATTGAAAACGACAGAGTCTGTTCGTCCATTTCTTTTACTGTCTATGCCTCTGACTCACACATTACGTGACGTGAATGACGCGGAATGATGATGTTTTCACTGGGAGAAAGGTTTGTCCGAAGCCCATGAACGCTAGGTGAGTCTGACTTGGTCTGGCTTTCTACGTAAACGTGATCTTCAGAGGCTAGCCGGGAGGAGCTACAACAGAGGGCAGCTCATCCCGGACAGAAAGGCTACAGTCTGCCTGACGTGACTCGCGGGAGATATCGTGGAATGTTGTTTGCAATAAACACAGCAGAACTTTCATTCTTACTCATTAAAATGAGCATGATGACTGACGAAATAAATTTTTATGATGTAGTTTAAATAAACCACTGTTGTCATACCGTTAACAGGCCTGGGCCCACTTCCCCGAAAGCATCTTAAGCCTAAGAGCGTCGTTAAGTCCCTCTTACGAACGTCTTAAGATTTGCCGACTGTTTCCCGAAACCATCGTAGCTTAAGAGCATCGTGAAAACACTCGTGGATCTACGAGTGCTCCAGAGTACTCGTTACCGGCTAAGAGCGTCTTAACAGTACTTCTCACTGAGGTCACCAACAGGACATACAGAGGAATTACAACTTAGAATACATAATCCAATTTACGTTCCCATTCTTTATTGTGTTTACCTGTGATGAATCAGATTTTAGCGTGCAAAATAGCCTACATTTAATGGTCATAATAATGTGATGAAAAGCGGACAAAAATGCAATCAAGTTATGAAACGAGACGTTGCCAGAATAGTTTGACATTATCTTTGCTAAGTGAATATTTTATTAGGCCTATGAGGTAAAAAGCAGAGAAAGAAACATGTGGTTTAGTCTGTAGCCTACTGCATCAAAATCTAAGCCTACACATTTCCTCTCTTTCTTACTCGACTTCTTTCTTATCTTCAAACGTGTTCATAAGTGGCACCGCGAACAATTATTGCATGGTGCAACAATCTAATCTTAAAATAATTACAATTATTTATGTCTCTGTGTGGTATATAACCTACTTGGGATGCTTACATGCAGATGTCAAAGTGTTTTATTTTCGTATTGATGTGAATTAATGTGTAGATCCGAAGTTTAAATGGTAGGCCTATAGCTGTGACGTGCAGTCACCTGACATCACCGTCAAATCAGAGGATATTTCAGAACTATTAACGTGGACAGCTCCCCTTAAGAGCATCTTAAGAGCAGTGCACGCGCGTTCACGCTACGAGCATGTTCGGGAAACAGTCGGAAAAATCAAACGAACGATAGTAAGATGAATCGTAGAAAACCCTCTTAAGAGCGTATCTCCGTCGTTATCGGGGAAGTGGGCCCTGCATTGTAGCACATAAATTCAATATCAAGTGTTTCCCCTATATGTGTGTCTATCTATTTAGCCAACAGCAGAAAATAACAGAATATCCAAACATTTTCAGTAGGCTAGCCTACCATTGTTGCAGAAATCACGTATAAGAAGGTATCCCTTCGATTTCTGTTTATTTTCGCATATTCCAACATAAGGGAGCAGCATGAGACTCCCGTCATAATCATCATGAGGACATTCCTCCCAAATGGCCCTATCACGTCTTTGAACTGACGTCATGAGGGCGTGTTTCAGCTCGTGCAGCTCGTGGAAGGCAACTGCAAGATCTGTCTGCAGGCTAAGACTCCCGCGATATTTTAAGGCCATGTGACATGGTGTCACGGTGGTAAGTCCCTCTCTGGCTGACAGAAGTCGGACAGAATTTCTAACCAGCAAGCATTGCGTCCATCCCAGTATGCATTGTGTTCAACCCAGCATGCATCACATCAAGTCAGATCTGCACAGATCTGCCTCAAGTCGAACTCGCCTACTCTCCACCTTTTCCGACAGCAACCTCTTCATTCCGGACGTTATGGCATCTGAACCCAGCAGGTTACCTGCTCATCTTTTTAATAAAGTAGGAGCAGAGAATGTCTAATAAGGGGAGAACCTTCACTCTCGGAACTCTTCCGGTGTGGTACTGCATCTAGGGGCGCTCGCGGGCGAGTCCAGAATGAATGGAGGTCTATGGAGCTGTACCCCCCAAAATCTACTTTTCTCGGGATATAATTTTTTTTCAAGTAATTTGAATATTGTATTCGAAAGGGGAGACAAAGACAATACACTTGGTTGAGTATTATATTTTTTAAAGTCACTTAATTGTTCTAAAAAGCCTTTCAATGTCAACGTGTCAATGACGTCATTCATTAGCATGATCATAGCATAGCATAGCATCCAGGCCCGGGGTGGGTAATCGGGAGAATTCCCGGTGGGCCGCTTCACTTTTGGGCCGGTCAAGGAAAAAAAATATTGACATTTGTCACGTTAGTCTAACTTCTCTTAAAGTAGTCTACACGTTCCGCATTCTGTGCATGGCACCGTTGCCTCTGTATGGGTTGTAGCCTACCATGTGAGGCAGTTCTCCCCTCCCAAAAAGAGTTGGTTGGGTCCATATAGCCCGTCTTTTCCAAAAAGTTTTCTCAGATACGGATAGCCGGGCCGGCCCTACCATAAGCGTCAGGAAGGATGGATGGTAGAAAGAGGCCAGGAGGGACTGAAACGGCCAAGTAGATGCTGCTAAATGTGCAAAGCTTCTAGATTAGGCCTACAGACAAAAGTGGCAACTGGTAAAGAGAGATAGCCTATAGGCAATGATTATTAGCAGTTATTGGGCTAATATTGGACGTTTGTAGCGTTGTCAAGCTATTTGCAAGCAACATATTAAATTACTTAAACTATTAGCCTTTTGTATCCGATTCATAGACTTTGCAGAATGCAGTAACAAAACTGAAGTTTGATCTGTGTAGGCCTATATGCGGTAAAAATTGTAGCCTCTGAGCAGCATATCAATCAGTCGACCACTGAAAATGATGAGCCCGAAATTAGTGATGAGGAGGCCATGACTACAGGGACAAGTAGAGAGGATAAATTAAAGTTATTTAATGTAAGAAAGAGCAATTATGCTACATGATGAACCTATATGCCTTGTTTGCTCAGAAGAGGGTGTAGTAAAGGACAACAATATAGCCTACCCATGCAAAAAACATGTAGCCTAAACATTAGTTCAGTATGCCTCTGTGGAAGTGTGGGATAGCCTAGGCTACATTTCAAAGGCTTTCTTTCTTTCTGTCTTTCTGTTTTTGTTAACTTGTGGAATAGTGGAATATTTTTTGTTAACTTCTCAGTTGAAGTGAATTATTATATAACCTTTACACATTTGTTGAACCATGGTACTAATAAAAACTACAGGATAGTAAGAGCTGAAACGTTGCTTCATTTATCCAATTTCCACCACTATGGAAAACGTGGGCCGGTCTTGGGCCTGAAACTCCCGGGCTAAAAAGTGGCTAAAAGCCCACTCCGGCCCTGATAGCATCAATGCTAGCGTGTTATGGGCAACAACGACCCAACCTGTAAGAAAATGAAAGGACATGACTCCCGGATTATTTCACTTTTGATTGATAATCCATATCCATTTTGCGAAAAATAAAATAAAATCTGAGGGTTTCAGTTGTTAAATAGGTGAAAACAATAAATGTAGCCATGTAGCTCCATAGGACCCCATGTATTTGGGGAAGGATTATTGGTGCTTCACTCCCCTCCCTGAAGGACATTTACACCACCCACCTCACCCGCAAGGCGACCAAAATTGTGAGTGATGCAAGTCACCCCGCTCACAATCTGTTTGATCTACTGCCCTCTGGGAAGAGGTACAGAAGCCTGCGCTCCCGCACTACCAGACTCACCAACAGCTTCATACACCAAGCTGTTAGGATGCTGAACTCTCTCCCTCCTCTCCCCCCTCCACCCTCAGCTACATAACATCCTGGACATTGGACCCACAATGGCCGCCTGCACCACTCCACTTGCACACTTGTACACTTTGCAACTTGTTGTTGTTGTCCTGAAAACACAACACTTCTGCTGCTCTTACATAACTTGCACCACTATGCCACTTTATTTCTTACTTAGGTCAAACAGAACTACCTCAGCCTCTTATTGGCCTGACTTTGCACTAGTATTTTATTTTATTGACTGTCTATGCACAATTTCAACCATTTTTTGCTGCTCTTATTTTTTTCATTATATGTGCCCTCTTATTTACTTATTTACTTACTTTTTGTTTACTTGAATGTTATGTTTTGTCTGTGGACTTAAAATTGGTGGGATAGTGAGAAACGTAATTTCGATCTCTTTGTATGTCTGGAACATGTGAAGAAATTGACAATAAAGCTGACTTTGACTTTGACTATTTTGGACTCGCCCGCGATCGCCATCTAGGTGAACTCTGGTGAACTGCAGCCAAATTCGGTTTGTATGGGATTAATAGAGAGTGGGGAGGCTCTCCATAGACGGGCTCTGGTAGGAGGGATACAGTTTTTTCTAACATGTGACTTTAACCCAGTTAAATTACCATTTAAGCTATCTAATTTTCATAAACAAGTGTTACTATACTGGAAATTGATTTACAAGCATAACTTCACCCCACACACAGCTATTGTATGGAACAATAGGTACATTTTACATAAGGGAAAATCTTTGTTTTATAAGGAGTGGATGGAAAAAGGGGTTTGGGCTATTGCCCACTTCATGGATAGAGAGGGAAATGTTTTATCTAAATTCAATTTGGAATGTTCCTTTAAGCTATACTCTGTAGTCATCAAAGCCATTCCTTTAGCAGTAAAAAACATGTTCAAGTGTATGTTACAGTATTCGTCAGTAATTTCTGTTTATTCTCATCTAACAATTAACAATTATAATTTTATGGATATGAAATGTGACAACAAAGTACTTGCAATGACGAATGAATGTTTTCCTATTCCTGTTAAAAGAAGCATATTATCATCTGAATTTTCAGTGATTCAAACAAAAAATTAGAAGTAGATATTTATCCTTTCCCCTATTACCAAAAATGAAAGAAGTGCACTTCAAGACGATTAATGAGATCTATCCTTATAACAATTTTTTAAAATTAAGATTCAAGTTAAATGATTTTGAAGAAGTATGTACTTTTTGTCAAAAGGAAGTTGAAACACAGGAACACTTGTTTTATACGTGTATGATAGTTAACACATTTTGGATTACATATAATTGGGTTTGTACAAAATATGTTTTACCAGATATTCAATATAACTCTGTTAGATTTGGTATCTTCTGGGAGGAGAAAAACTCTGAATTTTTATTTAATAATCTTATTGTTTTTGCAAAGTTTTATGTACATAAATGCAGGTATTCAAAAACCCTCCCTAACTTTGTGTCCTTCAAAAATGATATTGCTTTATTTTTTGAGTCCTTAAAGAAAGTTAAAAGCAAGAATGCATACAGATTGTGTAACCTTCTTTTGGTCTTGTTATCCCCTTAATGTTTTTGACTGTGTATATGTCAAAGATGAAATAAAGGATTGGAAAAATAAATAAATAAATAAAAATCTGAACCCAGCAGGAAACGCAACCGTGACGGCTCAACAGAGACTGAACCAGAATCACCTCCCGCTTGCGCTACTTCTACATCCATCGAGGTCAGTTTATTACAATCCATAAACAGCAAACTTGCAATACTGGAACACCCGGCTACTAGTACATAAAGAATGTTAAATACACATAAATCATGTGAATATATATATATTTTTTTAATCAAAATATTGCTGCAACAGCATTTATGGTAATGACACTGAATAAGTCTACTCCATGATCAGAATGAATACATGATTAAATTACTTACTTTTTCAGACATCAAATGTCACTCTGCTAGTCTTCATTTCCATGGTTACAGCATAAACAAGTTTTTCCCTCAAAAATATCCTTGTAGGATTCATAGACTGTCACAGTAATGACAGTATTGAACCTGATTCATATCAACCAATGCATATTTCTTGAATTTCCCCTTGGGGATCAGTAAAATATATATCTATCTATCTATATGAATTATACATCAAGTGCCTTTTTAAGTTACTATTTAAACATATATTGTGTTTTTTTAATGAACATTTTATCACATTTTCAGAGCAGATACGTTTTAAAATCTGGCCTGGTGAAAACATTTTTAAAAATGGAAATCATACTGATTTTAATGTATAATTTTTTTTGGTGGGGACATACAAGTTCCCTTAAAGGAGAATTCTGGTGTGATATTGACCTAAAGTGTGTTGAAACATGATACCAAGTGTGAACGTATGTTTCATAGCCCATCTCGGCTTGTCCCCTGCACTCCAAAATCTGGCGCTAGTTAGCCGATGCTACCAAAAGCATCGCCACATACCACACATAAAGGACTTGGTGCATGCGAGTAGTGTTGCACGGTGCACCGATACTACAAAAGTATCGCAATACCCTGAAATTAAAAATGTCACGATGCCTAATTTTATTAGTATCGATACTTTTGAGAATTACCGTGTTCATGTTATTCAAGTAACATGCTGTGCACAAGGCATGCTTCTAGCGCCTCCTCCCCTAACCTGTGGCTGTGCGTCTTTTCTCCTCACACACACGTAAGCGCAGCTGTCTAGTTGAAGTTGAAGTGATGCTATGGTAACAAATAATAGCAGGCTAAGTTGATTTGCTCACTTGCATCTCTCAAGTTTGTGTTGCTAACCTACCTAGGCTGTGGAATTTTGGACATTTAAGCCTACTATTTGGGTTCAATGTAATTTAGAAATAGGCTAAGCAACCATCGCAAACTTTTACATCTAAAGAGAGATCCTTGCTAACTATCCCACTAGCTCAGGTCACGTTTGACAATAGTGCTCGCTAAAATCAGTAATGAACATTGCAAGACACTTATCTCTTCTAGGATCCCAGAAAGATTTTCTGGGAAGATGTAAATTTTTTGAACATTTATTTTATCTAATGACATACAAAACATAATTAATTGCATCCACATATCCTTATGCGCTATGTGCAACTTTTATTTACTAGACTAAAACCATGAGACAAGGCCAATTACTCTCACGTATCTCTTAAAGTGACAGGCACTCAATTACACCTACACATCACCAATGTGCACTCAATTAGACCTAGAACACCACATTAAAGATATGCCTAAGTGTAATAGTTTAAAAATAGTTATAGTTTGAGAATAGTTTTCAAATTGCTAAATATATTTACTAGTAATTATGCAGATAATATTAAATATGACATAAGCCATCTTTTTCCATATGTGTTTTTGTGGAGAGAGTCATCCAGAATCTGGGATGGCCACTGGTGTGAATGATCCCACTACAGTATATTCAATATTACTGATGATGATGTCAAGGTGGTGGGCCCCCAAATCAAATAAATTTTTAAAAAAGCATTTCTTGACTTGGTATCGGTATCGAAACATTAATTTTGGTATCGTGACAACACTACATGCGAGTCACCGGTCTCTGCGAAACCATATTTTAATTATGACTCGTCATATTTCCTATTGAATGACCCCTTCTTTTTCTTTGAGGTATCTGGCTCACTACCATCGTCAGTGGGTCTTTTTTCCCCCCTACCCCTTCCAAAGAAATGCTCTAAAGATGCTTGTTTTTTGTTGCTCATTCTAGCAGTTTAGCTAACTTCGTGTGACAATACCGTTTGCCAAGAACTGATCAAGTGAAGTGAGCTGACCTGAGGCTGCGCAGTGCTGAAGGCAATATGTAAAGTGTTGAAGGCGGGACAGACAGACGTAAGAAATACCTTGCAAAATGCAAACATGCGTGCAATTCAAACAACTGCATATAGGCCAATGCCATGTAAAAACGTGACATTATTGTAAATTAAATTGAGTTTATTTAGTTTGCATGCATTTTTTTTTTTTTTAAACTCATGTTGTAGGCTACGGCCCGGTTAGGAATGTCCCGCGGCCCGGTGGTTGGGGACCGCTGGCTTAGAGCACCTTTTATTTAGCCTATTCAGCCTCCCATGTATTGATGGCTCCAACATCTCGTCACCAGCGATATGCTAATGAGACCCAGAACGTCCACGCCCTTTTTTAGGTGAAGGAAGTAGGCACTTTGCTATTACTTTTGACAGAACAGTTGGCTACTTCAATGAGCAGGCACCATGCCTAAAAGCTGTTGTGTTGTATTTTGCAACAACAACAAAAAAAATAAGGATTTGCGGTTTAGTATGTTGCCACAAAAAGAAAGGGAAGGGAAAAGAAGGGGTTTGTGGCTTCAGGCAATCAGGAGAGAGAATCCCGATGGGAGGCTGTGGGACCCGACGTCTAAATTTGTTTACGTCTGCGGCAAACACTTTGTTAGCTAAAGTCAGTCAGTCATGCTAGCTAAAGTCAGTTGATGTCCGATGTTAAATATGTCTAATCTAATAATGAAGGAATGAATGAAACTTTGCGAACTAGGAGCTGTGATTACATGTCATAGTTCAGCTCCGAGTTAGCCTGCAACACCTAGCACTAGTGCTATTGTAGTTACCATGGTAATGATAAACAAAGCCGTTCTCATATTAAATGCTACACTATCATGGTTGCACTCTGCACTATAAAATAGCGACACCGGTCAGGACTTGGAAGAGAGTTTGTATAACTCGTCTGCTGGCTGGCCATAGCATCAGATCGGTATAAATAGCTATATATAACACTTGGGTAAGGTTCAAAAATGTAATGCACTGAAATTCTCATAGACTCCCATTCAAATATTTCCAGGTAGTTTCACCTAAAAATGCCCGGATGTGTCAAAAAAACGGAAAGTACCCGGATTGTTGGAGCCATCAATGTTCAACACCAAAAAAGCCAACCGCTAGCATTTCGCTAACCGCTAGCATCTAGATAACAAATTACACAGCAAAGGACAACGCAGTTCAAACGAGGGTAAGCAACGCTAAACACTTTTATTGTCATTGTTAATATTCCACATCTGGCAGAAAGAAGACATCATTACAACAAACTGTGCAACCAGAAACTGTCACTGTGCAACCAGGAACTGTCATTTTAATGTCCTTGTGACCAAGCTAAACAACATCAAATTTGCTGAATTGTATAGTTGAATGACTGTTATTGTGTTACGTTAACATACCGGGCACATATTCAGCCTGTTTGCTATTGTGTAGTTGAAAAACTTGCCTTTCCAGATTAAATGTCTGTTCTTGGTCTTGGATTTTTGTGAAATAAATTTCTAAATAAATGGCACTTATAGTCCAGTGTGACTTATATATGTTTTTTTTCCTCTTCACGACTCATTTTTTGACTTATAGTCTTGAAAATACGGTAGGCCTACTCGTATATTCTGAAGATGCTTATATTTTGTTGTAGTTACAGAATAGCCACAGCAATCAGGATATTAATCCAGATGAGTGACTAATAAGAAGTTCACAGGATTTACTCGGCAGCCTCCTTGCCCTAAGAAAGAGACATTGAAACATTTAATGAAATAGAGTATGAACATATGATGTCTCATAATACGTTGAAATATGGTCAATTGGATTTACCTTTCCAGAATCACGGCTCTTTGCTCTCATCTTGTTGACCTGGGATTCAGCAATGTCAGCACGCTCCTCAGCCTCCTCCAGCTCATGCTGAACCTTCCTGAACTTAGACAGGTGGGAGTTGGATTGCTCCTCCTAATAATGAGAAAATATGTTTGATGAGTGCTAAGGCTTATGTTTTGAAGCAAACTAAAATTGATTGTGTCTATGAAAATTAATTTAGGGTCCAGGACAGGTGATAGCAGTTATTTTAAAACTTGACTAAAAGGAATAAGAGATACAAAATGTTTCATCCTCGCATTAATTACAGTGCATGAAAATGCACTGTTCTGTTATCCAAAGTCTTCTTCTTTTTATCACAGTGCATGAAAATGCACTGTTCTGTCATCCGAAGTCTTCTTATTACAGTGCATGAAAATGCACTGTTCTGTCATCCGAAGTCTTCTTATTACAGTGCATGAAAATGTACTGTTCTGTTATCCGAAGTCTTCTTCCTTTTATTACAGTGCATGCCAATGCACTGTTCTGTTATCCAAAGTCTTCTTATTATTATTATAGTGGATGGAATCCACTATCTTGAAATCTCCTGGCTTCTTCTTCTTATTATAACCCTTTCTTTTTACCTTTTCAAGAATTAATGCGACTCTAACCGCTTAACGTACAGACATGTTGAAATAACCGTTCTGAAGGTCTGGAGTGGGGCAAGAGAGTTATTATTTCAGATTTTTTTTAAAAGTTTATAATTTTTAAGAAATAAGGGATTAAAAAATTTAAAAAACTCATTTTTCCCCCATAAACTTCAAAGGCTGTGATGTCATAATGGCCTAAAGGCAGCTGCGCTTGTTAAAGGTCCAGTATGTAGGAAATAATGGAAAATAAACTGTAACCATTCCAAAAATGATCACCATATGTTGTCAGAGAGTAAGGAAACACGATGAATTGAAGTAATGGCTTATTTGACAACATTACTCTAACCCGTAAAACCCATGAAAAAAAATGAGTTACGGGGCGGAATCTCTTGGAATTTTCGTTTATGTTTTGAACGATTAATTCTAGAATAGCGTATTAATAATGGGCTAACGCATCCTCCTATTTGGGTTGCCAAATTAGCAAAGGCCAACTGTCAACAGCTGTCAGTTGTAGTCATGAATGCCTACGAGAGGCAGGCAAATTTCCAAAATTAAAACAAGAAACAAATTAAGTGGACATCGGAGGAGCTTCCTGAGATGGTGACGTCTTCGTCAAACGAAGAATATCAAATCTGACGCAGAGCTGGCCATATTTCTCCACAACAGGTAGCCTAGGCTAAACTTCATCTGCATCGCTAACTTCAGCTAAATATGTTACGTTGTGTTAGAGAGGTATGTTTTGTTTTCACTGTTTCCGTAATGTGTAGCTGGGTCATGGTTGGAGAAACGTTAAAGCAGCTGCAGGTCAACTAACGTTAGCTAAGTCTTCATTACATCTGGCAACCCAGAAGAGGCTCGCGTCTGGTAGTCTTGAGAACGTTCACCAGTGTTTTGATTTTGGCCTACAGAACGTTCGTTAACAATCCTACAAATCGCACCTTTAAGCTCCCAGAGTAGTTCCCGGGCTAATTAGAACACTGGTACAGGTGTCACCTGTGAATTCAACCGTCTCAGCTTCTAATGCATACAATCTGGTGCTCCCTAAAACTACACATCCTGTTTAAGTGTTTCCAGTGTGTCAAAATAAAAGTCACAGCCATATCTCATGCTTTGAGCATTATAACTCCAGAACGGTTTGACGCATATGCTTCAAAGGTCAAAGGTCAAGTCAATGAACACTCTTGAGTGCGATATCTCAAGAATGCCTTGACATACATGCCTGAAATTTGGTATGAGTGTTTGTATGGACTCAAAGATGAAGTGAATTGATGTTGGAGGTCAAAGGTCAAATGTCAAGGTCAAAAACACCTTGAGTGTTATATCTCAAGAACGCCTTGACACACAAGGTCTTTTGGTATGAGGATTTGTATGACCTCAAAGATTAAGTGATTTAATGGGGTTTTTTCGAGGAATTTCCCCACCAACATTAAGCCAGCAGCTTTCCATCCACTATTGTAATTCCTCTGGCATTACATTCTAGTTATTCTTCCCACCAAATTTCTGCGTCTAATTCAGCTTCAACTGTTTCACATAGAAACTTCGTTCAAACTTTGTAACGTAGGTCTTGAAAAGGACACTTGAGGAATGTATTTTTCCTTTTTGTAAGCGTTATACTTTCAGTGTCCCGCCGGCGGGACGGTTACCCCCCTGCCCCACCTCCCCCCAAAATTCTAAATCAATTGTCTGCACCATTTCAAAGCTTTGACTCTTGGGGATCCAAAAATGACAACTTTTTTCACTTTTTGACTGTTTCCTACGAAAACTAAAGGTTCTCAGCTTTCTATAGAGGTCCAACATTTGATGGTAGGCCCCAGAAGAGGTGGGAACAATGCCCTTGTAAATAGGCACAGTGCAATTTCAGGCAAAAACTTGAAATTATTTTTGAGATTTAAAGAGTTAACATAAATCAAGCTTATTTTCCCCCTTAGACTTTGCATTGGCACTATGACATCACAATGGGCTAATTAAACTGATTTGCACCTGTATCAACCAGCTGCTCAAAGGCCCCCTCAAAGAGCCAATTTAACTGATTGCACCTGTATCAACTGCGTTCTGCTCAACTAGGCCAACTCTCTCTGTGTCTCTCCATTCTACAAGGATTCTACAAGGATATTAAGCATACAATCTGGCTCTCTTCAGATGACAGATCCTGTTCAACTGTTTCCTCTACCCACAACTGTTTCAAAATAATAGTCCTCACTACAATAATTCACTATTAAATAATTGAACTATTTAAACTAGTCAACTATTTAACTGTTCAGCCATTCCAACTGTCAGTTATCATCAACTATGCCTCCAGCCAACTATATTAAACCACCACCTGCATAACAACCAACATAGTAACCATTGAAATAAAGCATATATGTCAGTTTCCATAGCAACCAACATGATTACCCTAGCAACCATCAAAGAAACAGCTTCATTTAGCATTGCAACAACCATGTCTACCTAAGCAAAACCATTGTAACCATCTCTACATTATCTGTTTTAACACTGTATGTTTTACATCATATGTTTTGCACTGGTTCATGCACTGGTAATTCCTCGGAATTACTTTTTCTAGTTACAACTTATAATGGTATTTGCATGAACACAAATTGTTTATCTTTTATTCATTTTAGTCCTGTTATTTTAAATTAAACTATATGTTTTATTATGACAGGCATTTGACCATATAAGCAACATAGGAAACTACTTACAGCTTCCTCAGCCTGCCTCTTGTAGGATTTGACCTTCAGCTGCAACTTGTCAACCAGATCCTGCAGTCTGTTAATGTTTTTCTTGTCCTCCTCAGTCTGAAAAGAAAAACAGTCTGTCAAATGTTGTCCTCTTCGACTTAAATGCTGTTCAATAGTGGTTAAAACAAATGTTGTACCTGGTAGGTGAGCTCTTTCACTCTTCTCTCATATTTGCGGACTCCCTTGACCGCGTCAACTCCATGTCGCTGTTCATTCTCAACCTCACTTTCCAGCTCACGAACCTTTACATAATCAAGATTTTCATTTCAGACAAGGTCTTCATTTTATTCATTACATTCTGAACAATTTTCTTCTCACCCAAGTTTAGCCACTTACCCTGGACTCCAGTTTCTGGAGTTGTTTCTTGCCACCCTTCATGGCCAGATTCTCAGCCTCATCCAGGCGGTGCTGCAGATCCTTCACAGAGACCTCCAGGTTCTTCTTCATCCTCTCCAGATGAGAACTGGTGTCCTGCTCCTTCTTCAGCTCCTCGGCCATCATGGCAGCCTAGAAGACCGTATGATAGTTTATGGAAGGTAGCATGAAAACATATCCTTAATGTTGACATATTTAATACATTTGGGATGAATTAAGGAAAAATAACTACTACATACATCAGTGATGGCTTTCTTGGCCTTGTCCTCAGCATTTCTAGCCTCCTGGACGATGTCATCAACCTCTCCTTGGATCTGAACCAAGTCAGCCTCAAGCTTCTTCTTGGTGTTAATCAGACTCGTGTTCTAACATTCAGAAATCATTTCAAATATGGCATTCTGTAGTTAAACAGCTAAGGATAGGGAGGGAGCTCAGTCTTCTAAGATGGATTGCATTTGACGGAGAATTCAAACCGAAAATCGACACTACATACAGACATTGGGTAACTGTAGGCATAACTGCTATATGTAAATTATCAAGGAAGGAGAAATTAGGAGTTTCCAAGAAATAAAAGATACTTTTAGTTTAAGAAACACAGATGTATTCAGATATTTACAGAGGGACTACTATGAAAAAAATTTAAAAAGAAGGAGGGAGAGATGCATCCCCTCATCAAAGTATTTGTGATGTCTTACTATAGAGAAATCCCTAGAGCAATTTCAATCCTTTATTCTTGTTTATCACCCGGAGAGAATAAATACTCTTTTCTGATTGGCTGGCGGGTGGCCTTTAATTCTGAATAACAGGACACCGTTCCATATCAATGCTTATGAATGGTAACTATAACAACCATAGTAGGACGACGGTTGCAGCGCTCTAGAATCTTTTGGTTGCAGGCTTCCCAACAATGGAATCAACTGTAAACAAGCTAACTGTCCATGCTAAAGTTGTACAACAAGCTGAACTAGTGAGCTTCTTTTTAAACAGAACCGCTTGTTTATTTACAGTGGCAACCGGGTGATAAGCGGGATAACGGCCTTCGAGGTGTGTCCAGTTATACGGAATTAATGGACTCCGCTGCGCGTCGGGGAGTTTTTGCCCCTCGCCCTCGTCCATTAATTCCGTATAACAGGACACCTCGGCGGCCGTTATCCCTTACTTAACCTGTTGAGGAGTGAATTCTTTAAGACAATGCCATTCCCCAGAGAGTGAATTATTTTCCTGGCTCCTTCTAGAATTCTACGCGAACGTCCTATAGTTTCAGTGTTCTTAACATTGTTTAATGGCAGAAAAGTCCCTGAGGGTAATTGTTGCGTCATGTTATAGAACCTTTTACGAAAACGTTCTAATCCCATATTTGTGATCCTACTCCCAGGGGCCCAGCTGCATCTTATCACATATTTGTGACCGTCAGTGTTGGGAAGTAACTGAATACATGTATTCGGGATTACGTATTCAGAATACAAAATATGAGTAACTGTATTTAGTTACAGTTACATTTTCAATGAGTGGTATTCAGAATACAGTTACTTTGGCCATTTTAAAGGGTTACTTTTAGAATCCTTCTCATATGAATTTCTGGGATTTTTGAACTGAAATTCTAATATTTCTGTGAGATGATCTTGTGCATTAACAAAATGTATAATGTTTCAGTTTATCCGATAAGGTTAAGTTGTGGGTTTTTTGCTGACATCGCCTGTGGGTCTTACAAACGGAAATAGCAGCTTGATTTCCCACTTGATAAAATGTAAAACAGCGCTTATGTAATCCAAGTATTTAGAATACGGTACTTAGATGGAGTAATGTAACGGAATACGTTACAAATTACATTTTAGGGCATGTATTCTGTATTCTGTAACTGATTACATTTTAAAAGTATTCTTCCCAACACTGGTTACCGTACTCCTCAACAGGTTAATGGAATCTAAACAATAGTCAACACTATATATAAAGACCAAATGGAAGAAAGAGCTAGGTGAGGAAATCAGACCACCAGACCACCACACAATCTCAAAGGTGGAGAGAGTTTGCTTGGAAGAACCAGATCCGCTACTTTATCACCCCTTTAATTAATTAAAAGTAAACAACTATCAATGCAACAATCATGCTGGAGTACATGTCGTTTTATGTGAGATCTTAGGTTATGCAATTCCATTTACAGTACATGTAAGGTCCTATATCTAGGAGACTTAGAAGAATATGTATCCAAAGATGACCAATATCTAGTAAAGATTTTGCATACAGTGAGTAAGAAGGCTTATCACAAAGAATTGGCTAAAAGATGCAAATAGAACTGGGGAAAGTGGTTACAAAATGAATTGAAGGTAGACATAACAAGTTAAAACAAAAATGTAGAGTATGAATGTCCCCTCCTGTCATAGGCCACCTTATATCTGTTTATTTGCTTTTTGTTCTTTCTCTATGTATGTATTTGTTGTTACCAATAAAAATAAAGTAAAAAAAACAATAAAAATAATAATTTCATATTTTCTTTTGATGAGAAAAATATATCCCCACCTGAGAGTGCAGGAGGCCAACACGCTCACTTGCATCAACCAGCTCCTGTTCAGCCACTTTGCGGCCTCTCTCTGTCTGCTCCAGAGCAACTCTGAGCTCCCCAATCTCAGCCACCATCAGGCCGTTCCTGCGCTCCACCATGGCAACCTGCTCCTTCATGTCTTCTTGTCCTCTGACAGCATCATCAAGGTGCAGTTGGGCATCCTAATTTTAAAAAAAATGGAATGACAAAAGATGTGCCATACTAGCAAGAGAGTTTGGACAAAATCATATAATATTGATTTATGGACATTCTTGAACTATTAACCAAATAGTAATTATGGTAAGTTATGATCCTTGTACTAGTTTATTGCATAACTGACCTTGAGTTGACCCTGCACATTTCTCAGTTGTTTCTGGGACTCAGCAGCCTGGCGGTTAGCATGGCTCAACTGAATCTCCATCTCATTGAGGTCTCCCTCCATCTTCTTCTTGATTCTCAGGGCATCATTTCTGCTCCTGACCTCAGAGTCCAGAGTGCTCTGCATGGAGTCGGCTATCCTCTGGGCATTCCTCTTGATCTGCTCCATCTCCTCATCCTTCTCTGCAAGCTTCCTGTCAACTTCACCCTTGACCTGGTTGAGTTCAAGTTGGACACGAAGAATCTTGGACTCCTCATGCTCAAGAGTTCCCTAAACAAGAAAATTAAGAATTTTAAAATATAAAAATATCATAATTTCTGTTTCTCACTGTGTAGGAAAGCCCTCCTGATTTTTTACCTCAGCCTCTTCCAGGGCTGTCTGGATCTCAGTCTTTTCAGTCTCTACAGCCTTCTTGGACTTCTCCAGCTCATGGATGTTCTTTCCAGTCTCACCAAGCTGCTCAGTCAGGTCAGATATCTCTTCTGCAAATGTGCAGTTATATTATAGCAAACATTATCTGCAAGTTTAAAAATGTTTTTTGAGTGGGATATGGATTGGGTTATTTTGACTCACGCTGCAAGTTCTTGTTCTCCCTCTTCAGCATCTCAAGATGGTCAATAGACTCCTCATAAGAGTTCTTCATCTTGAACAGCTCAGTGCTGAGAGAACGAGCCTCTTTCTGGGCACCTTCCAACTCGGCCTGACCCTCCTCGTATTTCTGCTTCCATTCTGCCAGGATCTTTTAGGAACAGTTTTTTGTTGTGAAGCTTATACATATTCAGCTTTTACCTACATTGCACATTTGAATGTTTTGCAGGTAGTACCTTGTCAAAGTTTCTTTGCTTCTTGTCAAGATTGGCAGCAAGACCATTTGCTCTCTCCACATCAATCATGAGGTCCTCAACCTCACCCTGGAGTCTCTGCTTGGTCTTATCAAGAGAGGCACATTTTGAGTTGACAGCCTCAATTTGCTCCTCAGCCTCTTGGAGACGCTGGGCAAGCTTTTTTCTGAAGGAAAAAGCACAACATTGAAAAACATGATGAAGAAAACAGGTTTTAGTGGGGAAAATCCATATACAAAATAATGTTCAATCTTTAGCACATACTTGGACTCCTCAAGCTCCTCAGTGCGCTGGATGGCATCAGTTTCGTACTTGGTCCTCCACTGAGCAACTTCGCTGTTGGCCTTGGACATGCCACGTTGAAGCTCAGCCTTTGCTTCCTGCTCCTCCTCAAACTGCTCCCTTAGAAGGTCACAGTCATGACGAGCAGACTGAACAGCATGAGCCAGGGCATTCTTGGCCTGTTTGTTAACAAGTAAGGGTGTTTATGAAAGCATTTCCGAAAATATGATTTATGTAATCCAATTACTTCCTTCCATGCATATGTATCAGTACCTTGATTTCCTCTTCATTCAGTCTCTTCAGCTCCTCAACTTGCTGTGTGAAGGCCTGCTTACTTCTGGTCAGCTGAGACACAAGAGCATCTTTCTCCTCAACCTGGCGGCCAAGCTCACCATTTTCAGTCTGAAGTCTTGCTCTCTGACCACTAATGTCATTGACCTGTCGGGCAGCCTCATCACTCTTGGCTTTGGTTTCACTAAGTTGGTCTTCAAGGGTGCGGCACATCTTCTCCATATTTGTCTGTTTATAATAAGTAAAACGTTACTGAAATTATTGTAAGTTGATTTGTTTATAAAATAGCATGAGGGTAACCATTTCACCAACCTTAGATTTAGTAACAGCCTCCATATTGCTGGAGAGATCATCAAGCTCCATCTTGTATTCACTCTTCTCCTTCTCAAGCTTCTGCTTGACACGTTGGAGGTTGTCAATCTGCTCTCCCAGCTCAGCCACACTGTCAGCCTGCTTCTTGCGAAGAGCTGCAGCAGTGGCTTCATGCTGCAGGGTGGACTCTTCAAGGTCACGACGCAGCTTCTGGAACTCAGCCTCACGCTTCTTGTTCATCTCAATTTGAGCAGCAGTGGCACCACCAGCCTCCTCAAGCCTTTCACTGATCTCCTCAAGTTCCCTGGAGAGATCAGCTCTCTGCTTCTCAACCTTGGCTCTAGCTGCACGCTCAGACTCAATCTCTTCCTCCAGTTCCTCAATGCGGGCCTATCGGGGGCGAAAAAATATTATAGTATATTAATAATACAGAAAACTGCAAAAAAGCTCAGACTTTCAGTTGGTGGAGAATAATTAGACCTGAAGCTCCTTGATCTTCTTCTGCAGCTGGGCACCAAGTGATTGTTCATCTTCAATCTTACTAAGAAGTTGACTTGTTTCAAAATCCTTCCTGATTAAAATAAGATTGAAGAAAAGGAAGAATCATTTCTGAAGTTGGCTGCATACATGGGAATAGAATAGTGATATTTTATAATAAATAATGCCTTTACTTCTTTATCTTCTCATCAGACTGCTGCTTGTCATTCTCCAGATCCATGATGGTCTCCTGGGCCAGCTTCAGGTCACCCTCAAGCTTTCGCTTGGTTCTCTCAAGGTCCATACGGAGCTTCTTTTCTTGCTCCAGGGAACCCTCAAGCTGCCAATTTGAAGTGTGAGGTCAGTATGTGGTAAATGGTCAATGTTCAGTGTGAAAGTGGTCAAATGTTTATATTTGGACTTACATCATCCACTTGCTGTTCAAGCTTAGTCTTGGATTTGGTCAGAGTGTTGACTTTGTCTTCCTCTGCTTGAAGATCATCAAGAGTCTGCTGGTGGGCCTCTTGGAGGGCTTTCTTCTCCTTTGTCAGCTTAGCAATGGACTCATCCTGTGAGGCCATCTCTTCAGTTAGGTTCTTGACCTGCACATAGAATGTTTTATATTAGTGAACAGTGTAAATAATAAATATTTTTTTCGACAAACTACATTGATCGGCCCTTTATAAATCCAGACCTTGTTCTCGGTGGCATGTTTCTCCTTCTCCACTTTGGCTAGCGTCAGCTCCAGATCATCAATATCCTTCTTGAGCTCAGAGCACTCATCCTCCAGTTTCCTCTTTTTGGCAGTCAGCTCAGCATTGATTTCCTCTTCATCCTCCAGTCTCTCGGTTGTCTCTTTGAGCTTGGCCTCGAGCTGGATCTTACTTTTGATAAGACCCTCACACCTCTCCTCAGCATCATTGAGACCCTCAGATCCCTATTGTAAATATAAGATGGAAGCATAACAATACATAAATTATACTAAAAACACAATGCTGAGACTGGGTAGTGGTATGATTGTGAATATTGAAATGGTACACTATACACTTACAGATGACACTTGTAGCGCTAGGTCATTCCTCTCTTGCACCAGAACCACCATTTTCTCCTCTAGCTCCTTCTTCCTGGCTGTTGCCTTTGCACAGTCCTCTTTGAGTTTTTCATAGTTCTCCTTCATGTTGGCTAGCTCCTTCTCAGTTTCAGCACTCTGCAGCAGAGGCTTGATCTTGTAGTAAACCTTCATCCATGGCCAGTGCTTGACATTCATGAATGAGCGGACATTGTACTGGATGGTGTAGATTGCTTCTCTGTAAAAGGTAAATGGTTTGAAAACACCTGGGTCAGTTAATTGTCAAATAATGACAGTGACTAGTCTCATCTTTGATACACGTATATTATACATGGGAATTGGAATGATCTTTAGTTATAGCTTTCAAAAGTTAGAAAAGGATGCCTTATGTTATATTTCCACTAACAATTTATAAAACACTTATTATGAAACATACACCTTAACCTGAATAAAAAACTGTGATGATATATGGCAGATGATTTTTGAACATGATTGCACCAAATACATCATATATTACCTCCTTGCTGTCATCTTCACAAACTCTCTCCTCATCAGGTATGCACGGCAGAGAGCCTGAGTCATTGTGACCAGGGAAGCCAGTTTCTCATCTCGAAGCTCCTCAAGGTCACCCAGCAGACCAGCTTTGAAGAACACCTGAGGAATGAATGAAAATATAATCATCTATTTGACACAGAAAAAGCTGTGCTCTAGTTTACTCATGAGATACAGATAATAGATTGCATGAAACCTATCTACCTTTGTGTGTCCAAACATGTATTGCGTGTGATCAACATCAATAGATCCCAATAGCTTCTCAGAAGCCTTCTTATTATCAATGAACTGGCCGTCAGGGATGACACTGGCATTCAGCACTTTGTATCTAGATAAAATAAATAAATGTCCATATAGAGCATTACTTTTTCCTCTCTACATGCAGTATTGAATAAGTGTAATACTTCTTTGGCTTTCTCAGTTCACCTCTGCTTGAAGTCAGCATAGAGGATTCTGCTTGGGAAACCCTTTCTGCAGATTCTGATACCCTCCAGCACACCATTGCACCTGAGCTGGTGGATGACCAGGAAGTTCTGCATATAACCTGTCAAATACATGTCATGAGATCTGCTATTCTCAATGGAATACATAAATACACAGATCGATATTGACTACCAAACGCCCTTTACCTGGTTTCTTAATTTCATTTGGAATCAGACAACGCACAAAGTGGGGATGGGTGCTCCTCAAGTTGGTCATCAGTTTGCCCAAGTTTTCCTGTTAAGATAAGAAAGCTATTAAAACATCCCCTCACCTTTCTTTAGGATGATTTGATGTGTTTGTTATTGGTTTAATATAGATACCCTGAACTGTGATGACACTGTTTGCATGGAGCCACCCTTCTTCTTACCACCCTTCTTAGCGCCACCAGTCTCTGTTGACATACAAACAAGTGAAAAATTTGACAGTTGAGTTACAAACACAGAAAGTTCATAGACTGGACATAAAGCTCAACAGTCCCGCCCACCGCTGATTCTGAAAGTAAGAATTCAATGCAACTTCTTCATTGACAACTGGAGTATAAGCCATAAAATTGTACCTGTCCATGGTAGACTTAAAACCAGCAACGACATGAATAAGCGATTGTACAAGCTCATGTAGATGTCCAAATTTCATCGGGCATCAACCTTCTTTAGAGAAAAAAAAAATATTCGCAATTTAATGGAAAAGTACTACATTACCCAAAATCCTAACATGTAAAAACCTGAAAAGCAGAGCCTTTGATTGGTAGAGGTCACCATTGCCATGGAAAAGTTTATGCCACATGTCAGATTGTTACTCCCTGGAATCAAGAGGAAGGAAGACATTAAACTATTTTTAGGCTGCAAATATTCGAATGAGTCTTGTACCTTTGCCTTTTTTTCTCGTTTTTCTGATTGTTTTTTTTTATTGATTACGAATGACGTAATAGCTGGTCAGGGTCTTAAACTCTTTATATATGGATTATTCCAGATGTCAATTGGAGAATTTAATGGGATTAGTTTTGGAAACGAATCTCTCTCGGAGGAGGGGTGGGACTGTTGAGCTCTATTTCTGTATTAGATTTTACTTTATATAGCTTTTTGTTACCCTCAACAACAGGTGGGTACAGGACAGACAGGAGTTTAACTCCCGACTTCTGGTACAGCTGTATAACAGAATCGTTCAGTGGATCCTTGTTCTTGTCCAGCCACCCAGTAACATTGTAGTCCACAGTGCCGGCATAGTGCACCAGGGAGAAGTGGGCTTCAGCCTTGCCTTTGGCAGGCTTGGGCTTCTCAAAGGCCTTATTTTTGCCAAGATGCTGGTCATACAGCTTGTTCTTGAAAGTGGTGTCAGAGGCCTTGGGGAACATGCACTCCTCTTCAAGGATGGCAAAGATTCCCATAGGCTGTTGGAAAAATGAGCTTAGTTTTAAAAGTGGCTATTATAAAACAATACAAATCTAGCACTTGGCTCATTTGACTGATTAAAACTGACCTTCTCAATGAGCTCAATGCAAGCGGCTAAGTCCATGCCGAAGTCAATGAACTCCCATATAATGCCCTCTTTCTTATATTCCTCTTGCTCCAGAACGAACATGGTGTGGTTAAAGAACTGTTGCAGTTTCTCATTGGTGAAGTTGATGCATAGCTGTTCCATGCTGTTGTACTGTGATTGAAAAATAGTTTGTAATATGAATGTCCTCTACTGAGATTATACTACTGTACATTGTGGTGTGAGTGAAAAATGGTGTTAACTTATGCTTACATCAAAAATCTCAAAGCCAGCAATATCCAGCACACCGATATAGAACTGCCTTGGCTGTTTAGTGTCCAACATCTGGTTTATACGAATGACCATCCACAAGAACATCCTCTCATAGATGGATTTGGACAAGGCCGAAACTGAGTTATTGACCTGAAACAGAATATAGCAGTGGTCATCCTATGCTCAGAGACCAAAAAGTAAAATGCTTATAAGGACAAAAACAGGTCATTTTACTACTAGAAATTCTGTCCAAATACTGCAATGTGGTTTGTGATCTTAAGTAAACTTTTTAGTGACTAAAATAATACCTGTGGCACAGTCTGACCCTTGGTGACATACTCGTTTCCGACTTTCACTCTTGGGTAGCACAAAGCCTTCAGCATGTCAGCGGAGTTCAGGCCCAAGAGGTAACAGATTTTGTCAGCAGCTAAAAAAAAGTGTAACAGTGAAGCATTTTGGTGATTTGAAATGTATAGCGACCAATTTCATACTCCCCATTCCAAACAAATTTGAGACGGCATAAGAAACAAGTTTGTCCACCTCAGCTTTTTGTCCAAAATAGTGTTAGGTTAAAGGCTATATGTCTAACAAAAACATAAAGGTATCTAAGTGACCATTGTTTTGTAAATACTTGTCTTTAAATGAAGATAATACTTTTTTAATCCAGAGGGAAATTTAGAATATGAGTGTTTATACATGAATACACATATGATGATATAAATAACATGGTGGTATGACAATTTTGTTGGTTTGTTTGGTTCTCTTTCGGAATCTACCAGTGCCAGTCCATTTTTGTCAATTATGATAAAAATGTTTACTAGATATCAGTCATATTTAACTTTAATTTACATTATAAAATTACCTCAATAAATAAGACTACCTTGTAGTTATTACTAGAACTGACTGATTGAGTAGAGTGTTGTAACCTACTCTCAGTGCCATCAGGCTCAGCCTGCTCTTCGCGCTGCTTCTGCTTGAATTTCATGTTGCCATGATGAAGCACAGCACCAGTCAGCTTGTAAATGATGACTTTCTCCTCTGCATTGAAACCCAGGATGTCAATGGCATCCTATAATGATAAATTATTTGATTATTTTAAAACTATCTTCAAGAAACTGAAGAGGGGAAAACCAATTATTGGAAGACTTACATCTGTGGCATCCAACTCCTCTTTGTCATTAATGCTCGCCACAGTGATTTGACCCTGACTGCACATTGGGAAGTCATAGGGGTTGGAAGTGATGAGGGCCATTTCTGTCGGGATTAAAAAATGAATTTGCAAATTCTGAATTACATTTATTGATTGAACATTTGGTGAAATTATTAACCTTACCTATAATTTCAGGCTTGTGGTTGGTCATCATCTGGAAGAAGATGTGGTAGCCTCTCTCATCAGGAAGCTGGAATGTCACTCTAGACTTCTCCAGCAGGTCTTTTTATGCAGGGAAGGATGTATTGTCAATTGATACATTTAAGGCAATAAAAGAACATTTCTACTTGGAACAATTATACTTACAAGTCTCAATATCAGCACTAGCCAGTTTTCCAGATGTGGCAAAATGAATTCTGATGAATTTTCCCTGTTTGAGATTACATTTTGACATAACATGTATTAATTTAGCTCATGCTTTTAACCAAAGCAGGTTACACATGAGGAAAATATTCAAGTATTCAATAAATATTCAAATATTCAGTAATACACCTAAGAGTTACAATAAATCTGCCTTTTCTAATAAAAGAAATCAAAATATGATAGTGTAGAGTAGACAGAAAGAGATACTAATAAATATAAAACAAATTGCATGATAAGAAAAACCTTAAGAATTTGATTCTATCTAAAAACAAAAAAACATCTAAGAGATTAGATTTTTAGAACTTACAAAACGTGAAGAGTTGTCATTCCTCACTGTCTTGGCATTACCATAAGACTCCAGCAGTGGGTTGGCAGCAATAATCTGGTCTTCAAGAGAGCCCTGCAAGTCAATACATATATCGTCATTGAAGTTAATGTCTGTGTTGCTATGTGATAATTAGCCTATAAATATGCAAGGGGTCCTGTACCTTAATTTTTCCACTGCTGCCGGATGATGCATCTTTCTTCCCACCAGCCACTGCAATTGTTGCAAAGTACTGGATGACACGCTTGGTGTTTACAGTCTTGCCAGCACCAGATTCTCCGCTGTATTAAACAGAAGATATTGCAATTTTCTGTATCACAATTACAAAGTGTACCAGAAGAGTATACAGAAGATAATGTAAAGGTTTAGCCTTTTAATAATGTAAAAAAGTTTTAAGGGATGCATGGACAGTTACGTGATCAGGACAGACTGATTCTCTCTGTCTGTGGGGAAAAATAGAGATTGACATGAATGGTTCATTTTACATTTAATCAAATATATAATGTATTATTCAGTGATGGATTTAAAACTGAAAGCATACCTTGGAGCATGAACTGAAATGCGTTGTCAGAGACAGAGAAGATGTGGGGCGGGGCCTCCACACGCTTCTTGCCTCTGTAGGCATCCACCACTTCTTGGTCGTATACTGGGAGCCACTTGTAGGGGTTCACAGTGACACAGAAAAGTCCAGAGTAGGTCTAGAATGAAGAAATTAAGAAGATAGTTTTTTTCAGCTTTTCAAATTCATTTTATTTTCTTGATTTGTTTAAAAGTGTAATGCTTACATAGATCATCCATGCTGCATAACGCTCTTTGAGGTTATACAGGACAGAAGCTTCATTGAGATGGGTCATCATGGCCATGTCCTCAATTTTGTCGTATTTCGGAGGATTCAAGGGGAAGACTTCGTCTTCCTTCACTGTCCTTTCCTAAAACCAATGTAGAAACAGTTTTAACAAAGAGATGTATTCAAGAAACTTTCTGTGAAAATGACATTTTTACATCAGAGCAATTTCAACAGCCTTGCTTAAAGTACCTCCTTGGTTTCAACCGTTTCAACAACGGCTTTGCCGCCTTCCTTCTTTTTAAGTGTAGCCTTGACGTACAACTCCTCTTTGTCAACCACAAAGCAAGCAGTCTTTGCATCAAAGGGCCTGGTTTGGGCCTCAAGTCTCTCCCTCTCGGGCTTACGAAGGTAGATGGAAGCTTTGCCATACGTGGCCATGTCAGCGTCCCCCATGGTTGCTGGTTACTGCATTAATCATAAACATGAAGAGCAAACTGTGTCAACATAAAATGCTTTGCACAATCAGACATGTACAGATAGGGTACTGTAAATAAAGTGGTTGACAGTCAACAGGGAACAAAACATGTATGGATCTTATCAAAAGGGGACTCAAACTGCACAATGCATTAAAAAAGTAAAATACAACACAATATTTTGATATCTTAATAATAATGGAACCCATTTATTTACTGCATAATTGTCCTGAAATGTAATCTCATCCCCATCATACTAATATTGACTTTGAACACATTGAATATACACACATATCCAGATATCAATGAAATATGGTGGGGGTGGGGGGTAGGGGGGTTAAACATAAGCTTCCATTTTAGAACTGTGAAGGCCTTAGAGTCATAATCAGTGACATTACGTCACTAATGGTGTAGGCAGCATATTGGACACAATCTGCATAGATTGAATATTTCTATACAAATAAGACCTTGAAAGGAGCAATAATCAGTAAATGCCCCCAAAAGATCTACTTTACTAGAATGCAAGTAGCTTGCTTTAATCATTTAGCTGTTCAGTTAAATCAGATGTACTGTAAATCAGATGTACTGTACCTTACCTTTTCCTCCCAAAAGAAGATGCAATTTCCACAGTTGTTATGAGTATCTAAATATGATAAAACACACAAATACGTATTTTAGTATCAATACATTTAATGTAGTAATCTTAAGTTTATTATTACATGCTTTAGAGATGCAGTTTGTCACATTCTCTAATAGGAGCCACCTCCTGACTGCCTGTCTGTAAAAGCAAAGAATGACTTACTGTGCACTGGAACCCCCTCTTTTGCAGCCCTCCCATACTCTCAGCAGGTCCTTTTATTGACCGTATTCTGTCAACTAAGCAGAGCTCTAATTAAGCAAAGTGTGTTTGAATCTATTTAAACATCACCTCAACCTCACTGAGACGAAACAGCAGACTAGACGGTTTACTTATTAAGGAGCCATAATTGAAATATGTTGTTTTTTGGAAATCCCTTTGTGAAAAGATTTTTTGTGTATTTTAACTGATTCATTTATGGGATACATTAGGATTTTTAAAAAATAAAAACCATTTGATATCTGGAGATGCTCATTATGGTCACATCTGTGGCTATTTTTAACCGAGCAGAAAAAAAACTGCAAGAAGAAGTTATGGAATTGGCACACTGAACAATGTTGTCTATGAATATGTTTTCACTATGAACATAGTATCAAATGCAATTGTTATCATATATCATAATTAAAGTGTATTATAAAGTGTATTGTCCTATTTTGTTGTCACAAAGTGTTTGACGACCCCAATCATGTTTGGCTAACTGCGAGTCTGGCTGTTTTGCTACTTTGTTTGATACGTTGATCAAGCATGATGATGTCAATCAAACATCTCACGCAGGCTGTTTGTTTCAACGTAGCCATATTGTAATGAAGGATCAGATTAGTTACTTAACTTGGATATTATGGGGATTTTAATATTTTTTTTTATATAACCCTTGTAAGGTGTTCATGTTTTTGTTACTCAGCCAATGTTCAAGGGTCTGGTGGACCCATCACATTGTAATGTTTTTAAATTAATACAGCCATAACAATTTATGTAAAAATAGTTCAATTACCAAGGATATTGACATAATTTTTGGTTAATTAATTAAATTAAATTAAATTACAAACAAGGTATGGGTGGGAAAAAAACCCCAATAGAAACAAGGGTTTTGATCAAACACACACACTCACACGCACACACTCACCCTCACACCCTTTGTAGATATCAGTTTACAAAATGTTGTTTCCCAATGTAATTAATATGTCCTTCAAATATTAATGTTCCGTATTCTATTTCTGCCTGCCACGCATACATAACATGTGTTACTAGTTTTGTTTTGGCAGTGAGTGAAGCGGCATAATTGTAGGGCAACATTCCAAAAGTGAAGAGCACAGCCGTTTTATTACTGGTGTTCAGTGACAGATTTCAGAAGCTCTCGGCCTGGACACACTGCACTACCAAATGTGAGAAATTGAAGCATAAAGTAGATAAGAAGCAATGATTTCTTCTCTATTCTTCTTTAACCTTCTGACACTATTTAAATACTTGTTTTTGAGGTTAGCCTTTTTGGCCTATTCAGGGTTTTTTTATGGTGGCTCTTCAAATACAGTATGTGCAACCAGTCTCTAGCTTCCATAGTTAATAAATATGACGGTATGGTGTTTCAGCACACGCACACACACACACACACACACACACACACACACACACACACACACACACGTGCGCGCGCACGCACACACGCACACACACACACACATATATATGTATTTGTCCCCTTCCCAACTTCTTCTATTTTTGTCACACTAGAATGTTTCTGATAATCAAACTCATTAGACAAAAAAAAAAAGCTATCCAACTCTACCTGGTCCTATGTGAAAAAGTAATTGCACCTTAGTTATTAAATTAACCAACTAACCAAGCTCACAGACACACCCAGCCATGATTACTGCCAACCCTGTTTAATCTAAACATCACTTAAATAGAACTTGTCTAGCAATGTGAAGTTGGCTAAAAGGTCTCAAAAAGCAGCACATGTAAAGCAGCAATGAGGGGGCCAAGCAGAGTGCAGATAATTGAGCTGCCGAGATGGCAGATAAATTTGACATTGCCAAGGTCTCTACTGCATCGCCTGCCAATTGTCTAAAGGTCTCTACTGCACCACTTGCCCATTGCCCAGGGTCTCTCAACTGCACTGCCTACCCAGAGTCCCTCCACCGTGCTGTCTGTCCATTGCCCAAGCCTTTGAATGTTTTAGCGTTGGCCTGTTGGTGGCACTACAGCAAGCATGGTAAAGTGTTGTAAATTGGTGAGGGGGGCCTAACCTTTTGCCCCAATCCACCGAGCAAGTTTCAACTTGATAGGTCAAAGTATTGCAGAGATATTTGCATTAATGCTATTAAAAAATATGAAATTTGATCTGTTGGTAGCGCTAGAGGTTTAGATCTAGAGGTGTGAAAATTGGCGTGCTTGGTTATCGCCAAGCCTTGATGCCTCGTACCAAATTTGGTTTCGATTTGTGAACGGGTGGCTGACATGCGAGTTCACTTCCTGTTCCTCTAGCGCCGCCCTAGTGGTCAAACGTTACTAAATGTACTGTGCGTCCTCAGGATGTGGTCCTAAGTCTACGTACCAAGTTTGGTGTCGAAACGAGAAAGTGTTGCTAATTATAACGCCCCTTGTGGTCAACGGTCACTAAATTTATTGTGCGTCCTCAGGATGTGGTCCCGAGTCCACGTACCAAGTTTGGTGTCGATACGAGAAAGTGTTGCTAATTATAGCGCCCCTTGTGCGTCCTCAGGATGTGGTCCCGAGTCCATGAACCACGTTTGCTTTCGATATCTGAAAGCCTGGCCGAGATATTAGCTCATTTCCTTTAACTTTAGCGTCCCCCTAGTGGTCAAAAGTCAAAAGGTTTTTTTGTGTCCTCAGGATGGTGTCCCATAACCTGACTCCGCCAGATGTCTGACTCCGCATATCCATCTGGTAACTTTTCATTGAAGAACTTTTGGTAAGGGGCGGATATACTGGTTAGCTGATTGGATAAACCATCTGTCTATCACCACCTTTGTTGGTTATCGACGGGCCAAATCAACCAATTAGATGAATGTTCTTCTAATGCCTTCTTTAACAAAGGCTACAATTAAGTTAGGTAACGTAACTAACGTTAAGATGTTTTAACTTACCATTTGTATGTGACATGAACCTAATCAATGACAATTTCCATCAAGTTTTCACGGTAGGCCCTACACTTCTTAAGAAAGTAGGCCTACGCTGATTGGACGTTCGTTTGGTGAACTGCTCCAAATTCTCTTTAACGAAAAGTTGCCAGACTGATCTGCGAGTGAAACCCTGAATCTCGTGAGATCAGGATGGTCTCACGAGGCTAGGTGTCCCAAGTCCATGTACCAAGTTTGGTGTCGATACAAGAAAGTGTTGTGAATTATAGCGCCCCTTGTGGTCATCGGTCACTTAATTTATTGTGGGTCCTCAGGATGTGGTCTCAAGTCCATGTACCAAGATTGGTTTCAATATGTGAAAAGGTTGCTATAAGATATGAGCTCATTTCCTGTTACTCTGATGAAAATTATGAATTTTGACCTGTTGGTGGCGCTAAAGGCTTAGACCTAAAGCTGTGGAAAATGGTGTGCGTGGTCATCGCCATGCCCTGATGCCTTGTACCAAATTTGGTTTCGATTTGTGAAAGGGTTGCTGACATGCGAGTTCGCTTCCTGTTTCTCTAGCGCCGCCCAAGTGGTCAAAAATCTGACCAATAACTTTTGTTGGGCTTTGTCTAAAGATCATGTGCCAATTTTTGTCACGATCGGTTAAAGTTTGTGGTCTATTTTCTTGCATTCAAAAATTTGAACTGTTGAACTGGTGGCGCTAGAGGGTAGGACTTATTGGCAAGTTGGTGTGCGTAACCAGGGCCATGCCCTGATGGCATGTATCAAGTTTGGCACTAAAGAGATATGAGCTGACTTCCTGTGTGGCGGCTTCACCGCCATATTAGATTTGCTCTTACGGGCCGATACTTTTGAAATTGAAAAATCTGTCTCATAACTTTTGTGAGGCTTGAAGGTCTGAAGATTAAGTGTATCAAGTTTCATAAGAAACAGACAAAATCTGAGACCCGTGAAGCTTTTGGAAAGTTTTGGAAATTGGTGGGTGGGGCCGTACCTTTTGCCTTAATCAACTCTGCAAGTTTCAGCTTCATAGGTCCAAGTATTGTGGAGCTACTTGCATTAATGCTGTTAAAAAATGGATGAGTTTTGACCTGTTGGTGGCGCTAGAGCGCTCGAGGTGCCGACATGACACTTGGTGAAATTAATCATTGGACTGTCCCCAATCAGTGTGCCAAATTTCACAACTTTTTTACCAGACTTCCATGGCAGAATAATAATAATAGGAAAACATAGAAACACAATGGGTGCCTTCGCAGCTTCGCTGCTTGGCCCCCAATAAAGATATTACTAAATACATCTCATAATGAGTAGTTATTCACCATCATTTGCAAATTGGTAATGATGGAGAGGCAAATTTGAAGCACTGTTTTGTCATTGACTGACACCACGGTGAAGTAAGTTTCACTTTGCCAATGAGTTCAAATAATAGATGAGTGCAAATGTGTGTACGCTATACTCTGCTAATCTTTAGTGAAGCATGGTTTAGTGGAATATCTGTTCCATACGGTCTTGCGTGCAAGCAGATTCTTTCAGATGCGCCACAGACTATGAAAATATCGATGCACTGTTTAAAGTTGTGCTGCTCGCTGTTAAAGGGAAAGACAGATGTCATTATCATTGGTTTAAATGATGTTACGCCCAAAACACACCCATGACTAATTAAGAAACCTAGGAACTAGAGATGTCCGATAATATCGGCCCACCGATATTATCGGCCCGATATTAGCATAAAAATGTAATATCTGTTAATATCGTTATCGGATTTTTTTTGCCTTAAAACCGATAAAATAATGCTTGCGTTACACCCAAATAGTGCCTATGCGCTCCTGAAGCGTTTACCGGCGCACAGATGATGACCTCATCAAGCTGCGTCTTGAAGCATACAAACAAGCGTGGATGGCTGCAGTAACAAACTTGCTCGCTCTGTTTCAACATTATGTCTGTGGTTTGGAATTGGCCATGGCCGTCGTAGCCCCTTGAGTTGGCCGTGACGCCCCTTTGAAAATCAGAGGTTTACAGACCACGGTGGCCTTGGTGCCCCCTTCTTTAAATATTCTGCTTTGCGTCCTACTAATAGCGATATATATTTAGCCTATGGCCAAATTACGCAGTGGAGAAAGTGACAGCGCAAGAAAGTGCGTCCAAATTAACCCATTCTTCTCAGTTGAACTACTCGCGAAGTAGCCTACTCATCACACAGACATCACAAGTATCACATGAAAGAGCTTTTTCTCAGCTTTTAAACGATGTTAGCCGCTAATTGCTGTGGTGAACGGTTCGCGAGAAAAGTAAATAATATCATTCAATCATAAATTCTACTGAAGGTTTTGCGTCCATCTCCCTACCCATTCATCTCGGTGGAATACTTCAGAACCCTCCGTTTAACATATGACAAACCATATATCAGAATAAACAGCAGACCTTACCGAACAGAAAGGTGTAAATCAGTCCCCTGTACAGTTAGCCGTTCCAGACTAATCCCGTTTTGAATTTGCAGTAAATTTCAACATACATGGATGTCTCCAAATTTGGGATTTTTTGGGTTTTACACAGTGTTTAAATTGTTCCACATTATTTCATAACGGGCCAAATACAAAACAAATATTACAAATGTCGCCTAGATATCGGTAAATCAGAGGACAGCTGACTGTAAGAGTTTGTGAAAGTAGCCTTAATGATCACAAAATGCTAAGCATGCATAGGCTATTTGAGTTTCTTAAAGCTGAGCTGTGCTTAAATTGTTCAATACATGATTTCATAACAGGCCAAATATAAAATAAATGTTAAATATAGCCTAGATATCTGAAAATATTAGATGATCAGATGATTTACAGTTATATGTAATATGTCATGTTTTTGTATACAGTGATGCAGGTCTACTGCAGTGAATACAACTTTGATCATTTTTATAGCCTACTACTGTATAGTTAACTTTGGCCTTGGTGCCCTGACATGTGGCCTTTGTGCCCCCCACCAAATATGCCCAACTGAAGGCCAAGTGGCCTTGCCCCTAAAATGGTGAAATTCCAAGCCTGATTGTGGGTATGGCCCGTTATGTACTTCACCTCAAGCCTGAAGTATTTTTTGTAGCTCAAACAAATGTTTTCAAAATTGTGCAGTATAGTTGCTTGCCACATTGTAATTGACTCATATTTGTGCATTCATTCAATTAAGGTGATTGAGTTTTAGTTAAAGAAACAGTTCATGAAGCATCCTACAAATGCAGGCTCATTTAACACAGAAAAAGGGTAGCCTGTCATACACCATGCCTGTTATTTTAGTTGGCTTTACATTCTGCTATGTTGCACATAGTTGTTCAGGTACAATGTTTTATCATTTGTGAAGAAGTCAAATTTGCCCTATTTGTTGTGGGCATTGTCAAGATTATCTCAGGGAGAGTGTAATCCAAACTGTTGTTTGAGACAATTAAAAAATAAAAAATAAACATGGCACTTTTTCCCTAAATTAAGTTGAAGTATTTTTCTTATTTTGCACAGACAATGTTAACATTTGGAAAGCCTTGTTGCATTCAAGAATGCATCCAGTGGGGCATCACAATAACATTAAGCATGTTGTGTTAATTCCACAACAGGAGATATGTGATGTTACCTAAATTAGTTTTTAAGGAAAAATAAACCACATATCGACATCGGTATCGGCTGATATCGGAATCGAAATTTGAGAGTTGGACAATATCGGCATATCGGATATCGGCAAAAAAGCCAATATCGGACATCCCTACTAGGAACGCCTTGTTGCGCCATCCACCCGACGTTTGATAACGAAAACACTCCCAAATGTTGACTGACAACCGAGCAAAAATAGCATCTATGGGAGAGTTGCAAGGCGAAAACCACTGCTGACCAAAAAGAACACAAGAAAGGGAAGGCTTGTCTCACATTTGCAAATGATATATGTGACCCTTGCAAGGCGAAACCAGTCGTTTTGGTCAAATTTACAAAATTAAGTTAATGTGCTCACATGAACGGCCATTGACTAAGCTTTCCAACAATATGTATATCGAGGGTATTACAAAAAGTATCGCTAAGATAACCGCATCCAAAGTTGCCATGGTTCTCCTGTCACGTCACTGTAAATTGTCACGTGCGATAGTGTGAGGACACAGCTATTACTAGCCTTACGGTAGCGTGACTTTGAAGCGGATGACTGACTATGTCCAGTTTTATCAACCGAGTGAGTGTCTTTTTCTGCCCCCTAGTTAATACCTGGGACGGTCGTAAGGTGTCACTATAGTGGGGGGCCTTAAGCACATTTTCGCGCAAATTCATCTAAAAGCGCCAAATTTTGCATAGATGTAGCTTAGGTCATACTGAAATGATTTAGCTAGGGCGCCGGAGACAGCGACCCTTGGGGCCAAGATGGCGGCAAAATCCAATATGGCCGCTGCGCGAAAAGGGTTCCGGCTATAACTTTTGAACTACATGAGTTACAAATACAAACTTGATATCTTTTTCAGCTTAATTGATCATGGGGAATACATAGGAATGTTAATATTTATGACCCGGTGCATCTGGACCACTTATTCCTCCAATTCTAATATGGCAGCTTCGGCTGTAGTATGGGGCCTTACACCCCATTCTTTGTGCAAATTAATCTACAAGCAACAAATTTGGCACGGATAGAGCTGAGGGAATAATGAAATGATTCAGCCAGGCCGCCCGAGCCAGTGGTCCCTGAGACCAACATGGCAGCCAAATCCAAAATGGTTGTCGCCTGAAAGGGATTCGGCTATAGCTTTGGAGCCAGATGCGATACAAATACAAACTTGATGTCTATTTTACCTTTTTTGATGATGGGAAACCCATAGGAATACTTACATTTATGATTGGGTTTATCAGGACCCCCCAAATTCCCTAAATTCAATATGGCTGCTGTCCGAAAAAGGGTTTTGGCTTCAGATTTTGAACCAAATGCGCTACAAATGAGGATGTTGTGTCTATTTTTAGTTTATTGACCACAGGAAGTCCATTGGCATATTTATATGTATGCTTGTGTAAGTCTGGAACCTGTATTCTTTTCAAGACTTTGTTGAAAGTCTTTTTTTACCACAACTTTGAAGGTTATTCTCAATGTGGATTAATTTCCTTATAAAAGTGAAATGCTTTCAATGTACCACAGGTGAATACATTTTGAAATGTAATCATATAAGAAAGAATAAGACACAATTATTATTGCAAGGCAATATTTATAATATGTCAAATTGTTAAAAGAATAATATAGTCAATTTGTCCAAAACTCTTCAAAGGTTTGCTTAGCACATCAAAAAACAGCAATAACATAAAAACAACAACAGTGAATTTTCATGGTCTCTCTCATGAATTTTTGCCTGAAGAAGACCCAGCAGGGTCGAAACGTTGCCTGTTGTGCATTAAATATATGGGAGTCAAAAGCAGTGTTGCGGACATTATATTTTTTCAATTGAGTAAGTTTTAATTTGTCCTGCACCTGCCAGAAGGTGGGATGTGCACACAATAACTGTTTGCTCTCTCATGAATTCTCATTCTTATGGTCTCTCTCACAATTGTAGTCATAAGAACAAAACACTTATGGAAAAAAAGTAGACCTGGTTAGGAAGGAAGTTGGTAGGAAAGGAAGTAGTTGGCTAAACACTGTCTTTCGTCATCTTCTGAGACCACAGGTGACCACTACATGAACCCATTACAATTTGCATACCGTCCAGAGGTGGGTGTGGAGGATGCCTTAATCTACCTGCTTCATAGAACACACTCTCACCTGGACAGGGGCTGGTAGTATTGTGAGGATCATGTTCTTTGATTTCTCAAGTGCTTTTAACACCATACAGCCTATGCTGCCACGTGACAAGCTTTGAAGGATGCAAGTAGACACCTCCACAACTTCATGGATTACTGATTACCTGACTGACAGACCACAGGTTGTGAGAATGAAAGGGTGTGTGTCTGAACAGGTAGTCAGTCGCATAGGAGCACCACAAGGGACTGTTGTCTCCTTTTCTTTTCACACTGTACACCTCAGACTTCCAGTACAACTCTGAGTCATGTCACCTGCAGAAGTTATCAGACAGTTCACAGACTGCAGTTGTGGGGTGTGTCAGTGATGGTGAGGAGACGGAGTACAGGCAACTGGTGGACCACTTTGTGACATGGTGCAGAACAACCACCTTGTCTTGAATGTGGCTAAGACAAGGGAAATGGTGGTGGACTTTCGTAGGACCAGTGAACACACTCAGCACAAAGTGAACACACAGTGAGGTGAAGCACACATTTATCCCGACGCAGTGAGCTGCCTGCTACAGCGGCGCTCGGGGAGCAGTGAGGGGTTAGGTGCTCAAGGGCACTTCAGTTGTTCCTACTGGTCGGTGTTTGAACCGGCAACCCTCCGGTTACAAGTCCGAAGCGCTAACCAGTAGGCCACGGCTATCCCAAAGAAGGGTCAGAGCAGACTCTTATTTTTTGAGAAAGCTTAGGTCATTTAAATTTAATGTGTGGTCATGGTAAAAAAAAATAGTTTTCATCTGTAGCTTATTCGGTTCAAAAGTTGTAGTCAAAACCCTTTTTCGGACAGTCACCAGATTGCATTTGGGGACTTTGAGGGTCCACATATACCCAATCATAAATATATATTTCCCATAGCCAGAAAAGGTGAAATATTTATTAATTTTACATTTGTATCTCATCTGGGTCAAAATATGCAGCCTACAGTAATCCCTTTTCAGGTGGCGGCCATATTGGATTTGGCAGCCATCTTGGTCCCAGGGGCCACTGACTCCGGCATCCTCAAAAAATCATTTCAGTATGCCCTCAGCTGCATCCATGCCAAATTTTGTGCTTGTAGATAAATTGGCGAAAACAATGGGGTGTAAGGCCATATTGGAATTGGAGGATTAAGGGGTCCAGATATACTGGGTCATAAATATAAACATTTATATGTGTTTCCCATGATCAATTAAGCTGAAAAAGACATCAAGTTTGTACTTGCAGCTCATGTGGTTCAAAAGTTATAGTCGGAACCCTTTTCGGGCAGCGGCCATATTGGATTTGGCTGCCATCTTGGCCCCAAGGGTTGCTGGCTGCGGCGCCCTAGCTCAATCATTTCAGTATGACCTGAGCTACATCTGTGCCAAATTTGGTGCTTGTAGATAAATTGGCGCAAAAAATGGGGTATAACTACAGTCAAAACTGCTTTTTTGGACAGGGGACATATTGGAATTGGAGGATTAAGCTGTCCAGATATACTGGGTCATAAATATAAACATTCCTATGTGTTTCCCATGATCAATTAAGTTGAAAAAGACATCAAGTTTGTATTTGTAGCTCATGTGGTTAAAAGCTAGTCGGAACCCTTTTCGGGCAGCGGCCATATTGGATTGGCTGCCATCTTGGCCCCGAGGGTCTCTGGCTCCGGCGCCCTAGCTAAATCATTTCAGTATAACTTGAGCTACATCTGTGCCAAATATGGCGCTTTTAGAAGAAATTGCATGAAACGACCTATTTATGTGCTTAAGGCCCCCCACTACTATAGAATATAATTAATGTATTTCGGGGGAAGTAAGGGGAGAAGAAGTTCTATGCACACAGATTGTGTAGGCTATAGGCCCACTTTTAAAATGTGCTACTGCTACGTAAATGGAAAACTTCTCCTGGTCCGTAAAATGACGCCAGGATATTTCTAAAAGTTTGTGCTTTTGACCGTTCGTGCCCTGAAAGGCAAGTCTTTCACATTCACATTCGGTTACATCTGCCAAGAACGAGAGCTTACACATTGAGTGACGAGTAGCCTAATGAGTAGGCTACATTTTAGCTCTACCGTAAAACCTTATAGCGGCGTGGACAAATGGAATGACTGCTAATGTGTTTAATCTTCACCTAAATAAAGTCAGGGTTTAACAGTCAAAACATATGTTTATCCGTGAAATTTGTTAACAATATGAAAGTGTAGACTGTATACTGTCGAATTATGCAAAAACGTGAAATTCAACATTTTAACCCATGCGTTTGTTAATCGTGGATTTTCTCAAAATAGCACTGTGCGCAAGACGACTGGTTTCGCCTTGCAGGGTCACATATGATGATACATTTGGGATAATATTCTCTGGACTGATGAGTCAAAAGTGGAACTTTTTGGAAGACATGGGTCTCGTTAAATCGTTGACCGGGCGACTTGCCATAGTTGATGGAACCGTGAATTCTGCTCTCTACAAAAACATCCTAAAGGAAAATGTCTGGCCCTCAGGTTGTGACTTGTAAACACAGTTGAGCTATGCAGCACAACAATGACCCAAAGCACACAAGCGAGTCCACCTCTGAATGGCTCAAAAGAAACAAAATTAAGGTTTTGGAGTGACCTAGTCAAGGTCCTGACTTGAATCCAATTGAGATGCTGTGGCATGACCTTAAACGGGCAGTTCATGCTCTGAAACCCTCTAATGCTGCAGAATTAAAGCAATTACAGCGGGGAAAATAAGTATTGAACACGTCAACATTTTTTTCAGTAAGTATACTTCCAATGAGGCTATTTGCATGAAATTTTCACCAGACATTAGTATTAACTCAGATAATCCACCCATATAAAAAAATCCAAACATTAAAGTCCATAGGTAGAGTTATGTGCAATAAAGTGGAATGACACAGGAAAAAAGTATTGAACACGCCTGCTGAAATTTCTTAAATACTTTGTGGAAAAGCCTTTATTCGTAATGACAGCTTCAAGGTATTTCCTGTATGATGAAACTAATCAGTCAGAGTATTCTGGTGTGAGTTTGGCCCATTCTTTTAAACAGATAGTCCTTTAATATTGAAGATTTCAGGGGTCCCTCTTGTAAATCCTGATCTTTAGTTAACTTCCAAAACTGTTCAATTGAATTGAAGTCAGGGCCTTGATTTCCTTTCTCTGAAACCAATTGAGAGTTTCCTTTGCTGAATGGTTAGGATCATTGTCCTGCTGGAAGGTCTAGCCATGTCTCATCCTCATCATCCTGGTGGATGTAAAGATTCTCCCAGAAAAAAATGACTCCATTCATCATTCCTTCAACTGTATGAAGTCTGCTAGTACCATGAGATGAAAAACAGCCCACACCATGATGCCACCACCTCCAAACCTCACTGTTGGTAGGGTATTTTTAGGGTGATGCACAGTGCCATTTCTCCTCCAAATATGGTGTGTAGTATGACATCCGAAAAGTTACATTTTTAACCAGAATACATTCTCTCAGTATTTCATAGGATTGTTCAAATGTTGTGTAGCAAACTTTCAACGAGCTTCGACATGTTTTTCTTCAGCAATAGAATCATGCTGGATGAGCGTGCATAGAGGCCATGGCGGTGGAATGCATTACCTATGATTTTCTCTGTAACAATTGTACCTGCTGCCTCCAAATCTTTCTGGAGCTTTCTCAGAGTGGTCCTTGGCTCTTGGGCTACTCTTCTGACTATCCTTCTGACTTCCTGGTCAGAAATCATGCAAGGAGATCCTGTGAATGGCCAGTTGATGATGTAGTGATGTTCCTTCCACTTGCAAATAATGGCTCCAATACTGCTTGCTGGATGATTCTGAAGTTTTGAAGTGCATCTGTAACCAGTTCCATTAATATGTTTGGCAACAATAAGGTTGCAAAGATCGATCTTGGGAGAGCTCTTTGCTTTTACCCATCATGAAATGTTTCTTGTGTGACACCTTGTTAACAAAAAACCTTTTTATAGCCCACCAGTATGTACTAACCCAGCTTATATCAATTTGCACAGATAGGAGGGATAATTTCTCTAACTACTTATAGATTCCAGTTTGTTCCTTGCCATTCCTTGCGTTTGTGTACTGCTTTATCTTAGCGTGTTCAATACTTTTTCCCTGTGCCATTCCACTTTTTTACTCATAACACTACTTTTAGACATTAATGTTTGGATTTTTATATATGTGTGGATTACCTAAGTTAATACTAATGTCCGGTGAAAATTTCATGCGAATAGCCTCACTGGAAGTATACTTACTGAAAAAAATGTTGACGTGTTCAATACTTATTTTCCCCGCTGTATATAATGAGAAGTGGGCCAAAGTTCCTCCGCAGTGATGTAAAAGACACAATGGCAGTTATCACGAACGCTGGGAATGATGCCAAAAACCTCCCTTCCTACCAACCGGTGGATCCATCAAACGTGATGTCAAACAAGGGTGGAGGATTGGTCCACTGTGTAAGAATTGACTAGTTGCACGAAAGGCTCTTGGTGAGCTCATTTGTTTCCTGTGGAGCCAGGTGTGTTTGAACCTGCCGCACCTCAACCTGCCAATACCCGCTAGCCAACTCAACAGCCGCCTGCTGCAAACTCGTCAGGGACTCCTAAATATGCAGCAGCGGAAAGGAATCCTTGTGTGTCACGGTCATCAACACAAAACCACCATGACCCGTCTTTCTTGCGGACTAGGACCACCGGAGGCTGGAACTCTCTTTGATGATCCCACCATCAAGCATGCCCTGTAGGAGTGTCCGGAGCTTGTTCCCCTCACTGGCTCGTTTTGGAAATGCTTCTACAGTATATCATCTCTCTGACTGAATCCTGGCTGGACGAGGAGATCCCAGACACTGAGGTCAGTCTTGATCATTTCACCATCATAAGGGCCGACAGGACCAGTCAGTCAGGCAAGGAGAGAGGTGGCGGGGTCTACATCAACAACAGGTAGTGTGAGAACATCAAAGACCCCAAAACAGGTCCTGCACACAGGATGTGGAGATGCTATCGCTGTTCTTGCATCCCTTCTACCTCCCGAGGGAATTCCCCACGGAATTCCCCAAAGGTGCTCACTGCTCCCTGAGCGCCACTGTAGCAGGCAGCTCACTGCGTCGGGATTAGTGTCACCTCACTGTATGTTCACTGTGTGCTTCATTAATTCACAGATTGGGATAAATGCAGAGACCAAATTTCCCTCACGGGATCAAAAGTCAAGTCAAGTCAAGTCAAGTCATTTTTTATTTATAAAGTGCAAAAGAGTATATACTTACATACTTACTTACTGCCAGTGACGGACTGGGATTAAAAAACGGCCCTGGCATTTTCACCAACCAGCGGCCCACACGGGGACGCGCATGCACACGCGTGCATGTGCCCGCAACACACAGATATAACTTCACATGCACGGACATAACACGTTTGTAGCTATCTGAACTCTAACTTTAATATGCATAAAGACTGAACCAAGAACATGGATATATCATTGCACAACTCCAAAAATATGAAATATGAAAATGAAAAAAGAATAGCCTAGAATAGGCTACATGGATTTCTATGCAACGTCACGAAAACATGCGAGGCAGAAAGCACCATAGAACAGCATAGAGCAGTGCTCTCCATGAAAAGAAATGAGTTTTTGTGCTGAAAACTGCACCAATTTGAAATCACGATGGTTAGAGAATGTTCAATATGTTCAATATCCCTAAAGGAATGCATGTCTTCGCCAAAAATGACAAAATACGATGTTAATGCAAATGAACGGCAAACTCTGAAATATAGCCTGAAATGAGATGTTATTATCATTGAGACAAGGGGTATATAAAAAATTCTGATTGTAGCTTACAGCAGCCGACTATTTAAGTGAAGTGTATAACACTGTGGCACCAGCGTCTTCTGCCCCACGGCTGCGCGCGAATGTAGGCCTAGTTTTGTTGGTAAACGGGAAACCCATCAGAGCAGCCGCTCCACAAACGTGTCTTAATTAACGTCATGCAGTTAACAAGGTGCGAAAGAGCTTGCTCATCAGCATCCAAGTTCATTATAGGACCTCTTTCTCTGTCGCCATCAGCATAAAGGCCTCCAAATTATCATGTGACAATCGTGTCCTTAGGCGATTCTTGATGAATTTAGGAGTGGAAAAACTCCGTTTGTATGCCACTTGAGTACATGACAGTGTTAGTAGGAATTCATTTGCTAACCATATATAGTTGTAGGCACAGGTAAAGAGGTTTAACTGCTGGAGAAGGAAATAGCAACAGATTGCACAATTCTTGCAGGTAGCACATTTCTTGCTCACCAGGTTTTTTCTGTATCTTCCTATATCTCCGCGGCATCATCAAAGTCCGACGCTTTGACTGTATACTCGTTTAGAGGAGACTTTTTCAGGCTGTCCCAGTGCGTGGCGAGATGTGTCAATTCCAACTGTAGATTTTCAACCGTAGCACCTTCACTGAATTTAAGCAGACATTCTCTTATGTTTCGAAGTGCATTTGGGGGCAGTTTATTAGCTTTTATAAGGGGAAAATTCCGAGGATCAAGGCATGCTAGATCGGCAATTCCCCGTGCTGAAGGAAGTAGATGCATTCGGTTTTGAAATTCCCAGAAGTCATTGCTTCATGTAGCCTAACTTTTGTAAATCAGTAATAAAATAAAAGATACACGCAGCATATTTATTGTATTCCAATTTCAAACAATGCACTTTTAAATCATTTGATTGAATAAGGTTACAAAAGAATGTAGACTGATGTAAATATTGAGGGTCACCATGACTGTAGTGTAGAGACTCATGTCTGGTATAAATACTGATCAGGTTCCTACTGTGGAGGAGGAAAAGGGAGTTATAGATAAATGTAACACTATTGATGCTTGATAGTGGGCCGAGAGATATTGTAAAACCGTCTTAACGATAAATGGGCCGCGCAAACCTGACAAGCATGCCGCTCCGTGATTGGCCGGCCCACGAGGGGCCGCGGCCCTTCTGGCATCTGCCCAAATGCCAGACCGTCCAGTCCGTCACTGCTTACTGCCAACCGTCAGACTACACCTGGACCCATATCAATTTGCATACAGACCCAGACTAAGGTACAGAGGATGCGGTGGCATGCCTTCTCCACCCCATCCTTCAACACCTACAGACACCTGGCAAGTTTGCTTCATTCCTTTTAATTGACTTCAGTTCGGCCTTCAACACAATCCACCAGCTCATCAACGAATTGCATCAACATCCCTCCACCTCTCATTCACTGGATCCATAACTTCCTCAGCAACAGACCGCAGACTATGAGAATTGGCTCAACAACTAGAGCCCGACCGATATGGGATTTTGAAGACCGATACTAATATCGATATTTGAGAGTTTCAAAAGCCGATAACCGATATATTGGCCGAAAGTAATTTTTAACCAACACAATTTAAATACTTTCTCCCATAAAATTTTGATCAAGGTGGGACATTATGTGTAAAAATAGGCCTTTAAATAAACTATCTGGTTTCCTAATGAAAGGCTCTTATACAGTTTTTTTTTTAAGAAATAAGAAGTGTATAGTCTTTCCACCTTTGATAACCACCATTCACACTACTTCCATCCGGCCACAGATACAGAGCACTGAACTGGACTAAAGCGACTTTAAAAAAAAAGTTTTACCATCACATTGCTGAACAAGCTGTAACACTGTCACCACCACCTCAGTTTTGTAGGTTCTCACACTGGATGTGTCTATGTAGGTGTCTTAATGTGATGTGTCTTTGTGATGAATGGTGATGGGTAATGCTGGGTGGATGAGATATATGTCACATAGGTGGATGGGATTTATGTGTTACATGTTTTTATATGCTGTGTGGGGTGTGTGTCACAGGGGTGGATGGATATGTGTTACATGTTATATGTGTTTTTGATCTATGTTGTTGTGCTATGGAACTGGATGTAAGAAGATGTGTGGAAATGATGATCCCTATGAGACAACAAAGACTCTTCTGGAATAAGGCCTGGCTAAACAGAGTCACCTGGGAACCAGTGTCCAGGATACATGGGATGGGCTGCCGCTGTACAGTCACTTCTACAACAGGACCGTCCCCAACTAATGTGGGCTTAATGGGGACTTCAGTTTAAGGTCCCCTCCTCAGTCACCCGCCCAGTGGTGACTGAGGAGCTCAAAAATCCTGGGGACTGGCTTGAACACAGGGACAACTATATTGCATATGGCCAGCACGACTGCAATAATTATATAATTATTATAATTATATAATTATTATTAATTGTAAAAATAATTTTGAATGTTTTGTTTATTTGACATCTAACTAGATGTACCGCAGAGCGGTACAAAATATGACCGCCGCCCAGTCCAGCACATTTTTTCCACAAAAATAAATCACGCTGAAAGGCCTATATGATTCTAACTGTCTCACTAGATTGCATTATCCACACTCAATTCTCACTGATATCTGCTAGACAACAAGTACCAAAACATGATTAGTTCATAGATTTCACATGTAAAATTAATTTTATACAACCCCACCTCCATCTTGCCTGTTCATAATTCTGAGAAATTCTTGAATTGTGTGCATGTACATGTTTATGTTATGCGTGTGTGTGTGTGTGTGTGTGTGTGTGCGTGCTTGTGTGTGTGCCTGCGTATGTGCCTGTGCATGCAAGCGTACATATGTCTACTGTGTGAGTATGTGTCATACGTATGATTACTGTGAATGTATGTGTGTGTGTGTGTGTGTGTATCTGTTTGTGCACATGTGTGCACATGAAATGGGTTAACATGACCCCTGGAGGCAAACATACGGAAAAAAATGGTCATCCTAGGCCCTACAGTTTTTAAGATATTCACAGAGAACTGTGTCTGCCCTACCCTTCTTTCGGGGGGTCCAGTCCAGCGGGGGGGCTACAGATCAAAACGAAAAATTACGGTTCCATGCTATCCATGTGGGGGTACATGCCCACCAAGTTTTGTGTACCCTGGTCTTTCAGTGTCCCGGGAATCCTTGTTGGTGTACGTCACTAAATGTACACATAAATTATTTTATTGTAAGGCCCCCCATGAACGAAAGTACACAAAACTTGGCATGCATTCGGAGGGTGTCATAATGATCCTACACTTTTAATTTCGTGCAGTTTTGTCAGCCAAAGATATTGTGATGAAAACACCTAATTTTTTGCTTTTTCATTTTTAACTAGGTGGCGCTATACATAAAAAAAGTGGTAATGGGATGGGTTGACATGCCCCCTTAAGACCAACATACATAAAAAAGGTGGACCTCCTAGGCCCTACGGTTATCGAGATATTCACAGAAAACTGTCTCCGGCCACCTACAGGCCAGTTGGTGTATAGTAACATAAATTAATTTATTGTGTGGCCCCCCATGAACGGAATTCTACGAAACTTGGCGTGCATACAGAGGGTGTCATAATGATCCTACACTTCCAATTTTGTACAGTTTTGACTTTGTTAGGTCACAGATACCTTCAATTACAACACCTAATTTTTACTTTTTTGTGTTTAACTAGGTGGTGCTATACATGAAGTGAGTGGTTATGGAATGGGTTGACATGGCCCCTTGAGATCAACATACAAAAAAAAAATGGTCCTCCTAAACCCAACGGTTTTCGAGATATTCACAGAAAACTGTGTCTGCCCTACCCTCCTTTCGGGGGGTCCAGTCCAGTGGGGGGGCTACAGATCAAAACAAAAAACGATGGTTCCATGCTATCCATGTGGGGTTACATGCCCACCAAGTTTCGTGTACCCCGGTCTTTCAGTGTCCCGGGAATCATTGACAGAAATTTGGGCATGCGAAAAAGAAAAAAAGAAAAAAAAAAAATCTCACTAAACCTATATGACCGCCGCTTCGCTGCGCTGCGGTCATAATTATGACAGAAATGCAGCAACTGCATGTCAAGCCTGTGATGTGGAGGGGGTTTTGCCAGTGCTGTAAAACCTACACCTTCTCTCCTTTCATGTTGTTTATACTTAGTTGTCAGTAGCTCGTAAAGACTTCCCCAAGTAAATGATTTATTGGCACTGTTACAGTCAGCTTTCAACCCTCAACCCTCCCTCTAAGCATACTACTTGCAGTATCCTGTTACGTTATTGTAAATAGATCCTTTATTTCTAAAATAATGTTCCCCTCTAGATTAGTAATAAACAATGTACATTGAGCTGTATCTTTGTGCCAGTCCTGTTTCCTATGTGTGCCTGACCAAACCAAAACCATAGTTTGTTCTTACTATGATATATTTTATGGGTCAAACAACAAGACTATCATAAAATAACAAGACTTGTTGTTTTATAAAAGCCCTATAATAAACTATAAGATCATTACTGGGTTCAATTCAATAGCATATTTTCAACAAGTAGTGACCTTTACACTTACATATTGAAATATCCCACAGAGTCTGCCAAATTATTTCACTAGTGTGCATGCAAGTTAATTAGAGATGTTTCAAAGACATTTCCTTGGACCCACATGCTAAATTGGCTGCCAGCAGCTTTCTGCCAGATTGCAACTATATCACTAAGACCCTGTCCCATACAAGATTATATGGGGTACGTCTGATCCAGTTACTAATTCACAGACATCTGAACATGACAGCTTTGACAACAACCTTTTTGCTGTGGCTGCCATATTTATTTTTGTTTTGCCATAATAGGCGTAGTGCCCACTGAAGTGAACTGGGCACGTGCCCACTCAGATTGTTGATGTTTCAACTGCTTGATGATATATTTGTTCAGCATGCAGAGCAGTTTTTACAAGTGGATAAATCTTTTTGTGGGGCACTGTCCCTTTGACCCATTTGAATGAGCTCCACTGCCTTACATGTCTTCCCCCCCCCCCCCCCCCCCTGCTAAATTCTAAAAACTATTTTTGGATCTGGAGTGTGTGACTGTGAGAGCTTTGGATCTGGGCTGCATCGACTGTGACAGTTTGTTTGTTGGAGGGCAGGGAGCTGCAATGACATTCCAGGGCATTTGTCCTTGACAGGATGTGGGCCATTGACAGTGACAGGGGAGGGGTACTTACAGGTGTGCTGACACCTTTTAGATTAGATTAGATTCAACTTTATTGTGCAGAGAATGAGTACAGAGACAGCGAAATGCAGTTTGCTTCTAACCAGAAGTGCAAAAAAGCCGAAAATTTGCACTCTATTATTTGAACTCATTGGCAAAGTGAAACTAACTTCACCATGGTGTCAACGACAAGACAGTTATATGCAGTTACTTTCACCATCGAAAACATAGGCTGGAAAAAGCAACACTTACCCTAATATTGCTCAAATGACTGAATAAAAAAACATTTATCCTGCAGAGGAGTTGCTTATATCTTGTGACAGTGCGTCTTCAGCTGTGCTCCATACGTGTCTCTCACCTCTCCCCCATCACTTTTAACCGTCATTACCAATTTGCAAATAATGGTGAATAACTACTCATTATGAGATGTACAGTATTTCGTAATATATTCTAATTATGTTTCCCATTGTAATCGTGCAATTTGTTTTGCATGGACGTGCGCTGGTGTGCGTTCATGGATGATAGAAGGATGGCGCGTTGTGCACCTGCCAATATGACTGTTGACAATGCGCTCTTAAAATAACATAAACAACTCGCCATAGACTTCTGACCAGGTGTACAATAGCGATTTTTAGACAATGCGCTAAGCCACTCCCTAAGTTGTTAATTGCCACACCCCTGGGCGCATTGAATAAAAAATAAACGTGCAAAATAAGGAATTAAACTTTGTCCGCGGGTGGAAAATGAGTTTTACGCCATGCGCCAGGGTGCAAAATACAGCCCTTAATGTTTAATGCATTGTGTAGCATCCCCACCGAATTATAGTCAGAAGTCTTGAACTGATGGTCTTTGTCTTTATTGAAGTCTCTAAACTCATCCATAACAAACCAACCACCATAAGCAGTTATTCCTCATCGGAGGGTGCTAATTGCCTCCTGGCTGGGACAAATGAAAGCATGGGGGACGAATTAAACATCCTACAGCTTAAATTATGTAAACCCACAATTTTAATATTTGACAACATATCATGAATGGTACTTAAAGTATGTGCTATGTTAGATAGATTGCTGCTGGGCTATATGTCTTGGTTCATGTCTGTTAACAACTCATTGCAGTCATGGTGAAGTGCGTAGCCTATCTCGGGGTTGCATCCATTACAAACAAACATGCAATGTGAACGTCTGGGGTTGGGGAGAGCACTAAATGCTCTACTGAATAAGCATGAAGTCAAAAAAACACTTTAATAATCAAAAAAATAAACCACTAATGAAGTAAACTTGTGACCATCAAAAATCGTTTATCGTCTGTTTAACTCCGTGTTAACAGGACGTAACAGGAAGGCATTTGGCTGAGCAACGGAGGTTAATATGCTCTATATTTTGTCCAAACAAATGATGTCTGTCTATCATCGTTGCACTCGGAGAAAACCGGAATGTTTCATTCGTCCTGCATTTCTTCTACGGCTGCAAACGGGATTCACTCGCAGTTAACCAAATATTTCTAAATATTAGGGCAGGGCAGGCATATTTCTGGCTATTAAATTATTTCTAAACCAGTCTGCTAAAGTCTGTAGTGAAGTCTGTGTAGGGTTTTCTAGGCTCCATTTCTTTTTACGAGACACCCTGCTCACAAGAGCCATCTGCCGGTTGTTTGGGTTGTTGCAGCGTCGTTGCAGCGTCACTGGAGAAATACAAATTAAAGTCGCGTGATCCTGCGTGATGTCACTCGAGGGAAGCTGGCCAATTTGAAGTAATGCCCACTGTATCGTTCACTACAGTATGGTTTATCTAGTTTACCTTGCGGTAGGAACTTACTAGTTCATTCATTCAAAATAAAAGTCCCTGAAGACGACACTGAATACAGGGCAGCATTATGCAACATAAAATGCAATAATAATAATAATAATGACATTACAAAATACATTAATGTTTTTTCTTTAGAATTAAATTTAAATTGGGGATGTTACACTCCCACCAAATTATGAATGTTTCATTAAACAACACGAACAATGAATAATTTCACAGAGGGAATGACAGTATTACATTAAACTCATAAGCTTAAGAAGCCTCTAACAACAGAACTAACTTCTGCACTGGACACTCCAGTATGGAAAGTTTGCAGGTGCGCTCACCCTTTTTGTTCAGTCTCTTATCTCCTACTGAGATTTTTGCTCTTCTTATAAGTCCATCCTTACCCTTGACAGTCTCTACGACTCTTACAAGTCTCCACTCACCTCTAGGTGACATTTCATCAGTCCATAACAACATCACCCACTTGTAGATTTCTCCTTGGCGAGTGCCATCTCTGCTTTGCCATTATGCTGTGAAGATACTCTCTTTCAGCGGCACCAGAACTGCTCCGCGAGATATTGCACTCGTCACCATCTCTTTGCTCCATACAAGTCTTCTCTGGGGAACATACCAGGCAGAGGCAGGGCTGGGCTGGACTTCATTTGGATGAGATGATTGGGGGTGAGGGGTTCCAGGCTGTCGGGACTGAGTACATTATCCACAGTGAGGGGTCTACTGTTAACTATGGCCATTGCTTCATACAGTACAGTTCTTAGTGAAGAGTCATTGAGTCTGTTGTGAGAAAGTGACAGTGTGGAGTTCAGGACGCTCCTGACCGTTTTGATCTGGCACCACCTACGTGGCTGGAGTGGGGCGCGTTCATGATGAAGTCACACTGCCTGTGTGACAGAAATGAACTTAGTCTGTTAGTATCAAGCTCTTGCAGAGCTGCCTGGAATTCATTCTTGGCGCCAATGAAATTTATGCCTTGATCACACTGGATTTGACGGACAGCACCTCTGATAGTGATGAAGCATCGTAAGCTTTTTATGATCAGCATCAGTGGACAAATCCTCCAGCGTCTCCAGGTAGATGGCTCGTGAGCAAAAGCAGGTAAGTAGCAGGCCATATCGTTTGTGCTGTTTCCTTCCCTCTGTAGTGACGAAGGGACCAAAACAGTCCATACCACAATAAGTGAATTGAGGAGAGGGCTCTGTGCGTTCTGTAGGTAAGTCAGTCATCCTTTGGCCCTCTGGAGGTCTCCTGAGTCTGCGACAGATCACACACTGACGAATGAATGAAGAAACTGCTCAGCTCATACCGGGGATCCAATATCTGTAGTGCAGACGTCTGCAGTGCTTGAGCTTTTCTGATCTCTGGATCTCCTACAGCTAGGTCGGGTACTTCATCTTCTGATGTGGATATTTCACTTTCCCAGAGGAACATAGGACCAGTGAACCAGTTGGATCTGAGCAGCTCATTAACTGTTCTTCCCCTGGATGCACCGTCTGCTGGACTTTTATCCGTTGGTACATAATGTCATTGCTGAGGGGTGGTGTTCTATTACGGATCTTCTGGACCCTGTTGGTAACAAAGGTATGAAAGCGTCTTGAGTGATTATTTATGTAGCTCAACACTACCTTGGAGTCTGTCCAGAAGTGCTCTTTCACATTAGTGTAACTTAGCTCCTCTCTGAGCATGTTGCTGACAGTAACTGAAACTACGGCTGCTGTTAATTCCAGCCGTGGTATTGTCGTTAACTTTATGGGAGAAACACAGGCTTTTCCTATCACTAGAGAGCATTGAATTTCTCCTCTCTGGTTCTTGACTCTCAGATAAGAGCACTGCCCATATCCACTGGTGCTGGCATCCGAAAAGTGGTGTAATTCTGTTTCCATAACTTCTCCAAAATTGACAGGTAAATAACATTGATCTACATCTATTTTTTCTAGGTTGGTTAAGTCATGTCGCCAGCTCTCCCAGCATGGCTTCAGACGTTCTGGCAGGGGGTCATCCCAGCCTACACCTTGACGACACATTTCTTGTAAGATCTTCTTTCCCGTCAGGACATATGGCGCAAGGAAGCCAAGAGGGTCAAATATGGAGGCAACAGTAGCTAATATACCTCTGCGTGTTCCTGGTTGCTTTGGCAAAGTGTTCAGTGTTGTGTTCATTTTTTCGTGAACGTTGAACTGAACGCAACACATTTTTTAATAAAGAACTTGAACGTGAATTAGTTCACATTATGTGTCATGAACGGCAGACATCACTGTAAAGGAACGTTGGAATTTGTTTTCCATTGAAAACTGAGTGACATCTGTTTTCTCTTTTGAAACGCAACGAGAGAAAGTTCCTCCCTCCTGTATTCTCGCTGGTGCCGCTTAAATCATGTATCACCAGACAGAAATGGTTTTGACATTGTGTGCGCAATGCATTGCGGGCAACGTAGTGTCCGGCTGAGAATAGTTGAATAGCATACTGGCTTCCGCACAACGTTACCCGTGATGAATTGCAGCAGAGCGGGGTAGGCATAGCAACGCCGCGTAGCAGGCAACGACGAGAGCGCGGAGGGCTGGATTTCATTGCACTAAGTATAGAACTGGTCTACCTTGTCTGTACTGCTGCAAGTTTCATCACCTGGTAAGAAACCCACAATTGCAGTGTCATGAGCAAATGTCTACAATGAGCAGCTTCAAAGAACGTATAGTAATTTCTAGCTCGTAGTGTAAAAAGAAGTATTTATTTGAATATCTCACAAAAAAAGTAAAATGAACTGAACTTTGAACTAGTTCAGAATTAAAATTGTGAACTTTGAACGTGAACTGTTCACTTTGAGCATGTATGAACTGAACTTGAACTAGTTCAGAAAAGCTGTGAACTGGCACAACACTGAAAGTGTGATTGAATCTGAAGCTGTCATTTTCTATGCTCCAATGTATACCTAGAGCTCGCTCCAGTGGTGTGTCAGAGAATGTCAGATCCTTTGTCTTGGTGTCTGTTGCCTGCTCTGATGCGGGTGTGGTAACTTGGATAATAACCAGGACCACAGATGTTGGTAGCTTTTACAGTAGTCTATGAAAACAAAATGTACAGTTATGATCGGTATCTATCTTATGGTATACGTATCTATTTCCTTATACCGCAGAATGAAAGCATATTCTTTAAATCTTACCCTTGCTCCGGTTCGTAGCGCCTGCAATTTGTCTCTGAGTTGTGAAGACGGCGTGCTTCCTGTAAATGACAAGACAAATAAATACACTTTAATAAAGCTGGTTCTGCTCACTTGTTCTTTTGCAAGGCTACTAGGCTACTCTTAGCTTTGGTTTTAGGCTAGGGTAGGCTACTTTTAGCTTAGCTAGCAGTCATCGAACATATTCTTACCGCAAGCTTGGGATTGTGCACCCGTCTTCTCTTCTTAAAGTTTGTCTCTCCCGCACAGTTTTTCTACTCCAGAGCAGCCAACCGGCCTCTATGGACAGCAACCTGGAGTTTACCTAATTGCTCCAATGACTTGCAGACAGCTCCGAGCAAAGAGGAGGTCACGACCCCATTAAGAGGCAAAGTTAGTCTGTGAAAACAAAATGTACAGTTAAGATCGGTATCTATCAACGTAGCCTATCTATTTCCTTATAGCCTACAGCAAAATGAAAGCATAGTATTCTTTAAATCTTACCATTGCTCCGGTAGCGCCTATGTGTCTCCGAGTGAACCCTGGTAGGCTACGGCTGGCTACCGCGGCTTTGATTTCCCGACAGCAGATGTCCATTCTCCTGGTGAGACAAGTAACCACTCATCTGGCACTAGATCCAACGCTCTCCATTCTTCCAAGCAAAAAGGGAAGTGCTCGTTTAAAGGTCCCCTCTTCTAGAAGGAATGAGCGCCGATGATCGCGGGCGCGTTGTTTATGATTCACATCCACATACATCCAAGTAACGTGAAGTAGTAGCCTAATGAAACTGTAGGCTAGCCTTTCTGTTCTGCTGAATCCAAGTACAGCTCGCTGCAGCCTGGGGGAAGGCGAGGCTTGGAGATGCTCCTCTCTGAATTTGCTGCCGCACACGGACTGTTGTTTATCCTATCAGCTGTTCTGGTGGAAGCGCGACCACAGTGCAACCACTGCTCACTAGAGGAAGTATCTCCCCTGCTGGTGTGGGGGCGTAACGGTTGGACTTAGTGCTGTGGCGTATAGACTGAGAATGTTTTGGACTGTGTAAACAGTCTACTACCAGGGAAATAGCCAATATATATATATATATATATATATATATATTCCCCCAGGCTGTATATATATATATATACCCACACAGCAAAAGGACTCCGCGGCGGATATGACGGCTTCCGGAACGGACCCGCGAAACGTACCCGTATCGGAGTCCAGAAGCTCTCAGGAACGGATCCGCTACGAAGGCGGATCGCGGACCCGCCGTGTCTCCGCACCGCATCCACTCCGCATCCGCGATTAAAACCTTACCTCCGCGGCGGGTCCGTTTTGAATCCGCAAATTGATACATACAGTGGGCATCGCTTTCAAATGGCCACTTCAGTCGCGCATTACGAGGCGTGAAGCTGCGTGAAGCTTTAGTACCACTTTCAGCCACTGTGCGTCGCTCTGCCACTGTACATCGCTCTGTCAGTAGCCTGACTGCCGCCCCCTCTGAAAAAGCAGGAGGCTACCAAACATAATTGTTACCGAGAGGAATCCCAGCCTACGAATTCAATAACAAAATAAATCATGCATAATTAAACATTACCTCGATTAAGGCTACTTGGGTATGGCTTAAGGCTTGACTACACGGTGGTAGCAAAAATCGAAATCTGCTATGTTATTGTCAGTGTTGGGGGCAATGCAACTACGCAAATCAAAACAGTGTCTTAATTTGCCCTACTTCTTGACTGCAATGTAGTCAATTGACTGCTTCACATGTCATTTTTATTTTTCTGTACAATAAACAAATACATCTGCTTTATGCCGCAGAATTACATTCATATTTGGCTGACTGCAGACACGCCACTTCCCTCCCGATATTCCAAGATTAAGATAGTAGCCTATACAAAAAGCATACTATCATAAAAATTTGTTAAAACGAATAGCTATTTGCAATTTGACAAAACACTGGTCCTCATTTTGCGAATGCGAGGACGATATGAGCCTGTTGCATTTAGTTAGATGTCCGAGTCACGCATGTTTGAAAACCACTGGCTCGTAGCCTAATCACAATAATTTAACACACGACAGTTGGATAGCCTACTTCATCATGTCCCCATGCCTACATTTTTGTGAGTAGCATAGATATCGTTAAAAACAATAAAGTAGCCTATGTCTCTCCGTTTGGGACATCGAAAACGTATATTTTTAATAGGGTAGTAGACTACCGTCGGAGATGCTGACTGGCAAAAGCCTCGGGATAACACGTTATCTCCACTATCATCAGTCATGCCCCTTGATCAAAGTGGGGAATTAAATAAAAGTTTGAGAACCACTGGCTTAAAAAGTTACCTGCAGTCCAGAGCAATATTCTGATGATCGGCGATGATATGGGCAAATGTTTGTTTTCCAAAGTAAGAATTTCACTTGACCATGCACCTTCGACAATGAATAGCTCATTACAGTGCATGAAAATGCACTGTACTGTTCTTCCTAGGCAACTTCTTCTTATTATTACAGTGCATGAAAATGCACTGTACTGTTCTTCCTAGGCAACTTCTTCTTATTATCATTCCGCTTACCACTTTTTCTAGACGCAATTTCTCTTGAACAGTTTAACTTAGAAACTTCATTCAAACTTTGTAACGTAGGTCTTCAAACAGATCGGGTTGCTATATCTTTTCAACTTTGAAACTTTTATACTTTTTAAACTATTAAAGAAAAACGTTTTAAAAATCCCCATAGACTTAACATTGCCGATTATGACATCATAATACGGCCATTAAGCAATTAGAATCCTATGGCAGGTGTTCAGGCCACCTGCAGCCTCAGGCTTTAAGCATACAATCTGGGTCAATTAAGTCTACACATCCTATTCAACTGTTTCCTCTGCCCAAAACTGTTTCAAAATAAAAGTCCTCACTACAATAATCCACTGTTAAACAATGTAACCCATTAAACTACTGAAAGTTTTACATTCAACTTTTAAACGGTCTACTTTTAAACTATCATTAAACTATCTATCTATTAAACTAGCTGTCTATCAACAACTTTTAAACTATCTACATTCAACTTTTAAACTTTTAAACTATATACATTCACTAGCTGTCTATCAACAACTTTTAACTTGTCATCAACTATGTCAACTATTTCGTCACGATTTCGATTTTATTTCGAAATCGATCGAAATTACATCTCAATCTCGAACTTCGAACTTAAAAGTAGAATCGACGATGCAGCCACACCCCCAATGTCACGTCCAGCATGTATGACAAGACGCACAAACACACATGCACGTGCTGAACTGCAGCGTCAACACTCCTCTAATTTTAAGCTGCAGCCAGTTAAAATATAGGCCTACACATCAACCTACCGAAATCAAAGCCCCTCTTGCTACTTTGAAATCACCGGTGTGTAAGTGTCAATTAAAACTAACTTAGCCTACTCAACTTAGCAAATGAAAAGATGGTCTAATTACAGTCCAAAGTTACTTTAAGGCTTAAAATGCACATTTATAAGTACATATTCCATGAACACTAACCTTGGGTCTCTTCGGAGTGTGCTGAAACAATGAAATTAACATTCTGTGTTGTTTCATTTTACCATGTTCACGTCTCTGTTTTAGCCTAATGTTAGTTCTGTTTACATTACAACCTCGCGGTTGGAACGGTTTCAAAGCGGTTTCAAAATAAAAGCCCCCCGAAAAAGAAAAGGCCAAAAAGAGTAAATAACATATAAGGAATGCATTAATAGTAATATTTTAAAAAGATCGAAAATCGAATCGAATCGTGACTTTAAAATCGAAAATTACATCGAATCGAGGATTTGGAGAATCGTGACACCCCTAATGTCAACACTTTTCATCAACTATGACTCCTACCCACTGTAGCTAGTTAGCATGGTTAGCATGTTAGCATTGCTAACATTGTTAGCATTTTTAACAAAACTGCTAAAAATGATTAGCTAGGTTAGCTAAGTCACATGGTTAGCATAGTTAGCATGCTAGCATGTTAACATGCTAGTTAGCATTTTTAGCAAAACTGTTAAAAATGATAAGCTGGGTTAGCTAAGTAACATGGTTAGCATAATTAGCATGTTAACATGCTAATTAGCATAGTAAGCATAACTGCTAAAAATGATTAGCTAAGTAACATGGTTAGCATAGTTAGCATGCTAGCATGTTAACATGCTAGTTAGCATTTTTAGTAAAACTGCTAAAAATGATTAGCTAAGTTAGCTAAGTAACATGGTTAGCATAGTTAGCATGCTAGCATGTTAGTTAACATTTTTAGCAAAACTGCTAAAAATGATTAGCTAGGTTAGCTAAGTAACATGTTTAACATAGTTAGCATGCTAATATGTTAGCATAGTTAGCATAACTACTAAAAATGATTAGCTAAGTTAGCTAAGTCACATGGTTAATATAGTTAGCATGTTAGCATTGCTAGCATAGTTAGCATGTTTAACAAAACTGCTAGAAAATGTGAGTTAAGTTAGCTAAGTAGCATGGTTAGCATGTTAGCATTGCTAGCACTGCTATAAAACATTAGCTAAGTAGCATGGTTACCAGAATTAAAAATCTTAACATAACTGCTAGCAAACAGAGCCATTCCAACTTTTAGTTATCGTCAAATATCTACCTATACACAGCCATTAAACTATTTGAATATCAACATTCATTCAACTTCCAGTCTGTCAACAACTTTTACAGGGTGTCCGCGCGGTAGTAAAAGGTAGTAAATAGAATCTACCAAAATTAAGGCCCTTGAAAGGTAGTAAAAGGTAATAAATGCAATTTGACTTTGTAGTAAATTTTTCATCACCACCTCAATATGAGTTTACATTTTTTGCTTAATATTTGTGTCTACATGTTTTAACTTCATCTTGCCTAAATATATACTGTACGTGCTAACAGGACCTGAGTGAGTCGGAGTCGATAGCAATGACGTAGAAGTAAACTGTGTAGAGTTCCGTGGTTGACAGCCTATCAGCGATGCCAACAAACAACATTTTCGCCTTTTTGCTTCAGTTGATATTACAGGATGCAGGGATGCTTTTCGGCGACTCTCGCGTTTTTCACGTCATCTAGGCCCTACCTCAGGCTACCAGAGCAGCGTTTATCATATGGGCCTGCTGGTCCGGTGTCCGGTGCTTCTGTCACTCATCTAATAATATTTGTTCATGTAGCAAAGGAGCGGTAGATGTAGGCCTAGGCTAGCCTATCACTCTGATAGCAGCTAAAAAAATATAGGCTACACTCACTCCGTTAGGAGGCAAGTCTCTCAGTTTACACTAGGCTACTTCAGCTGGAAGTTTTAACAACTGTGGACTTGACTAGTGTAAGCTTTTGTTCAGCTGACGGTAGCGCTGCCATCTGACTGTGATCATCTAGAACCGTGCAATAAAATTCCATCTATCCCATCAGTAACAAAGTTCAAACTAGTCACTGACATAGTAACCGACAACATTTTTTTAACGTAACCTAGACCTAGTATCTAATGTTACGGAATTGCAAGAAAACGAGTGAAAACAATTCCTTAGTTTTAACCACGCAAGTGCGCGTGTCATTTATTAAAACGGTAGAAAACTGAATCAAAGACGGTACTGTCCATCAACAAAAACAGCATGCAGTTTAAAAGTCCCGTTATTTAAAGTCCCAGACATTTAAAGGGACAGCGATCACTCAAGACAGACCTACACCACAACTGAGTGATGAACGTGAAATTCTTTGAATAGACTACAAAACACTGCATTTAGATGACAACTGCGTGAAGAACCACGCTAAAGTTAATGGCGAATTAAGTTTATGGCATTCACATTTAAATCATTCAATAGCCTATGAAAACTTGATCAGTTAAATTGTTCTCATAAAAGGAACAGCAGGCCTACAAAACCAAGTAAACCTACTTGATTCCACAGTCAATGTTCAGTATTTGGCCTATAATTTAGCCTATAATATTGGCATTTGAATCCATGAAAACTAACCAAAATCATGTGGCATCCTTACCTACCTACCTAACTGTTGTTTTGGGAAGTATTTATCATGCAAGCATCGTGCATCCATGTTGAGTAATGCAATGAAATCATAGTTTTCAATTTTGCATTAGTAAAGCAGTCCACTGATGTGCATGTTTTCACGGACTGCTTTGTGTCAAATGTGCAACAACAATACCATACCAATAATAATGGCTTTATATATCCATATAGATTTCTGGGCCTATCCTTAGACTGGAGTTGTTTTTTTTTTTTGTTTTTTTTGGGGGGGCGGGGTAGTCGGTGGTGTTTGTTCTTCATTTTTCACCACACGTGTTTGGTGTTTTAGCGTCATTTGTGCCAAGGTTATCATTCACCTTATTAGGGCTAAGGGCTGGTTAGGATAACTCAAGGGCTAGGGTTAAGGTAAGGACAACTGAAACTGAACGCCTCGACACTACAAAAAAACATTGTCATTGACAATGACCATACTTAATGATCACAATTAGAAATTATTAGTCTACCTAATATTTATGATTTATGGTTATGGTTATGGTTATGGTTATGGTTATGGATTTAGCAGACGCCTTTGTCCAAAGCGACATATAAATACAAAACAACATAATAATATTTAAAAATGAACAGGGAACAGATTAAAATCTAGGTCAAATATAGTAAGGAGAATAGTTGTAGTACACAATGATATCAATTCAATCAATAGCCTAATAAAAAAAGCAATGTAAAAAAGGGGAAAGGCAATAATAAAACAATAATGTCAATTCAATCAATAATGTAAAAACAATAACATGCTAAGACTACATTAAGGAGAATTTCAATAATAAACAATAATGTCAAATTAATTAACAGCCCAATTAAAATAAAACAACATTATATAAACCATAACACATAAGCGCTTAAACAACTAAGTATATGTTGAATAGGAATGTCTTTAGACCCCTCTTAAACGACCCAAAACTACCACAGGAACGGAGAGCACTGGGCAGTTCATTCCACCAACATGGAACCACTGAAGAAAAGAGTCTGGAATTAGACCCAGTTTTTATGACTGGTCGACACAACATACGCTCACCAGAAGACCGCAGTGGGCGGTTGGGGATGCAAGGCTTGATTATTGAATTAAAATAACTAGGAGCAGATCTAGTTAGTGTCCTATAGGCCAAAGTGAGAGATTTAAATTTAATTCTGGCTACTATAGGGAGCCAATGGAGAGTAACTAGGAGAGGAGTTACATGTGTCCTCTTTGGCTGATTGAAGACCAGGCGTGCTCCAGCATTTTGAATCAGCTGTAATGATCTTGTTACACAAGCGGGTAAGCCAGCTAATAGTGAATTACAATAGTCCAGCTTAGAGATGACTATGGTCTGAACAAGAAGTTGTGTGGAATCTTGTGTCAGATAAGGTCTGATCTTCCTAATGTTTTATAGCAAGTAGTAAGTGGTACCCCCCCCCCCCCCCCCCCCAAAAAAAAAGGGCTGCTGCTTGATGTCGTGTTGGTAGTAAAAAATATTGTGGAGGTAGTAAAAAAGGTAGTAAAAAGTAGTAAATTCAACTCTATGATTCCTGCATATACCCTGTTAGATCATGACAGCTAGCTAGCTACCTCAAGCACAAAACATACTGTAAACTAGATGTACCGCAGAGCGGTACAAAATATGACCGCCGCCCAGTCCAGCACATTTTTTCCACAAAAAGAAATCACGCTGAAAGGCCTATATGATTCTAACTGTCTCACTAAATTGCATTATCCACACTCAATTCTCACTGGTATCTGCTAGACAACAAGTACCAAAACATGATTAGTTCATAGATTTCACATGTAAAATTCATTTTATACAACCCCACCTCCATCTTGCCTGTTCATAATTATGAGAAATTCTTGATTGTTTTTGTTATGTTTATGTTATGTGTGTGGGTGGGTGTGTGTGTGTGTGTGTGTGTGTGCGTGCCTGCGTATGTGCCTGTGCATGGAAGCGTACATATGTCTACTGTGTGAGTATGTGTCATACGCAGTGCCGGCCCAAGCCTTTTGGGGGCCCTAAGCAGAATTTGATTTGGGGGCCCCGTCCCACAACGCAGTCACCTGTGCTTGGCGATAATTGACAACTTCACACTATAATGTCATATTATAAATTAATTCAGTGAGGTTATGTATTAATACAGCGACTGATTATGAACTACTGTCCCCCTGGACACAGATGCATAAGGACCCTCTCCCCCTACCCTGTTTGTGCAAATGTGGGTACAAACGGGTGTGTGTGTGTGTGTGTGTGTGTGGGGGGGGGGGGGGGGGGGGGGTTAGATGTGATTTCCTGTATTCTGGTGCATTTTTGGGATGGTCAGCTGGAGAAGGGCAGTACCTAAATTTGTTCAGATTCATAGCCTTTTGCTTTTTGACTTATTGGTAGTGAATTCACACAACTACTTGGGGTTCAGGGTCCCTTGACCTCTTGGGCTCGGTAGGCTCATTCAGTAATCCATCCTTGCTCACATGCCAAAAATGTTTTGGGGCTCCAATCTAGACTTCTGGCCCCATGTGCTTGGTAAACCAATGTATTAATATAGTTGTTATTTACACCAACCCTGTCACCTTTTAATCTTAGAGGGTACTAAAATCACAGATTTATTTGAAACATTCATATTCAAAGTGAAGCACTAAGGGTGGTTTACTGAAGTTGAATTGACAAATAACAAAATACAACAGCATTTGTATTTGTTGTAAACAAGTACATCAGTTTAATGACTTGTTTTTCAACAGATTTGCTGAACAAATCCGCAAATGTGCATTAAATGAGCAATTTTCAACTACAAAATAAAAACAAAATAGACAAACATTAATAATCAAAAATAAAATGTCCCAAAAAATAGATAATTATTCCTACTTCGTTCCTGGTTTTTAGGCATCTGCAACTCTGCAGTGGACGAACCTGCAATGATTAAATAAATACATAAATAAAAAAATAAAAAAACGATGTTAAATGTGTCGTGTCATATTAACAGGCTATGTAACCATTTGCCATCAAGAAAACCTCACCTTCTGGTAGGTAGAGTTAGGTAGAGGTAGAGATGTGCTCCAAAGGACTTCAACAGTGTCTCTGAAAAAAAAAAAATATTGCATAAGTGCATAGTTGATCGAGCAGAATGAGTTTATTTTGCTATCATTACTTACACTCAAATAACAAGCAATTCCACATGTAACAATTCATATTCTATTGGCAAATGAGGCATAATCAAAAGAGTATACTTAATTGCAGTATGGTGAACGCTTAACATGGTGATCTACTGCAGCCTAAATATTAGGGTAGCACCGCTACATCACTTGCCACTATCTTAATCAAATGTAAGTTTATTTTCATCACAGAAGTCTCCCCACCCAACATGGTATATTTTCTCAAACACTACCATCTCTCTCCAAAGATCTTAGAGCAGAGCGCACTGCTGTTCCATCTTTGCCTATGAAGCTGGAACGTTACCAATGCCCAGAGTCGCGCTAGTCAGTGGGTTGGGTTGGGACTGGGAGCCTGGGCTTAGTCTGTTGTTGCTATCAGACTTACCACTATGTCACATATTATAGAGCAGTAATAAACTATCAACACTTTCAGGTACGAAATCAGAAACAATCCCTCTGTGGTAAATTTGCCTTCAGCTACGTTTTCATGTAGCTACTGTAGTGCTAATGTCCACTTCAGTCAGCTAGCTAACTTTAATTTACGACATAATAAGCCCACCTAGAGCAAGGGTACATGCTTGATTGAACATCCAAAACAATCCCAATATCCTTGACATCTGAAATACATCTAGATAAATATATATTAATGGGAGACATTTCTCTGTTGATGGCGGAGATTTAGCTCTGGTGATGGCTTATATTAGATCATGACAGCTAGCTAGCTACCTCAAGCACAAAACATACTGTAAATAATCATGCAAAACATACCTGTATCTTGCTCGTTTTTCTCCTCCTCTGTCATTTTCTTCGTTCTGTTTTCGGCACCAGAGAGATACGTCCTTTTTTGTGACTTGTCTTAACATTACCGTCTCTTCCGATTGTTGAACTTGATGCAGTGTCTGCACGAATTGTATATGCACCCGAGGTGTCTACTTTATGCGCGTGACTCAAAGGCTGGCAGACACAGTAGCAGTAGGCAGGCATATTGATCATGAAATCATAATTTTCTTGATTTGAATGATAATTGTTTCATTTATTCATTCATTGATGTCACTTGTTTACGTTATTTATTATGTAAAAAAAAAAAAAAAAAACTCGATTGGGGGCCCCCTGGTGGCCAGGAGGCCCCAAGCAGCCGCTTAGTTCGCTTATGCCTCGGGCCGGCCCTGGTCATACGTATGATTACTGTGAATGTGTGTGTGTGTGTGTATCTGTTTGTGCACATGTGTGCACATGAACTGGGTTAACATGACCCCTGGAGGCAAATATACGGAAAAAATGGTCATCCTAGGCCCTACAGTTCTCAAGATATTCACAGAGAACTGTGTCTGGCCTACCCTCCTTTCGGGGGGGTCCAGTCCAGCGGGGGGGGCTACAGATCAAAACGAAAAATGACAGTTCCATGCTATCCATGTGGGGGTACATGCCCACCAAGTTTTGTGTACCCCGGTCTTTCAGTGTCCCGGGAATCCTTGTTGGTGTACGTCACTAAATGTACACATAAATTGTTTTATTGTAAGGCCCCCCATGAACGAAAGTACACAAAACTTGGCATGCATTCGGAGGGTGTCATAATGATCCTACAATTTCAATTTCGTGCAGTTTTGACCATGTCAGCCAGAGATATTGTGATGAAAACACCTAATTTTTTGCTTTTTAATTTTTAACTAGGTGGCGCTATACATGAAATAATTGGTAATGGGATGGGTTGACATGGCCCCTTGAGATCAACATACAAAAAAAAGGTGGACCTCCTAGGCCCTACGGTTCTCGAGATATTCACAGAAAACTGTGTCTGCCCTACCCTCCTTTCGGGGGGTGCAGTCCAGCGGGGGGGCTACAGATCAAAACGAAAAACGATGGTTCCATGCTATCCATATGGGGTTACATGCCCACCAAGTTTCGTCTACCCCGGTCTTTCAGTGACCCGGGAATCATTGACAGAAATTTGGACATGCGAAAAAGAAAAAGAAAAAAAAAAATCTGACTAAACCTATATGACCGCCGCTTCGCTGCGCGGCGGTCATAATAATCATGCAAAACATACCTGTATCTTGCTCGTTTTTCTCCTCCTCTGTCATTTTCTTCGTTCTGTTTTCGGCACCAGAGGGATACGTCCTTTTTTGTGACTTGTCTGAACATTACCGTCTCTTCCGATTGTTGAACTTGATGCAGTGTCTGCACGAATTGTATATGCACCCGAGGTGTCTACTTTATGCGCGTGACTCAAAGGCTGGCAGACACAGTAGCAGTAGGCAGGCATATTAATCATGAAATCATAATTTTCTTGATTTGAATGATAATTGTTTCATTTATTCATTCATTGATGTCACTTGTTTACGTTATTTATTATGTAAAAAACAAAAAAAGAAACTCGATTGGGGGCCCCCTGGTGGCCAGGAGGCCCCAAGCAGCCGCTTAGTTCGCTTATGCCTCGGGCCGGCCCTGGTCATACGTATGATTACTGTGAATGTGTGTGTGTGTGTGTATCTGTTTGTGCACATGTGTGCACATGAACTGGGTTAACATGACCCCTGGAGGCAAATATACGGAAAAAATGGTCATCCTAGACCCTACAGTTCTCAAGATATTCACAGAGAACTGTGTCTGGCCTACCCTCCTTTCGGGGGGTCCAGTCCAGCGGGGGGGCTACAGATCAAAACGAAAAATGACAGTTCCATGCTATCCATGTGGGGGTACATGCCCACCAAGTTTTGTGTACCCCGGTCTTTCAGTGTCCCGGGAATCCTTGTTGGTGTACGTCACTAAATGTACACATAAATTGTTTTATTGTAAGGCCCCCCATGAACGAAAGTACACAAAACTTGGCATGCATTCGGAGGGTGTCATAATGATCCTACAATTTCAATTTCGTGCAGTTTTAACCATGTCAGCCAGAGATATTGTGATGAAAACACCTAATTTGTTGCTTTTTAATTTTTAACTAGGTGGCGCTATACATGACATAAGTGGTAATGGGATGGGTTGACATGGCCCCTTGAGATCAACATACAAAAAAAAGGTGGACCTCCTAGGCCCTACGGTTCTCGAGATATTCACAGAAAACTGTCTCCGGCCACCTACAGGCCAGTTGGTGTATAGTAACATAAATTAATTTATTGTGTGGCCCCCCATGAACGGAATTCCACGAAACTTGGCGTGCATTCAGAGGGTGTCATAATGATCCTACACTTCCAATTTCATGCAGTTTTGACTATGTTAGGTCACAGATACCTGCGATTACAACACCTCATTTTTACTTTTTTGTGTTTAACTAGGTGGCGCTATACATGAAATGAGTGGTTATGTAATGGGTTGACATGGCCCCTTGAGATCAACATACAAAAAAAAAAAGGTCCTCCTAAACCTTACGGTTCTCGAGATATTCACAGAAAACTGTGTCTGCCCTACCCTCCTTTCGGGGGGTGCAGTCCAGCGGGGGGGCTACAGATCAAAACGAAAAACGATGGTTCCATGCTATCCATATGGGGTTACATGCCCACCAAGTTTCGTCTACCCCGGTCTTTCAGTGTCCCGGGAATCATTGACAGAAATTTGGACATGCGAAAAAGAAAGAAAAAAACAAAAAAAAAAAAAAAAAAATCTGACTAAACCTATATGACCGCCGCTTCGCTGCGCGGCGGTCATAATAATACTCTCCCATCATGATATTTAACAATAAGGAAAAATTTTATTTGAATACCGTCAATGTGAAAACAACTCTTATGTAAGCTATATATAGCTACTGTTCTCCTTGCTATTTCAGTTCGTAAGTCCATACTATCCCATGGCAGAGCAAGGATTTCATGATTGGGCAAGGTTGCCCGGAGACATTGAGCAAACTTGGAAGGCATTGTGATATAAGGTGAATGGTGAAAAGGGGAATGGTCAGAGTTATGAAATACCTGTGGGTGGTTTGCCAAATGATGGAAACTTTTGGAATATTTCTTTTTTTTTTTTTAGCTTATCCACCCTCACACTGGAGTCCCCAGTTCATATACAAAATTTGGTATCAATATGTGACAGTGTTCCTGAGATATGGACGACTTCCTGTTTCGGAGCTTCGTCGCCGATTTCGTTTGGCTGTGACGGGCAAACGCTTTCGAAAATCAAAAATCCTTCTAGTAACTTTTGTGAGGCTTGGTCCAATGATAATGTACGTCAAGTTTCGTGGCGTTCGGACCAAATTTGTGACCTGTGAAAATTTAGTTTCGCTTTCTATTTAATCCAATATGGCGGACGAACGACACGCCCACTTGACGTCATCTTCTCGAGCAAGTTACACCGGTACTGCCCGGACGTTTTAAAGTTGGAACGGTGTCTCTGTCTCAAAGGGCCTAGGCACAGGGAGAAAAAATTTAAGGGAGACGGGAATAATAATAAATATAACCGCAAGCGGTGATTTACGGGGTCCGAGCAAAACGAACATGATGGCATAGCTTTTTAGTTTTACATATGCTTTGATTGTTTGGGCACAATTGTTCAAAAGAAACGTGATCGGATTTCGGTTATCGGATTTCAGTTACCGGATTTCAGCTATCGGATTGGATCAAATCTTGAAAATGGGTTGTTCAAAGGGAAACAAGGATCCTGAAATTGGATTAGATCACATAATCTATTCTTGGTTTTGATCTGGATAAAACCTTCACTTTGTGTCGTTTAAAACTTTTGAGTTGGATAGGAATAAATTTGATGAATAAAATTAGGATTACCCTGTGCTGTAACATTATAGTGTGCTAACCTCCACAACCCAACAGTATTCTAACAATACTTGATTCTACAGGACTATTTATTTGTTGTGGATAAGATGAAGGGTTTGATAATGGAAGGCAGTGTTTCCCACAGAATTGAATTGTATTTGTGGTGGTGGGTTCTGTGTCGGAGTCAATAAGATAAACAGCGTATAATTATACAGTTATACTTGCCTTGCACTACAAGTCCATATTGACAAGTAGCTGTAATGCTGTAATGTTATAGTGTGCTAACCTCCACAACCCAACAGCATTCTATTCTAGTATGCTAACCTCCACAACCCAACAGTATTTTAACACTAATGCTTCAGGTGGGATTTGAACACTCAACATAAGGATGACCAGTACAAGGCATTATCCCACTAAGCCACTGTCAATCCTACATCTTTGCCAGTCACATTCACATGGTGAAAATGTGTATTGGTAAACACACAAGAAAAACTCCAAGTATACATTTGACAATAAAATGAAGGGCTTTCCTGAAAGAGAACACCTGAAAACGTTTGGAAATTCTGGGACAATTAGACATTTGTAGAGAAGAACAGTAATGGATGAAATATAAATATGATAGACTTAATGATGAAGGAAAAATAGTAAACAAAGAAGTTCCCCTATATGTCAGAGTGTGTCGGCATTCTGATTCTTGGCAACTAATGAGTGTGAATGTTAATTGCCTGATGTCATTCAGGTGCTGTTCAATGGTGTCAATCTTCAATAACCAATAGCATGTGCATCTTGAGCTTCAAGCTCTAGCAGGATTCGAACTCTCAACCTAACAAACACCAGCAGTGTGTAATGAGTGTGAATGTTAATTGCCTGATGTCATTCAGGTGCTGTTCAATGGTGTGACTCAGAAGGCTCAATGGTATGGAGTGATGACACGGAGATGGCAGGTTTCGGTGCAACACAAGTTAACTTTATTTGAGTTTCAATTCATCTGTTCTTTTGTTCTTTACTTGTATGTGTGCTGCATCAAAGAGGAAACAAACAGAAAATGGAGTAATCAGTGAAATGGGGTAAATCAGTACAGATCCCAACTCACAAACAAACCAATTGACATTTGAACAATAAACTGAAATCATATGGCTATATAAGGTGAAACTAAACAATACTTGACATCCCAAGTCAACCAACATCACCTAATCATCTCTCACATGGGACTCCAACACACCAAACCAACAAACAAAGACCTTAACTTTACACATGATGGCAGAGCTACTCTACAAACTGATAAACATCACAAAAGTCATAGTGAGGGTGATTAAAGTGATGACTTACGTTAACTCAAAGACGCACACAGAGCAGGACACACTGGAGTGCTGGGTTGAGATGAACAAAAGAGCAAACTGAGGGCGAGCAAACAATTTATCCTGGTCTGAGCCCCTGCTCCGGAGCTACAGGGTTTCCCAGCGGGTAAACTTTGGAAAGATTTGCAAAGATTTGGAAAAGATTTTTGAAAGACTACAGTCTCAGACCCTCTCACATCTAAAGACAAGTAGTAGAGTTTTAAGTCACAGACTATGATTTTGCAATGACTAGGGATCTTGCAGGGTCACTATTTACAAGACTGCAACATGATTCCTTTAAATTATTACCCATTGTGCAATAGATAAACAGGAACTGAAAATTATAGCCTACTAAACTCAGTCATATTTTCGTGTTTCTGCAGCATTGTTTCATGCGTGACATCCTTAACCGATATAGAGTTGTTCTGTCAAGTGGAAGAGCCGACTAAATATGTATAAGAAATGACAAATATTATAAGAATAACAAATAATTATAGGCTACAGCTTATAATTATACAGTAATACTTGCCTTGCACTACAAGTCCATATTGACAAGTAGCAGTAATGTTATAGTGTGTTATCCTCCACAACCCAACAGCATTCTATTGTAGTATGCTAACATCCACAACTCACTAATGCTTCAAGTGGGATTTGAACTCTCAACCTAAGGATCACCAGTACAAGGCATTATCCCACTGAGCCACTGTCAATCCTACATGTTGGCCAGTCACATTCACATGGTGAAAATGTGTATTGGTAAACACACAAGAAAAACTCCAAGCATGGAGGGGCGATTAGACATTTGTAGAGATGAACACTAATAGATTAAATATAAATATGATAGACTTGATGAAGGAAAAATAGTAAACAAAGAAGTTCCCCTGAATGTCATAGAGTGTCTCGGCATTCTGATTCTTGGCAACTGATGAGTGTGAATGTTGATTGCCTGATGTCATTCAGGTGCTGTTCAATGGTGTGAATCTTCAATAACCAATAGTATTCGAGCTAGAGCCTAAAGCACTACCGGGGATTCGAACCCTCAACCTAACAAACACCAGCACTAGGCATTATCCCACTGAGCCACTGACAATCCTACATATTGGGTAGTCACATTCACATGGTGAAAATGTGTGTTGGTAAACACACAAGAAAAACTCCAAGTATATATTTGACAATAAAATGAAGGGCTTTCCTGAAAAAATACACCTGAAAACTTTTGGATATTCTGGGGCAATTAGACATTTATAGAGAAGAACAGTAATGGATGAAATATAAATATGATAGACTTAATGATGAAGGAAAAATAGTAAACAAAGAAGTTCCCCTATATGTCATAGAGTGTGTCGGCATTCTGATTCTTGGCAACTAATGAGTGTGAATGTTAATTGTCTGATGTCATTCAGGTGCTGTTCAATAGTGTGAATCTTCAATAACCAATAGCATGTGCATCTTGAGCCTAAAGCTCTAGCAGGATTCGAACTCTCAACCTAACAAACACCAGCACTAGACATTATCCCACTCTGCCACTGACAATCATACACATTCAGCAGTCACATTCAAATGGTGAAAATGTGTGTTGGTAAACACACAAGAAAAACTCCAAGTATACATTTGACAATAAAATGAAGGGCTTTCCTGAAAGAGTACACCTGAAAACTTTTGGATATTCTGGGGCAATTAGACATTTATAGAGAAGAACAGTAATGGATGAAATATAAATATGATAGACTTAATGATGAAGGAAAAATAGTAAACAAAGAAGTTCCCCTATATGTCATAGAGTGTGTCGGCATTCTGATTCTTGGCAACTAATGAGTGTGAATGTTAATTGTCTGATGTCATTCAGGTGCTGTTCAATAGTGTGAATCTTCAATAACCAATAGCATGTGCATCTTGAGCCTAAAGCTCTAGCAGGATTCGAACTCTCAACCTAACAAACACCAGCACTAGGCATTATCCCACTCTGCCACTGACAATCATACACATTCAGCAGTCACATTCAAATGGTGAAAATGTGTGTTGGCAAACACACAACATCAAGAAAATTCCTAGCATACATTTGACAATAGAATTAAGGGCTTTATAAAAAAGAGTACATATCTGAAAATGTGCACTGTTAATGGTATCCACCTAATGATGGTTGTATGGTTGTTATCCAAGAAAAAAAAATTACTCATATAGGAATATAGGTGATATAGGAGAAATGGGCTGAGTGGTCGAACTTTTTTGGCCTATATCTCTGAAATGGAACAACGTATCCAAATTCTTTTGATAACTTTTGTGAGGCTTTGTCTAAACATTGTCTGTGAGAATTTTGGTGAAGATTTGATTATTTTTGAAGCCTGTGAAACTTTTTATGATGTTTGGCTTTTCTCTGAAATTGTGGCAAAAGTAAAAATTTTTAGAGCATAAGACCAGGGTGAAAAAGATGCATCTGAATGTAGAGATTAATATGATGAAATAATTTTGAGTCTAGGTGAATCTGGTAAGGAGAAATAAGCGTTTTTGACAAGAGCGCCACCTTTGGGTGCAGTACCCCAAATTTGGGTTATGGGTAGTGGGGGGTACTGGTAACAATACTTGAAAATGTCAAGTTTCTAGGACTTACGGTTTATAGGAATATAGGTGATCTAGGAAAAAAGGCCTAAGTGGTCTAACTTTATTGGCCTATATCTCTGAAATGGAACAAAATATCAAAATTCTGAGCGATAACTTTTGTGAGGCTTGGTCTAAACATTGTCTGTGAGAATTTTGGTGAAGATTCGATTATTTTTGAAGAGTGTGAAACTTTTTATAATGTTTGGCTTTTCCATGAAATTGTGGAAAAAGTAAACATTTGTAGACCATAAGACCAGGGCCAAAAAGATGCATCTGAGTTTAGAGATTAATATTCTGAAAGAATTTTGAGTCTAGGTGAATCTGGTAAGGAGAAATAAGCATAATTAACTTTTTTTTTCAATAGCGCCACCTTTGGGTGCAGTACCCCAAATTTTGGGTTATGGGTAGAGGGGGGTACTGGTAACCATACCTGAACATTTCAAGAGTTTTGGAGTTACGGTTTAGGCTGCAGTATGACTTTTACAGAATTTTGGCCAAAAAATGAACGGTACAGAAACAATAGGGTTCCTGCAGCTACGCTGCTCGGACCCCTAATAATATTAAATATAACCGCAAGCGGTGATTTACGGGGTCCGAGCAAAACGAACATGATGGCATAGCTTTTTAGTTTTACATATGCTTTGATTGTTTGGGCACAATTGTTCAAAAGAAACGTGATCGGATTTCGGTTATCGGATTTCAGTTACCGGATTTCAGCTATCGGATTGGATCAAATCTTGAAAATGGGTTGTTCAAAGGGAAACAAGGATCCTGAAATTGGATTAGATCACATAATTAGGGCCCGAGCACCGAAGGGCGCAAGGCCCTATTGTTTTTGTAAGGATTATTATTATTATTATGACCGCCGCGCAGCGAAGCGGCGGTCATATAGGTTTAGTCAGATTTTTTTTCTTTTTTTTTTTTTTTCTTTTTTTTTTTTTTTTTTTTCTTTTTCGCATGTCCAAATTTCTGTCAATGATTCCCGGGACACTGAAAGACCGGGGTAGACGAAACTTGGTGGGCATGTAACCCCATATGGATAGCATGGAACCATCGTTTTTCGTTTTGATCTGTAGCCCCCCCGCTGGACTGCACCCCCCGAAAGGAGGGTAGGGCAGACACAGTTTTCTGTGAATATCTCGAGAACCGTAAGGTTTAGGAGGACCATTTTTTTTTTGTATGTTGATCTCAAGGGGCCATGTCAACCCATTCCATAACCACTCATTTCATGTATAGCGCCACCTAGTTAAACACAAAAAAGTAAAAATTAGGTGTTGTAATCGCAGGTATCTGTGACCTAACATAGTCAAAACTGCACGAAATTGGAAGTGTAGGATCATTATGACACCCTCTGAATGCACGCCAAGTTTCGTGGAATTCCGTTGATGGGGGGCCACACAATAAATTAATTTATGTTACTATACACCAACTGGCCTGTAGGTGGCCGGAGACAGTTTTCTGTGAATATCTCGAGAACCGTAGGGCCTAGGAGGTCCACTTTTTTTTTGTATGTTGATCTCAAGGGGCCATGTCAACCCATCCCATTACCACTTATTTCATGTATAGCGCCACCTAGTTAAAAATTAAAAAGCAACAAATTAGGTGTTTTCATCACAATATCTCTGGCTGACATGGTCAAAACTGCATGAAATTGAAATTGTAGGATCATTATGACACCCTCCGAATGCATGCCAAGTTTTGTGTACTTTCGTTCATGGGGGGCCTTACAATAAAACAATTTATGTGTACATTTAGTGACGTACACCAACAAGGATTCCCGGGACACTGAAAGACCGGGGTACACAAAACTTGGTGGGCATGTACCCCCACATGGATAGCATGGAACTGTCATTTTTCGTTTTGATCTGTAGCCCCCCCGCTGGACTGGACCCCCCGAAAGGAGGGTAGGCCAGACACAGTTCTCTGTGAATATCTTGAGAACTGTAGGGTCTAGGATGACCATTTTTTCCGTATATTTGCCTCCAGGGGTCATGTTAACCCAGTTCATGTGCACACATGTGCACAAACAGATACACACACACACACACATTCACAGTAATCATACGTATGACCAGGGCCGGCCCGAGGCATAAGCGAACTAAGCGGCTGCTTGGGGCCTCCTGGCCACCAGGGGGCCCCCAATCGAGTTTTTTTTTTTTTTTTTTTACATAATAAATAACGTAAACAAGTGACATCAATGAATGAATAAATGAAACAATTATCATTCAAATCAAGAAAATTATGATTTCATGATCAATATGCCTGCCTACTGCTACTGTGTCTGCCAGCCTTTGAGTCACGTGCATAAAGTAGACACCTCAGGTGCATATACAATTCGTGCAGACACTGCATCAAGTTCAACAATCGGAAGAGACGGTAATGTTAAGACAAGTCACAAAAAAGGACGTATCTCTCTGGTGCCGAAAACAGAACGAAGAAAATGACAGAGGAGGAGAAAAACGAGCAAGATACAGGTCTGTTTTGCATGATTATTTACAGTATGTTTTGTGCTTGAGGTAGCTAGCTAGCTGTCATGATCTAATATAAGCCATCACCAGAGCTAAATCTCCGCCATCAACAGAGAAATGTCTCCCATTAATATATATTTATCTAGATGTATTTCAGATGTCAAGGATATTGGGATTGTTTTGGATGTTCAATCAAGCATGTACCCTTGCTCTAGGTGGGCTTATTATGTCGTAAATTAAAGTTAGCTAGCTGACTGAAGTGGACATTAGCACTACAGTAGCTACATGACAAGGTAGCTGAAGGCAAATTTACCACAGAGGGATTGTTTCTGATTTCGTACCTGAAAGTGTTGATAGTTTATTACTGCTCTATAATATGTGACATAGTGGTAAGTCTGATAGCAACAACAGACTAAGCCCAGGCTCCCAGTCCCAACCCAACCCACTGACTAGCGCGACTCTGGGCATCGGTAACGTTCCAGCTTCATAGGCAAAGATGGAACAGCAGTGCGCTCTGCTCTAAGATCTTTGGAGAGAGATGGTAGTGTTTGAGAAAATATACCATGTTGGGTGGGGAGACTTCTGTGATGAAAATAAACTTACATTTGATTAAGATAGTGGCAAGTGATGTAGCGGTGCTACCCTAATATTTAGGCTGCAGTAGATCACCATGTTAAGCGTTCACCATACTGCAATTAAGTATACTCTTTTGATTATGCCTCATTTGCCAATAGAATATGAATTGTTACATGTGGAATTGCTTGTTATTTGAGTGTAAGTAATGATAGCAAAATAAACTCATTCTGCTCGATCAACTATGCACTTATGCAATATTTTTTTTTTTTCAGAGACACTGTTGAAGTCCTTTGGAGCACATCTCTACCTCTACCTAACTCTACCTACCAGAAGGTGAGGTTTTCTTGATGGCAAATGGTTACATAGCCTGTTAATATGACACGACACATTTAACATCGTTTTTTTATTTTTTTATTTATGTATTTATTTAATCATTGCAGGTTCGTCCACTGCAGAGTTGCAGATGCCTAAAAACCAGGAACGAAGTAGGAATAATTATCTATTTTTTGGGACATTTTATTTTTGATTATTAATGTTTGTCTATTTTGTTTTTATTTTGTAGTTGAAAATTGCTCATTTAATGCACATTTGCGGATTTGTTCAGCAAATCTGTTGAAAAACAAGTCATTAAACTGATGTACTTGTTTACAACAAATACAAATGCTGTTGTATTTTGTTATTTGTCAATTCAACTTCAGTAAACCACCCTTAGTGCTTCACTTTGAATATGAATGTTTCAAATAAATCTGTGATTTTAGTACCCTCTAAGATTAAAAGGTGACAGGGTTGGTGTAAATAACAACTATATTAATACATTGGTTTACCAAGCACATGGGGCCAGAAGTCTAGATTGGAGCCCCAAAACATTTTTGGCATGTGAGCAAGGATGGATTACTGAATGAGCCTACCGAGCCCAAGAGGTCAAGGGACCCTGAACCCCAAGTAGTTGTGTGAATTCACTACCAATAAGTCAAAAAGCAAAAGGCTATGAATCTGAACAAATTTAGGTACTGCCCTTCTCCAGCTGACCATCCCAAAAATGCACCAGAATACAGGAAATCACATCTAACCCCCCCCCCCCCCCCCCCCACACACACACACACACACACACACCCGTTTGTACCCACATTTGCACAAACAGGGTAGGGGGAGAGGGTCCTTATGCATCTGTGTCCAGGGGGACAGTAGTTCATAATCAGTCGCTGTATTAATACATAACCTCACTGAATTAATTTATAATATGACATTATAGTGTGAAGTTGTCAATTATCGCCAAGCACAGGTGACTGCGTTGTGGGACGGGGCCCCCAAATCAAATTCTGCTTAGGGCCCCCAAAAGGCTTGGGCCGGCACTGCGTATGACACATACTCACACAGTAGACATATGTACGCTTCCATGCACAGGCACATACGCAGGCACGCACACACACACACACACACACACCCCCACCCACACACATAACATAAACATAACAAAAACAATCAAGAATTTCTCATAATTATGAACAGGCAAGATGGAGGTGGGGTTGTATAAAATGAATTTTACATGTGAAATCTATGAACTAATCATGTTTTGGTACTTGTTGTCTAGCAGATACCAGTGAGAATTGAGTGTGGATAATGCAATTTAGTGAGACAGTTAGAATCATATAGGCCTTTCAGCGTGATTTCTTTTTGTGGAAAAAATGTGCTGGACTGGGCGGCGGTCATATTTTGTACCGCTCTGCGGTACATCTAGTTATTATTATATTAACTTTGTCTCAGAGCGTTTTCCTTTTTTGAGGTGGTTAACATGGTCGAAAACGCTTGACATTTGGCACACATATCAGGTGTCACGCAAAGCAGTTAGGTACAAGAGCTTGGCCCTGGGCGTGGCCCAGGGACTCAGTAGCGCCCCCTTAGGTGATTGAGGCAGTGGTTGGCACATACTTTCAGCTAGACGCATCAAATTCGGTAGGTGTGTGTATCTCCCCAAGATGAACAACTTTCGTATGTACAATGCATTAGCCACGCCCAACAGGAAGTGAGGTATTTGGGATTTTGTGCGGACTAAAATGTGATGAATTGTGATGCCAGAAGACGTTCTTCCCATCGGTGAAAACGCATGAAATTTGGCACACACGTCAAGAGGTACCATGAATACACAGGGGAAAAGCCTTGGCACTGGGCTTGGCCCAGGAACTCCATAGCGCCCCCTTATGTCACTGTGACTTGTGGTTGGCATATAGTTTTAGATACACACACCAAATTTGGTGGGTGTGTGTAACTCCCAAAAACAATCAACTTTTGTATTAACATGCCATTAGCCACGGCCACAGGAAGTGAGGTAATTGAGATTTTGTGCATTGTGGACATGATCAATTTTAACGTACTCCTCCTAGACGGTTGATCCGATTCATGTGAAAGTTGGTATACATGATGCCTATATGCTTCTGATTCTAAATTGTGAAGCTTTTTTTGATATGTTGTAATTTGACGAAATGGCGAAACTATGAATTTTAATACCCTTCCACGTTAACAATAAATGTGTCTTAATTCACCATGCATGGCTTGAAATGTTTTAAATTTCACAGGTCTTTGAATACCATGGTAGTGATGATATTCACATGCCCATAATGTATATTTGGCATAGCGCCACCACCTGGCAACAGAAAGAATGGCAATTACATTGATGTCACATGATCAATTTTAACATACTCCTCCTAGACGGTTTGTCGGATTCATGTGAAATTTGGCTAACATTATGCCAAGATGTTGCTGATGTTAAATTGCGAAGGGATTTTTGATATGTTGTAATATGTCATGATTTTAATATCTCACCATATAAACTGGAAATGTGTCATATAATCACAGTGCATTGAATGAATGGTCTGAAACTTCTCAGGTTAATAGATATTACGCTTATGATGATATCCAGACACCCAATGGGCCTGCCTGACATAGCGCCACCACCTGGCCAAGTAGGAAATGTGCCAGAAATGGACAATGCCTTAAGTGATTGATCTGAAACTTTATAAAATATTGGATATCATTATTGTGATGATATTCACACATATAATTCACATGCCTAGCATAGCGCCACCATCTGGCCAAACAGGAAATATGCCAGAAATGCTCTATGCTTTGAATGAATGGTCTGAAACTTCTCAGGTTAATAGATATTATGATTATGATGATATCCAGACACCCAATGGGCCTGCCTGACATAGCGCTACCACCTGGTCAAGCAGGAAATGTGCCAGAAATGGACAATGCCTTAAGTGGTTGATCTGAAAGTGTACAAACATTTTGGATATCATTATTGTGATGATATTCACATGTGTAATTTCAATGCCTAACATAGCGCCACCATCTGGCCAACCAAAAAGTGTATCAGAAATGTTCTTTGCTTAAAATGAATGGTCTGAAATTTCTCAGGTTAATATATATTATGATTATGATGACACCCAATGGGCCTGCCTTGCATTACGCCCCCACCTGGCCAAGCGAGTAAATGTGGCAGAAAATAAAATACAAAAGCAAATAGCCCACGCATCAAATATGTACATTTCACACACGCACCACGTCGGTGCTTTGTTGGATTCCGACATGTCACGGGTTGCGGCCCGCAGGTGCTCGGGCCCGCCATTGCCGCTTGCGGCTATATTCTATTCTTGGTTTTGATCTGGATAAAACCTTCACTTTGTGTCGTTCAAAACTTTTGAGTTGGATTGGAATAAATTTGATGCATAAAATTAGGATTACCCTGTGCTGTAACATTATAGTGTGCTAACCTCCACAACCCAACAGTATTCTAACAATACTTGATTCTACAGGACTATTTATTTGTTGTGGATAAGATGAAGGGTTTGATAATGGAAGGCAGTGTTTCCCACAGAATTGAATTGTATTTGTGGTGGTGGGTTCTGTGTCGGAGTCAATAAGATAAACAGCGTATAATTATACAGTTATACTTGCCTTGCACTACAAGTCCATATTGACAAGTAGCTGTAATGCTGTAATGTTATAGTGTGCTAACCTCCACAACCCAACAGCATTCTATTCTAGTATGCTAACCTCCACAACCCAACAGTATTTTAACACTAATGCTTCAGGTGGGATTTGAACACTCAACATAAGGATGACCAGTACAAGGCATTATCCCACTAAGCCACTGTCAATCCTACATCTTTGCCAGTCACATTCACATGGTGAAAATGTGTATTGGTAAACACACAAGAAAAACTCCAAGTATACATTTGACAATAAAATGAAGGGCTTTCCTGAAAAGAACACCTGAAAACGTTTGGAAATTCTGGGACAATTAGACATTTGTAGAGAAGAACAGTAATGGATGAAATATAAATATGATAGACTTAATGATGAAGGAAAAATAGTAAACAAAGAAGTTCCCCTATATGTCTTCGAGTGTGTCGGCATTCTGATTCTTGGCAACTAATGAGTGTGAATGTTGATTGCCTGATGTCATTCAAGTGCTGTTCAATGGTGTGACTCTTCAATAACCAATAGCATGTGCATCTTGAGCCTAAAGCTCTAGCAGGATTCGAACTCTCAACCTAACAAACACCAGCACTAGGCATTATCCCTCTGAGCCACTAACAATCTGACATATTAGGCAGTCACATTCACATGGTGAAAATGTGTGTTGGTAAACACACAAGAAAAACTCCAAGTATACATTTGACAATAAAATGAAGGGCTTTCCTGAAAGAGTACACCTGAAAACTTTTGGATATTCTGGGGCAATTAGACATTTATAGAGAAGAACAGTAATGGATGAAATATAAATATGATAGACTTAATGATGAAGGAAAAATAGTAAACAAAGAAGTTCCCCTATATGTCATAGAGTGTGTCGGCATTCTGATTCTTGGCAACTAATGAGTGTGAATGTTAATTGTCTGATGTCATTCAGGTGCTGTTCAATAGTGTGAATCTTCAATAACCAATAGCATGTGCATCTTGAGCCTAAAGCTCTAGCAGGATTCGAACTCTCAACCTAACAAACACCAGCACTAGGCATTATCCCACTCTGCCACTGACAATCATACACATTCAGCAGTCACATTCAAATGGTGAAAATGTGTGTTGGCAAACACACAACATCAAGAAAATTCCTAGCATACATTTGACAATAGAATTAAGGGCTTTATAAAAAAGAGTACATATCTGAAAATGTGCACTGTTAATGGTATCCACCTAATGATGGTTGTATGGTTGTTATCCAAGAAAAAAAAATTACTCATATAGGAATATAGGTGATATAGGAGAAATGGGCTGAGTGGTCGAACTTTTTTGGCCTATATCTCTGAAATGGAACAACGTATCCAAATTCTTTTGATAACTTTTGTGAGGCTTTGTCTAAACATTGTCTGTGAGAATTTTGGTGAAGATTTGATTATTTTTGAAGCCTGTGAAACTTTTTATGATGTTTGGCTTTTCTCTGAAATTGTGGCAAAAGTAAAAATTTTTAGAGCATAAGACCAGGGTGAAAAAGATGCATCTGAATGTAGAGATTAATATGATGAAATAATTTTGAGTCTAGGTGAATCTGGTAAGGAGAAATAAGCGTTTTTGACAAGAGCGCCACCTTTGGGTGCAGTACCCCAAATTTGGGTTATGGGTAGTGGGGGGTACTGGTAACAATACTTGAAAATGTCAAGTTTCTAGGACTTACGGTTTATAGGAATATAGGTGATCTAGGAAAAAAGGCCTAAGTGGTCTAACTTTATTGGCCTATATCTCTGAAATGGAACAAAATATCAAAATTCTGAGCGATAACTTTTGTGAGGCTTGGTCTAAACATTGTCTGTGAGAATTTTGGTGAAGATTCGATTATTTTTGAAGAGTGTGAAACTTTTTATAATGTTTGGCTTTTCCATGAAATTGTGGAAAAAGTAAACATTTGTAGACCATAAGACCAGGGCCAAAAAGATGCATCTGAGTTTAGAGATTAATATTCTGAAAGAATTTTGAGTCTAGGTGAATCTGGTAAGGAGAAATAAGCATAATTAACTTTTTTTTTCAATAGCGCCACCTTTGGGTGCAGTACCCCAAATTTTGGGTTATGGGTAGAGGGGGGTACTGGTAACCATACCTGAACATTTCAAGAGTTTTGGAGTTACGGTTTAGGCTGCAGTATGACTTTTACAGAATTTTGGCCAAAAAATGAACGGTACAGAAACAATAGGGTTCCTGCAGCTACGCTGCTCGGACCCCTAATAATATTAAATATAACCGCAAGCGGTGATTTACGGGGTCCGAGCAAAACGAACATGATGGCATAGCTTTTTAGTTTTACATATGCTTTGATTGTTTGGGCACAATTGTTCAAAAGAAACGTGATCGGATTTCGGTTATCGGATTTCAGTTACCGGATTTCAGCTATCGGATTGGATCAAATCTTGAAAATGGGTTGTTCAAAGGGAAACAAGGATCCTGAAATTGGATTAGATCACATAATTAGGGCCCGAGCACCGAAGGGCGCAAGGCCCTATTGTTTTTGTAAGGATTATTATTATTATTATGACCGCCGCGCAGCGAAGCGGCGGTCATATAGGTTTAGTCAGATTTTTTTTCTTTTTTTCTTTTTTTTTTTTTTTTTTTTCTTTTTCGCATGTCCAAATTTCTGTCAATGATTCCCGGGACACTGAAAGACCGGGGTAGACGAAACTTGGTGGGCATGTAACCCCATATGGATAGCATGGAACCATCGTTTTTCGTTTTGATCTGTAGCCCCCCCGCTGGACTGCACCCCCCGAAAGGAGGGTAGGGCAGACACAGTTTTCTGTGAATATCTCGAGAACCGTAAGGTTTAGGAGGACCATTTTTTTTTTGTATGTTGATCTCAAGGGGCCATGTCAACCCATTCCATAACCACTCATTTCATGTATAGCGCCACCTAGTTAAACACAAAAAAGTAAAAATTAGGTGTTGTAATCGCAGGTATCTGTGACCTAACATAGTCAAAACTGCACGAAATTGGAAGTGTAGGATCATTATGACACCCTCTGAATGCACGCCAAGTTTCGTGGAATTCCGTTGATGGGGGGCCACACAATAAATTAATTTATGTTACTATACACCAACTGGCCTGTAGGTGGCCGGAGACAGTTTTCTGTGAATATCTCGAGAACCGTAGGGCCTAGGAGGTCCACTTTTTTTTTGTATGTTGATCTCAAGGGGCCATGTCAACCCATCCCATTACCACTTATTTCATGTATAGCGCCACCTAGTTAAAAATTAAAAAGCAACAAATTAGGTGTTTTCATCACAATATCTCTGGCTGACATGGTCAAAACTGCACGAAATTGAAATTGTAGGATCATTATGACACCCTCCGAATGCATGCCAAGTTTTGTGTACTTTCGTTCATGGGGGGCCTTACAATAAAACAATTTATGTGTACATTTAGTGACGTACACCAACAAGGATTCCCGGGACACTGAAAGACCGGGGTACACAAAACTTGGTGGGCATGTACCCCCACATGGATAGCATGGAACTGTCATTTTTCGTTTTGATCTGTAGCCCCCCCGCTGGACTGGACCCCCCGAAAGGAGGGTAGGCCAGACACAGTTCTCTGTGAATATCTTGAGAACTGTAGGGTCTAGGATGACCATTTTTTCCGTATATTTGCCTCCAGGGGTCATGTTAACCCAGTTCATGTGCACACATGTGCACAAACAGATACACACACACACACACATTCACAGTAATCATACGTATGACCAGGGCCGGCCCGAGGCATAAGCGAACTAAGCGGCTGCTTGGGGCCTCCTGGCCACCAGGGGGCCCCCAATCGAGTTTTTTTTTTTTTTTTTTTTTACATAATAAATAACGTAAACAAGTGACATCAATGAATGAATAAATGAAACAATTATCATTCAAATCAAGAAAATTATGATTTCATGATCAATATGCCTGCCTACTGCTACTGTGTCTGCCAGCCTTTGAGTCACGTGCATAAAGTAGACACCTCAGGTGCATATACAATTCGTGCAGACACTGCATCAAGTTCAACAATCGGAAGAGACGGTAATGTTAAGACAAGTCACAAAAAAGGACGTATCTCTCTGGTGCCGAAAACAGAACGAAGAAAATGACAGAGGAGGAGAAAAACGAGCAAGATACAGGTCTGTTTTGCATGATTATTTACAGTATGTTTTGTGCTTGAGGTAGCTAGCTAGCTGTCATGATCTAATATAAGCCATCACCAGAGCTAAATCTCCGCCATCAACAGAGAAATGTCTCCCATTAATATATATTTATCTAGATGTATTTCAGATGTCAAGGATATTGGGATTGTTTTGGATGTTCAATCAAGCATGTACCCTTGCTCTAGGTGGGCTTATTATGTCGTAAATTAAAGTTAGCTAGCTGACTGAAGTGGACATTAGCACTACAGTAGCTACATGACAAGGTAGCTGAAGGCAAATTTACCACAGAGGGATTGTTTCTGATTTCGTACCTGAAAGTGTTGATAGTTTATTACTGCTCTATAATATGTGACATAGTGGTAAGTCTGATAGCAACAACAGACTAAGCCCAGGCTCCCAGTCCCAACCCAACCCACTGACTAGCGCGACTCTGGGCATCGGTAACGTTCCAGCTTCATAGGCAAAGATGGAACAGCAGTGCGCTCTGCTCTAAGATCTTTGGAGAGAGATGGTAGTGTTTGAGAAAATATACCATGTTGGGTGGGGAGACTTCTGTGATGAAAATAAACTTACATTTGATTAAGATAGTGGCAAGTGATGTAGCGGTGCTACCCTAATATTTAGGCTGCAGTAGATCACCATGTTAAGCGTTCACCATACTGCAATTAAGTATACTCTTTTGATTATGCCTCATTTGCCAATAGAATATGAATTGTTACATGTGGAATTGCTTGTTATTTGAGTGTAAGTAATGATAGCAAAATAAACTCATTCTGCTCGATCAACTATGCACTTATGCAATATTTTTTTTTTTTCAGAGACACTGTTGAAGTCCTTTGGAGCACATCTCTACCTCTACCTAACTCTACCTACCAGAAGGTGAGGTTTTCTTGATGGCAAATGGTTACATAGCCTGTTAATATGACACGACACATTTAACATCGTTTTTTTATTTTTTTATTTATGTATTTATTTAATCATTGCAGGTTCGTCCACTGCAGAGTTGCAGATGCCTAAAAACCAGGAACGAAGTAGGAATAATTATCTATTTTTTGGGACATTTTATTTTTGATTATTAATGTTTGTCTATTTTGTTTTTATTTTGTAGTTGAAAATTGCTCATTTAATGCACATTTGCGGATTTGTTCAGCAAATCTGTTGAAAAACAAGTCATTAAACTGATGTACTTGTTTACAACAAATACAAATGCTGTTGTATTTTGTTATTTGTCAATTCAACTTCAGTAAACCACCCTTAGTGCTTCACTTTGAATATGAATGTTTCAAATAAATCTGTGATTTTAGTACCCTCTAAGATTAAAAGGTGACAGGGTTGGTGTAAATAACAACTATATTAATACATTGGTTTACCAAGCACATGGGGCCAGAAGTCTAGATTGGAGCCCCAAAACATTTTTGGCATGTGAGCAAGGATGGATTACTGAATGAGCCTACCGAGCCCAAGAGGTCAAGGGACCCTGAACCCCAAGTAGTTGTGTGAATTCACTACCAATAAGTCAAAAAGCAAAAGGCTATGAATCTGAACAAATTTAGGTACTGCCCTTCTCCAGCTGACCATCCCAAAAATGCACCAGAATACAGGAAATCACATCTAACCCCCCCCCCCCACACACACACACACACACACACACACACACACCCGTTTGTACCCACATTTGCACAAACAGGGTAGGGGGAGAGGGTCCTTATGCATCTGTGTCCAGGGGGACAGTAGTTCATAATCAGTCGCTGTATTAATACATAACCTCACTGAATTAATTTATAATATGACATTATAGTGTGAAGTTGTCAATTATCGCCAAGCACAGGTGACTGCGTTGTGGGACGGGGCCCCCAAATCAAATTCTGCTTAGGGCCCCCAAAAGGCTTGGGCCGGCACTGCGTATGACACATACTCACACAGTAGACATATGTACGCTTCCATGCACAGGCACATACGCAGGCACGCACACACACACACACACACACACCCCCACCCACACACATAACATAAACATAACAAAAACAATCAAGAATTTCTCATAATTATGAACAGGCAAGATGGAGGTGGGGTTGTATAAAATGAATTTTACATGTGAAATCTATGAACTAATCATGTTTTGGTACTTGTTGTCTAGCAGATACCAGTGAGAATTGAGTGTGGATAATGCAATTTAGTGAGACAGTTAGAATCATATAGGCCTTTCAGCGTGATTTCTTTTTGTGGAAAAAATGTGCTGGACTGGGCGGCGGTCATATTTTGTACCGCTCTGCGGTACATCTAGTTATTATTATATTAACTTTGTCTCAGAGCGTTTTCCTTTTTTGAGGTGGTTAACATGGTCGAAAACGCTTGACATTTGGCACACATATCAGGTGTCACGCAAAGCAGTTAGGTACAAGAGCTTGGCCCTGGGCGTGGCCCAGGGACTCAGTAGCGCCCCCTTAGGTGATTGAGGCAGTGGTTGGCACATACTTTCAGCTAGACGCATCAAATTCGGTAGGTGTGTGTATCTCCCCAAGATGAACAACTTTCGTATGTACAATGCATTAGCCACGCCCAACAGGAAGTGAGGTATTTGGGATTTTGTGCGGACTAAAATGTGATGAATTGTGATGCCAGAAGACGTTCTTCCCATCGGTGAAAACGCATGAAATTTGGCACACACGTCAAGAGGTACCATGAATACACAGGGGAAAAGCCTTGGCACTGGGCTTGGCCCAGGAACTCCATAGCGCCCCCTTATGTCACTGTGACTTGTGGTTGGCATATAGTTTTAGATACACACACCAAATTTGGTGGGTGTGTGTAACTCCCAAAAACAATCAACTTTTGTATTAACATGCCATTAGCCACGGCCACAGGAAGTGAGGTAATTGAGATTTTGTGCATTGTGGACATGATCAATTTTAACGTACTCCTCCTAGACGGTTGATCCGATTCATGTGAAAGTTGGTATACATGATGCCTATATGCTTCTGATTCTAAATTGTGAAGCTTTTTTTGATATGTTGTAATTTGACGAAATGGCGAAACTATGAATTTTAATACCCTTCCACGTTAACAATAAATGTGTCTTAATTCACCATGCATGGCTTGAAATGTTTTAAATTTCACAGGTCTTTGAATACCATGGTAGTGATGATATTCACATGCCCATAATGTATATTTGGCATAGCGCCACCACCTGGCAACAGAAAGAATGGCAATTACATTGATGTCACATGATCAATTTTAACATACTCCTCCTAGACGGTTTGTCGGATTCATGTGAAATTTGGCTAACATTATGCCAAGATGTTGCTGATGTTAAATTGCGAAGGGATTTTTGATATGTTGTAATATGTCATGATTTTAATATCTCACCATATAAACTGGAAATGTGTCATATAATCACAGTGCATTGAATGAATGGTCTGAAACTTCTCAGGTTAATAGATATTACGCTTATGATGATATCCAGACACCCAATGGGCCTGCCTGACATAGCGCCACCACCTGGCCAAGTAGGAAATGTGCCAGAAATGGACAATGCCTTAAGTGATTGATCTGAAACTTTATAAAATATTGGATATCATTATTGTGATGATATTCACACATATAATTCACATGCCTAGCATAGCGCCACCATCTGGCCAAACAGGAAATATGCCAGAAATGCTCTATGCTTTGAATGAATGGTCTGAAACTTCTCAGGTTAATAGATATTATGATTATGATGATATCCAGACACCCAATGGGCCTGCCTGACATAGCGCTACCACCTGGTCAAGCAGGAAATGTGCCAGAAATGGACAATGCCTTAAGTGGTTGATCTGAAAGTGTACAAACATTTTGGATATCATTATTGTGATGATATTCACATGTGTAATTTCAATGCCTAACATAGCGCCACCATCTGGCCAACCAAAAAGTGTATCAGAAATGTTCTTTGCTTAAAATGAATGGTCTGAAATTTCTCAGGTTAATATATATTATGATTATGATGACACCCAATGGGCCTGCCTTGCATTACGCCCCCACCTGGCCAAGCGAGTAAATGTGGCAGAAAATAAAATACAAAAGCAAATAGCCCACGCATCAAATATGTACATTTCACACACGCACCACGTCGGTGCTTTGTTGGATTCCGACATGTCACGGGTTGCGGCCCGCAGGTGCTCGGGCCCGCCATTGCCGCTTGCGGCTATATTCTATTCTTGGTTTTGATCTGGATAAAACCTTCACTTTGTGTCGTTCAAAACTTTTGAGTTGGATTGGAATAAATTTGATGCATAAAATTAGGATTACCCTGTGCTGTAACATTATAGTGTGCTAACCTCCACAACCCAACAGTATTCTAACAATACTTGATTCTACAGGACTATTTATTTGTTGTGGATAAGATGAAGGGTTTGATAATGGAAGGCAGTGTTTCCCACAGAATTGAATTGTATTTGTGGTGGTGGGTTCTGTGTCGGAGTCAATAAGATAAACAGCGTATAATTATACAGTTATACTTGCCTTGCACTACAAGTCCATATTGACAAGTAGCTGTAATGCTGTAATGTTATAGTGTGCTAACCTCCACAACCCAACAGCATTCTATTCTAGTATGCTAACCTCCACAACCCAACAGTATTTTAACACTAATGCTTCAGGTGGGATTTGAACACTCAACATAAGGATGACCAGTACAAGGCATTATCCCACTAAGCCACTGTCAATCCTACATCTTTGCCAGTCACATTCACATGGTGAAAATGTGTATTGGTAAACACACAAGAAAAACTCCAAGTATACATTTGACAATAAAATGAAGGGCTTTCCTGAAAAGAACACCTGAAAACGTTTGGAAATTCTGGGACAATTAGACATTTGTAGAGAAGAACAGTAATGGATGAAATATAAATATGATAGACTTAATGATGAAGGAAAAATAGTAAACAAAGAAGTTCCCCTATATGTCTTCGAGTGTGTCGGCATTCTGATTCTTGGCAACTAATGAGTGTGAATGTTGATTGCCTGATGTCATTCAAGTGCTGTTCAATGGTGTGACTCTTCAATAACCAATAGCATGTGCATCTTGAGCCTAAAGCTCTAGCAGGATTCGAACTCTCAACCTAACAAACACCAGCACTAGGCATTATCCCTCTGAGCCACTAACAATCTGACATATTAGGCAGTCACATTCACATGGTGAAAATGTGTGTTGGTAAACACACAAGAAAAACTCCAAGTATACATTTGACAATAAAATGAAGGGCTTTCCTGAAAGAGTACACCTGAAAACTTTTGGATATTCTGGGGCAATTAGACATTTATAGAGAAGAACAGTAATGGATGAAATATAAATATGATAGACTTAATGATGAAGGAAAAATAGTAAACAAAGAAGTTCCCCTATATGTCATAGAGTGTGTCGGCATTCTGATTCTTGGCAACTAATGAGTGTGAATGTTAATTGTCTGATGTCATTCAGGTGCTGTTCAATAGTGTGAATCTTCAATAACCAATAGCATGTGCATCTTGAGCCTAAAGCTCTAGCAGGATTCGAACTCTCAACCTAACAAACACCAGCACTAGGCATTATCCCACTCTGCCACTGACAATCATACACATTCAGCAGTCACATTCAAATGGTGAAAATGTGTGTTGGCAAACACACAACATCAAGAAAATTCCTAGCATACATTTGACAATAGAATTAAGGGCTTTATAAAAAAGAGTACATATCTGAAAATGTGCACTGTTAATGGTATCCACCTAATGATGGTTGTATGGTTGTTATCCAAGAAAAAAAAATTACTCATATAGGAATATAGGTGATATAGGAGAAATGGGCTGAGTGGTCGAACTTTTTTGGCCTATATCTCTGAAATGGAACAACGTATCCAAATTATTTTGATAACTTTTGTGAGGCTTTGTCTAAACATTGTCTGTGAGAATTTTGGTGAAGATTTGATTATTTTTGAAGCCTGTGAAACTTTTTATGATGTTTGGCTTTTCTCTGAAATTGTGGCAAAAGTAAAAATTTTTAGAGCATAAGACCAGGGTGAAAAAGATGCATCTGAATGTAGAGATTAATATGATGAAATAATTTTGAGTCTAGGTGAATCTGGTAAGGAGAAATAAGCGTTTTTGACAAGAGCGCCACCTTTGGGTGCAGTACCCCAAATTTGGGTTATGGGTAGTGGGGGGTACTGGTAACAATACTTGAAAATGTCAAGTTTCTAGGACTTACGGTTTATAGGAATATAGGTGATCTAGGAAAAAAGGCCTAAGTGGTCTAACTTTATTGGCCTATATCTCTGAAATGGAACAAAATATCAAAATTCTGAGCGATAACTTTTGTGAGGCTTGGTCTAAACATTGTCTGTGAGAATTTTGGTGAAGATTCGATTATTTTTGAAGAGTGTGAAACTTTTTATAATGTTTGGCTTTTCCATGAAATTGTGGAAAAAGTAAACATTTGTAGACCATAAGACCAGGGCCAAAAAGATGCATCTGAGTTTAGAGATTAATATTCTGAAAGAATTTTGAGTCTAGGTGAATCTGGTAAGGAGAAATAAGCATAATTAACTTTTTTTTTCAATAGCGCCACCTTTGGGTGCAGTACCCCAAATTTTGGGTTATGGGTAGAGGGGGGTACTGGTAACCATACCTGAACATTTCAAGAGTTTTGGAGTTACGGTTTAGGCTGCAGTATGACTTTTACAGAATTTTGGCCAAAAAATGAACGGTACAGAAACAATAGGGTTCCTGCAGCTACGCTGCTCGGACCCCTAATAATATTAAATATAACCGCAAGCGGTGATTTACGGGGTCCGAGCAAAACGAACATGATGGCATAGCTTTTTAGTTTTACATATGCTTTGATTGTTTGGGCACAATTGTTCAAAAGAAACGTGATCGGATTTCGGTTATCGGATTTCAGTTACCGGATTTCAGCTATCGGATTGGATCAAATCTTGAAAATGGGTTGTTCAAAGGGAAACAAGGATCCTGAAATTGGATTAGATCACATAATTAGGGCCCGAGCACCGAAGGGCGCAAGGCCCTATTGTTTTTGTAAGGATTATTATTATTATTATGACCGCCGCGCAGCGAAGCGGCGGTCATATAGGTTTAGTCAGATTTTTTTTATTTTTTTATTTATTTATTTTTTTTTTTTCTTTTTCGCATGTCCAAATTTCTGTCAATGATTCCCGGGACACTGAAAGACCGGGGTAGACGAAACTTGGTGGGCATGTAACCCCATATGGATAGCATGGAACCATCGTTTTTCGTTTTGATCTGTAGCCCCCCCGCTGGACTGCACCCCCCGAAAGGAGGGTAGGGCAGACACAGTTTTCTGTGAATATCTCGAGAACCGTAAGGTTTAGGAGGACCATTTTTTTTTTGTATGTTGATCTCAAGGGGCCATGTCAACCCATTCCATAACCACTCATTTCATGTATAGCGCCACCTAGTTAAACACAAAAAAGTAAAAATTAGGTGTTGTAATCGCAGGTATCTGTGACCTAACATAGTCAAAACTGCACGAAATTGGAAGTGTAGGATCATTATGACACCCTCTGAATGCACGCCAAGTTTCGTGGAATTCCGTTGATGGGGGGCCACACAATAAATTAATTTATGTTACTATACACCAACTGGCCTGTAGGTGGCCGGAGACAGTTTTCTGTGAATATCTCGAGAACCGTAGGGCCTAGGAGGTCCACTTTTTTTTTGTATGTTGATCTCAAGGGGCCATGTCAACCCATCCCATTACCACTTATTTCATGTATAGCGCCACCTAGTTAAAAATTAAAAAGCAACAAATTAGGTGTTTTCATCACAATATCTCTGGCTGACATGGTCAAAACTGCACGAAATTGAAATTGTAGGATCATTATGACACCCTCCGAATGCATGCCAAGTTTTGTGTACTTTCGTTCATGGGGGGCCTTACAATAAAACAATTTATGTGTACATTTAGTGACGTACACCAACAAGGATTCCCGGGACACTGAAAGACCGGGGTACACAAAACTTGGTGGGCATGTACCCCCACATGGATAGCATGGAACTGTCATTTTTCGTTTTGATCTGTAGCCCCCCCGCTGGACTGGACCCCCCGAAAGGAGGGTAGGCCAGACACAGTTCTCTGTGAATATCTTGAGAACTGTAGGGTCTAGGATGACCATTTTTTCCGTATATTTGCCTCCAGGGGTCATGTTAACCCAGTTCATGTGCACACATGTGCACAAACAGATACACACACACACACACATTCACAGTAATCATACGTATGACCAGGGCCGGCCCGAGGCATAAGCGAACTAAGCGGCTGCTTGGGGCCTCCTGGCCACCAGGGGGCCCCCAATCGAGTTTTTTTTTTTTTTTTTTTTTACATAATAAATAACGTAAACAAGTGACATCAATGAATGAATAAATGAAACAATTATCATTCAAATCAAGAAAATTATGATTTCATGATCAATATGCCTGCCTACTGCTACTGTGTCTGCCAGCCTTTGAGTCACGTGCATAAAGTAGACACCTCAGGTGCATATACAATTCGTGCAGACACTGCATCAAGTTCAACAATCGGAAGAGACGGTAATGTTAAGACAAGTCACAAAAAAGGACGTATCTCTCTGGTGCCGAAAACAGAACGAAGAAAATGACAGAGGAGGAGAAAAACGAGCAAGATACAGGTCTGTTTTGCATGATTATTTACAGTATGTTTTGTGCTTGAGGTAGCTAGCTAGCTGTCATGATCTAATATAAGCCATCACCAGAGCTAAATCTCCGCCATCAACAGAGAAATGTCTCCCATTAATATATATTTATCTAGATGTATTTCAGATGTCAAGGATATTGGGATTGTTTTGGATGTTCAATCAAGCATGTACCCTTGCTCTAGGTGGGCTTATTATGTCGTAAATTAAAGTTAGCTAGCTGACTGAAGTGGACATTAGCACTACAGTAGCTACATGACAAGGTAGCTGAAGGCAAATTTACCACAGAGGGATTGTTTCTGATTTCGTACCTGAAAGTGTTGATAGTTTATTACTGCTCTATAATATGTGACATAGTGGTAAGTCTGATAGCAACAACAGACTAAGCCCAGGCTCCCAGTCCCAACCCAACCCACTGACTAGCGCGACTCTGGGCATCGGTAACGTTCCAGCTTCATAGGCAAAGATGGAACAGCAGTGCGCTCTGCTCTAAGATCTTTGGAGAGAGATGGTAGTGTTTGAGAAAATATACCATGTTGGGTGGGGAGACTTCTGTGATGAAAATAAACTTACATTTGATTAAGATAGTGGCAAGTGATGTAGCGGTGCTACCCTAATATTTAGGCTGCAGTAGATCACCATGTTAAGCGTTCACCATACTGCAATTAAGTATACTCTTTTGATTATGCCTCATTTGCCAATAGAATATGAATTGTTACATGTGGAATTGCTTGTTATTTGAGTGTAAGTAATGATAGCAAAATAAACTCATTCTGCTCGATCAACTATGCACTTATGCAATATTTTTTTTTTTTCAGAGACACTGTTGAAGTCCTTTGGAGCACATCTCTACCTCTACCTAACTCTACCTACCAGAAGGTGAGGTTTTCTTGATGGCAAATGGTTACATAGCCTGTTAATATGACACGACACATTTAACATCGTTTTTTTATTTTTTTATTTATGTATTTATTTAATCATTGCAGGTTCGTCCACTGCAGAGTTGCAGATGCCTAAAAACCAGGAACGAAGTAGGAATAATTATCTATTTTTTGGGACATTTTATTTTTGATTATTAATGTTTGTCTATTTTGTTTTTATTTTGTAGTTGAAAATTGCTCATTTAATGCACATTTGCGGATTTGTTCAGCAAATCTGTTGAAAAACAAGTCATTAAACTGATGTACTTGTTTACAACAAATACAAATGCTGTTGTATTTTGTTATTTGTCAATTCAACTTCAGTAAACCACCCTTAGTGCTTCACTTTGAATATGAATGTTTCAAATAAATCTGTGATTTTAGTACCCTCTAAGATTAAAAGGTGACAGGGTTGGTGTAAATAACAACTATATTAATACATTGGTTTACCAAGCACATGGGGCCAGAAGTCTAGATTGGAGCCCCAAAACATTTTTGGCATGTGAGCAAGGATGGATTACTGAATGAGCCTACCGAGCCCAAGAGGTCAAGGGACCCTGAACCCCAAGTAGTTGTGTGAATTCACTACCAATAAGTCAAAAAGCAAAAGGCTATGAATCTGAACAAATTTAGGTACTGCCCTTCTCCAGCTGACCATCCCAAAAATGCACCAGAATACAGGAAATCACATCTAACCCCCCCCCCCCCCCCCCCCCACACACACACACACACACACACACCCGTTTGTACCCACATTTGCACAAACAGGGTAGGGGGAGAGGGTCCTTATGCATCTGTGTCCAGGGGGACAGTAGTTCATAATCAGTCGCTGTATTAATACATAACCTCACTGAATTAATTTATAATATGACATTATAGTGTGAAGTTGTCAATTATCGCCAAGCACAGGTGACTGCGTTGTGGGACGGGGCCCCCAAATCAAATTCTGCTTAGGGCCCCCAAAAGGCTTGGGCCGGCACTGCGTATGACACATACTCACACAGTAGACATATGTACGCTTCCATGCACAGGCACATACGCAGGCACGCACACACACACACACACACACACCCCCACCCACACACATAACATAAACATAACAAAAACAATCAAGAATTTCTCATAATTATGAACAGGCAAGATGGAGGTGGGGTTGTATAAAATGAATTTTACATGTGAAATCTATGAACTAATCATGTTTTGGTACTTGTTGTCTAGCAGATACCAGTGAGAATTGAGTGTGGATAATGCAATTTAGTGAGACAGTTAGAATCATATAGGCCTTTCAGCGTGATTTCTTTTTGTGGAAAAAATGTGCTGGACTGGGCGGCGGTCATATTTTGTACCGCTCTGCGGTACATCTAGTTGGGGGCCTAGCAGCGAAGCTGCGAAGGCACCCATTGAGTTAGTAGTTTTTCCTATTATTGGGGGCCAAGCAGCGAAGCTGCGAAGGCACCCATTGAGTTACTAGCTTTTCCTATTATTGGGGGCCAAGCAGCGAAGCTGCGAAGGCACCCATTGAGTTACTAGCTTTTCCTATTATTACACTTCTGCCATTGGAGTCTATGGCAGCCCATAGAACGCCTGGCTAAAAAGTTCAGATTTTTTGGCAGAAAGTTTCGGGACACTCCACTGACCACTCACACTCATTTACGGACCTCTAAACCCAGCCATCTAGCGCCACCAACAGGTCAAAATCTGGCCGAAAATTGAACCGCTGGGTCTAAAGTTATGACATTTGGCACACTGATTCAGCACTGTCCCATGATGACTCTCACCAATTTACAGAACTCTATGCCCAACACTCTAGCGCCACCAATGGGTCGAACCTGGATTGCATTCACGCATGTGACCATTGAACGGTGCGTCCGATTTTCACATATCAGGCACCGTTGGAATCCCTGGACCGACCTAATTTCAATGAACCCTATTACGTCACTTTCCGCCATATTGGACCTCCGTCATATTGGATTTAGTCCAAACTCTACAAAAAGTTTCAGCGGTCAGAAATTTCATCCGATTTTCATGGAACTTGGCGGAGATGATCTTCTTCCCGAGCCGCACAAAAGATACTTGTCAGATTTTTCAATTTCATTTTTGTTTGCCCGTGACAGCCAATCAAATATGGCGATGAAGCTGCCAAACAGGAAGTGGACTAACATCTCTGTGGCATTTTGAGCTAACATAACAAAACTCGGTACCATTAGTCAGGACACTGTCCCAATCTCTCACAGCAATTTTTATGCATACATTGAATACTCTAGCGCCACCACCAGTTTAATGCTGGACATGCGTTCATGCGCGTATTCCTTGACTCTTTTGTCTGATTTTCACAATTGAGGTAGCGTCTGAATCCCTGGACCATCCCGAGTTCATCGACTCCTATCCCGTCACTTTCTGCAATATTGGACCTCCGACATATTGGATTTAGTCCAAACTCTACGAAAAGTTTCAGCGGTTACAAATTTCATCCGATTTTCACAGAACTTGGCGGAGATGATCTTCTGCCCGAGCCGCAAAAACGATACTTGTCAGATTTTTCAATTTCATTTTTGTTTGCCTGTAACAGCCAATCAAATATGGTGATGAAGCCGCCAAACAGGAAGTGGACTAACATCTCCGTGACGCTTTGAGTTAACATAACAAAACTCGATACCATTAGTCAGGACACTGTCCCAATCACTCACAGCAATTTTTATGCATATACATTGAACACTCTAGCGCCACCACCAGTTCAATGCTGGACATGCGTTCATGCGCGTGATCCTTGACTCTTTTGTCTGATTTTCACAATTGAGGTAGCGTCTTAATCCTTGGAACATCCCAAGTTCATCGACCCCTATCCCGTCACTTTCCGCCATATTGGACCTCCGCCATGTTGGATTTAGTCCAAACTCTACGAAAAGTTTCAGCGGTTACAAATTTCTTCCGATTTTCTCAGAACTTGGCGGAGATGATCTTCAGACCGAGCCGCACAAACGATACTTGTCAGATTTTTTAATTTTAAGTTTATTTGCCCGTGACAGCAAATCACACATGGCGACGATGCCGCCTAACAGGAAGTGGGCTAACATCTCGGCTACGCTTTAATGTATGAAGTCCAAACTTGGTACAGGGACTTGGTATCTGATTGTGAGGACGCACTAGGAAATTGGCATCATTTGGCCTCTATAGGGGGCGCTGCAATACAGGAAGTGAGCTTGTATCTCAGCAATGCTTTGATGTACGAAGTCCAAACTTGGTATAGAGACTTGGTACCTGATTGTGGGGATGCACTAGGAAATTGGCGTCATTTGGCCTCTACAGGGGGCGCTGCAATACAGGAAGTGAGCTTGTATCTCAGCAACGCTTTGATGTATGAAGTCCAAACTTGGTACAGGGACTTGGTATCTGATTGTGAGGACACAGTAGGAAATTGGCATCATTTGGCCTCTATAGGGGGCGCTGTAATACAGGAAGTGGGCTCATATCTCAGCAACGCTTCGTTGTATGAAGTCCAAACTTGATACATGGACATATTAGCTGATTGTGAGGATATGCAAGGAAAGTGGTCTCATTTGGCCTCTAGGGGTGTTGCAATAAAGAAAGTGAGCTCACATCTCAGCAACACTTTGGTGTATGAAGTCCAAACTTGGTAGACGGATATGGGAGCTGATTGTAAGAACGCACAAGGACATTGGTGTAATTTGGCCTCTAGTTGTGCTTTAACAAAGTAAATTAGCTTATTTCTCAGCCGTTCTTTATCCAATTGCCATCAAACTTGCTGTGAGTGCTTGCTCATCCCATGGCAACGCCATTCCTGCTATAGCGCACTGCTTGGCCCCCGCATTGCTGCTTGCAGCTATATTTATTATTATTATAAAACTTCTGCCATTGGAGTCTATGGCAGCCCATAGAACGCCTGGCTAAAAAGTGCAGATTTTTTGGCAGAAAGTTTCGGGACACTCCACTGACCATTCACACTCATTTACGGACCTCTAAACCCAGCCATCTAGCGCCACCAACAGGTCAAAATCTGGCCGAAAATTGAACCGCTGGGTCTAAAGTTATGAAATTAGGCACACTGATTCAGCACTGTCCCATGATCACTCTCACCAATTTCCAGAACTCTATGCCCAACACTCTAGCGCCACCAATGGGTCGAACCTGGATTGCATTCATGCATGTGACCATTGAATGGTGCGTCCGATTTTCACATATCAGGCACCGTTGGAATCCCTGGACCGACCTAAGTTCAATGACCCCTATCCCATCACTTTCCGCCATATTGGACCTCCGCCATATTGGATTTAGTCCAAACTCTACGAAAAGTTTCAGCGGTTACAAATTTCATCCGATTTTCACAGAACTTGGAGGAGATGATCTTCAGAACGAGCCGCACAAACGATACTGGTCAGATTTTTTAATTTCATTTTTGTTTGCTCGTGACAGCCAATCCAATATGGCAATGAAGCCACCAAACAGGAAGTGGACAAACATCTAGGTGACGCTTTGAGTTAACATAACAAGACTTGATACCATTAGTCAGGACACTGTCCCAATCACTCACACCAATTTTCATGCATATACATTGAACACTCTAGCGCCACCACCAGTTCAAAGCTGGACATGCGTTCATGCTCGTGATCCTTGACTCTTTTGTCTAATTTTCACAATTGAGGTAGCGTCTGAATCCTTGAACAATCTTGAGTTCATCGACCCCTATCCCGTCACTTTCCGCCATATTGGACCTCCGCCATATTGGATTTAGTCCAAACTCTATGAAAAGTTTCAGCGGTTACAAATTTCATCCGATTTTCACAGAACTTGGCGGAGATGATCTTCAGACCGAGCCACACAAACAATACTTGTCAGATTTTTTAATTTCAAGTTTATTTGCCCGTGACAGTCAATCACACATGGCGACGATGCCGCCAAACAGGAAGTGGGCTAACATCTCGGCTACGCTTTAATGTATGAAGTCCAAACTTAGTACAGGGACTTGGTATCTGATTGTGAGGACGCCCTAGGAAATTGGCATCATTTGGCCTCTATAGGGGGCGCTGCAATACAGGAAGTGAGCTTGTATCTCAGCAACGCTTTGATGTATGAAGTCCAAACTTGGTATAGAGACTTGGTATCTGATTGTGAGGACACAGTAGGAAATTGGCGTCATTTGGCCTCTACAGGGGGCGCTGCAATACAGGATGTGAGCTTGTATCTCAGCAATTCTTTGATGTATGAAGTCCAAACTTGGTACAGGGACTTGGTATCTGATTGTGAGGACACAGTAGGAAATTGGCATCATTTGGCCTCTATAGGGGGCGCTGTAATACAGGAAGTGGGCTCAAATCTCAGCAACGCTTCGTTGTATGAAGTCCAAACTTGATACATGGACATATTAGCTGATTGTGAGGACATGTAAGGAAAGTGGTCTCATTTGACCTCTAGGGGTGCTGTAATAAAGAATGTGAGCTCACATCTCAGCAACACTTTGGTGTATGAAGTCCAAACTTGGTAGAGGGACATGGTAGCTGATTGTGAGAACACACAAGGACATTGGTGTAATTTGGCATCTAGGGGCGCTCTAACAAAGTAAATGAGCTTATTTCTCAGCCGTTCTTTATCCAATTGCAATCAAACTTGCTGTGAGTGCTTGCTCCTGCCATGGCAACGCCATTCCTGCTATAGCGCACTGCTTGGCCCCCGCATTGCTGCTTGCAGCTATATTTGGGGGCCAAGCAGCGAAGCTGCGAAGGCACCCATTGAGTTACTAGCTTTTCCTATTATTACACTTCTGCCATTGGAGTCTATGGCAGCCCATAGAACGCCTGGCTAAAAAGTTCAGATTTTTTGGCAGAAAGTTTCGGGACACTCCACTGACCACTCACACTCATTTACGGACCTCTAAACCCAGCCATCTAGCGCCACCAACAGGTCAAAATCTGGCCGAAAATTGAACCGCTGGGTCTAAAGTTATGACATTTGGCACACTGATTCAGCACTGTCCCATGATGACTCTCACCAATTTACAGAACTCTATGCCCAACACTCTAGCGCCACCAATGGGTCGAACCTGGATTGCATTCACGCATGTGACCATTGAACGGTGCGTCCGATTTTCACATATCAGGCACCGTTGGAATCCCTGGACCGACCTAATTTCAATGAACCCTATTACGTCACTTTCCGCCATATTGGACCTCCGTCATATTGGATTTAGTCCAAACTCTACAAAAAGTTTCAGCGGTCAGAAATTTCATCCGATTTTCATGGAACTTGGCGGAGATGATCTTCTTCCCGAGCCGCACAAAAGATACTTGTCAGATTTTTCAATTTCATTTTTGTTTGCCCGTGACAGCCAATCAAATATGGCGATGAAGCTGCCAAACAGGAAGTGGACTAACATCTCTGTGGCATTTTGAGCTAACATAACAAAACTCGGTACCATTAGTCAGGACACTGTCCCAATCTCTCACAGCAATTTTTATGCATACATTGAATACTCTAGCGCCACCACCAGTTTAATGCTGGACATGCGTTCATGCGCGTATTCCTTGACTCTTTTGTCTGATTTTCACAATTGAGGTAGCGTCTGAATCCCTGGACCATCCCGAGTTCATCGACTCCTATCCCGTCACTTTCTGCAATATTGGACCTCCGACATATTGGATTTAGTCCAAACTCTACGAAAAGTTTCAGCGGTTACAAATTTCATCCGATTTTCACAGAACTTGGCGGAGATGATCTTCTGCCCGAGCCGCAAAAACGATACTTGTCAGATTTTTCAATTTCATTTTTGTTTGCCTGTAACAGCCAATCAAATATGGTGATGAAGCCGCCAAACAGGAAGTGGACTAACATCTCCGTGACGCTTTGAGTTAACATAACAAAACTCGATACCATTAGTCAGGACACTGTCCCAATCACTCACAGCAATTTTTATGCATATACATTGAACACTCTAGCGCCACCACCAGTTCAATGCTGGACATGCGTTCATGCGCGTGATCCTTGACTCTTTTGTCTGATTTTCACAATTGAGGTAGCGTCTTAATCCTTGGAACATCCCAAGTTCATCGACCCCTATCCCGTCACTTTCCGCCATATTGGACCTCCGCCATGTTGGATTTAGTCCAAACTCTACGAAAAGTTTCAGCGGTTACAAATTTCTTCCGATTTTCTCAGAACTTGGCGGAGATGATCTTCAGACCGAGCCGCACAAACGATACTTGTCAGATTTTTTAATTTTAAGTTTATTTGCCCGTGACAGCAAATCACACATGGCGACGATGCCGCCTAACAGGAAGTGGGCTAACATCTCGGCTACGCTTTAATGTATGAAGTCCAAACTTGGTACAGGGACTTGGTATCTGATTGTGAGGACGCACTAGGAAATTGGCATCATTTGGCCTCTATAGGGGGCGCTGCAATACAGGAAGTGAGCTTGTATCTCAGCAATGCTTTGATGTACGAAGTCCAAACTTGGTATAGAGACTTGGTACCTGATTGTGGGGATGCACTAGGAAATTGGCGTCATTTGGCCTCTACAGGGGGCGCTGCAATACAGGAAGTGAGCTTGTATCTCAGCAACGCTTTGATGTATGAAGTCCAAACTTGGTACAGGGACTTGGTATCTGATTGTGAGGACACAGTAGGAAATTGGCATCATTTGGCCTCTATAGGGGGCGCTGTAATACAGGAAGTGGGCTCATATCTCAGCAACGCTTCGTTGTATGAAGTCCAAACTTGATACATGGACATATTAGCTGATTGTGAGGATATGCAAGGAAAGTGGTCTCATTTGGCCTCTAGGGGTGTTGCAATAAAGAAAGTGAGCTCACATCTCAGCAACACTTTGGTGTATGAAGTCCAAACTTGGTAGACGGATATGGGAGCTGATTGTAAGAACGCACAAGGACATTGGTGTAATTTGGCCTCTAGTTGTGCTTTAACAAAGTAAATTAGCTTATTTCTCAGCCGTTCTTTATCCAATTGCCATCAAACTTGCTGTGAGTGCTTGCTCATCCCATGGCAACGCCATTCCTGCTATAGCGCACTGCTTGGCCCCCGCATTGCTGCTTGCAGCTATATTTGGGGGCCTAGCAGCGAAGCTGCGAAGGCACCCATTGTTTTAGTAGTTTTTCCTATTATTATTATTATTGGGGGCCTAGCAGCGAAGCTGCGAAGGCACCCATTGTTTTAGTAGTTTTTCCTATTATTATTATTATTATTGGGGGCCAAGCAGCGAAGCTGCGAAGGCACCCATTGAGTTACTAGCTTTTCCTATTATTATTATTACACATCTGCCATTGGAGTCTATGGCAGCCCATAGAACGCCTGGCTAAAAAGTGCAGATTTTTTGGCAGAAAGTTTCGGGACACTCCACTGACCATTCACACTCATTTACGGACCTCTAAACCCAGCCATCTAGCGCCACCAACAGGTCAAAATCTGGCCAAAAATTGAACCGCTGGGTCTAAAGTTATGAAATTTGGCACACTGATTCAGCACTGTCCCATGATCACTCTCACCAATTTCCAGAACTCTATGCCCAACACTCTAGCGCCACCAATGGGTCGAACCTGGATTGCATTCATGCATGTGACCATTGAATGGTGCGTCCGATTTTCACATATCAGGCACCGTTGGAATCCCTGGACCGACCTAAGTTCAATGACCCCTATCCCATCACTTTCCGCCATATTGGACCTCCGCCATATTGGATTTAGTCCAAACTCTACGAAAAGTTTCAGCGGTTACAAATTTCATCCGATTTTCACAGAACTTGGAGGGGATGATCTTCAGACCGAGCCGCACAAACGATACTGGTCAGATTTTTTAATTTCATTTTTGTTTGCTCGTGACAGCCAATCCAATATGGCAATGAAGCCACCAAACAGGAAGTGGTAAAACATCTAGGTGACGCTTTGAGTTAACATAACAAGACTTGATACCATTAGTCAGGACACTGTCCCAATCACTCGCACCAATTTTCATGCATATACATTGAACACTCTAGCGCCACCACCAGTTCAAAGCTGGACATGCGTTCATGCTCGTGATCCTTGACTCTTTTGTCTAATTTTCACAATTGAGGTAGCGTCTGAATCCTTGAACAATCTTGAGTTCATCGACCCCTATCCCGTCACTTTCCGCCATATTGGACCTCCGCCATATTGGATTTAGTCCAAACTCTATGAAAAGTTTCAGCGGTTACAAATTTCATCCGATTTTCACAGAACTTGGCGGAGATGATCTTCAGGCCGAGCCACACAAACAATACTTGTCAGATTTTTTAATTTCAAGTTTATTTGCCCGTGACAGTCAATCACACATGGCGACGATGCCGCCAAACAGGAAGTGGGCTAACATCTCGGCTACGCTTTAATGTATGAAGTCCAAACTTAGTACAGGGACTTGGTATCTGATTGTGAGGACGCCCTAGGAAATTGGCATCATTTGGCCTCTATAGGGGGCGCTGCAATACAGGAAGTGAGCTTGTATCTCAGCAACGCTTTGATGTACGAAGTCCAAACTTGGTATAGAGACTTGGTACCTGATTGTGGGGATGCACTAGGAAACTGGCGTCATTTGGCCTCTACAGGGGGCGCTGCAATACAGGATGTGAGCTTGTATCTCAGCAATTCTTTGATGTATGAAGTCCAAACTTGGTACAGGGACTTGGTATCTGATTGTGAGGACACAGTAGGAAATTGGCATCATTTGGCCTCTATAGGGGGCGCTGTAATACAGGAAGTGGGCTCAAATCTCAGCAACGCTTCGTTGTATGAAGTCCAAACTTGATACATGGACATATTAGCTGATTGTGAGGACATGTAAGGAAAGTGGTCTCATTTGACCTCTAGGGGTGCTGTAATAAAGAATGTGAGCTCACATCTCAGCAACACTTTGGTGTATGAAGTCCAAACTTGGTAGAGGGACATGGTAGCTGATTGTGAGAACACACAAGGACATTGGTGTAATTTGGCATCTAGGGGCGCTCTAACAAAGTAAATGAGCTTATTTCTCAGCCGTTCTTTATCCAATTGCAATCAAACTTGCTGTGAGTGCTTGCTCCTGCCATGGCAACGTCATTCCTGCTATAGCGCACTGCTTGGCCCCCGCATTGCTGCTTGCAGCTATATTTGGGGGCCAAGCAGCGAAGCTGCGAAGGCACCCATTGTGTTTCTACTGTTTCTTATTATTATTATTCCTCTGGCATTGAAGTCAATGGCAGCCCATAGAACCGTCTGGTGAAAAGTTGTGAAATTTGGCACACTGATTAGGGACAGTCCCATGATTAATGTCACCAAGTTTCATGATGGCACCTCAAGCACTCTAGCGCCACCAACAGGCCAAAGTTGGACGTGCGTTCACACACGTAACTTTTGACCCGTATGGCCGATTGTCAAAAATGAGGTATCGTTGGAATCCTTGGACCAGGCCGAGTTCAACGCACTATATGACATCATTTTCCGCCATGATGGATTTTCCGCCATTTTGGATTTAATCAAAAACACTAAAAAGTTTTCACAGGTCACAAATTTTGTCCGATCGTCACCAAATCTGACACACATGATCTTCAGACCAATCCTCACAAAAGATACTCCTTTTCGTCTTCGGAACTAAAACCGTTGGCCCGTAACAGCCAATCAAAATTTGCGGCGAAGCCGCCAAACAGGAAGTGAGCTCATATCTCAGCAACCCATTGATCCATCATAACCAAACTTAGTACATGGACTCAGGACCCAATAAGGGGGACACTCAAGAAATCTGGTGACCTTTGACCTCTAGGGGGCACTGTAATAAAGAAACATGCTTTTAGGCCTGTAGCTGCTGTTGTGCTTAGAATTAAAACACACTAGTGGTGTCTGGTAATACTGTTGGAGGTCCTTAGGCCGACCCAAGCCAACTTGGGATGTCATCGTAATTGATTCGGCAGCCATATTGGATTTAATCAAAAACACTTACAAGTTTTCGCAGGTCACAAATTTCAGCGGATCCTCACCAAAATTGGCAGAGACCATCTACAGACCATGCCTTATCAGTGCATTGCTTTCTGGAACAATTGACAGAAGCATTCGGCTGTAACAACCAATCGAAACTTGCGGCGAAGCCGCCAAACAGGAAGTGAGCTCATATCTCAGCAACCCTTGCATGTATCAAAGCCAAACTTGGTGCCTGGTCTCAGGACCCAATCAGGGGGACGCTCAAGAAATCTGGTGACCTTTGACCTCTAGGGGGCGCTGTTATTAAGAAACATGCCTTTTGGCCTGTAGCAGCAGTTGTGCTTAGAATTAAAACGCACTAGTGGTGTCTGGTACTACTGTTGAAGGTCCTTAGGCCGACCCAAGCCAACCTGTGATGTCATCGTAATTGATTCAGCCGCCATATTGGATTTAATCAAAAACACGTACAAGTTTTCGCAGGTCACAAATTTCAGCGGATCCTCACCAAAATTGGCAGAGACCATCTTCAGACCATGCCTTATCAGTGTATAGATTTCTGGAACAATTGACAGAAGCTTTCGCCCGTAACAGCCAATCGAAATTGGTGGCGAAGCCGCCAAACAGGAAGTGAGCTCATATCTCAGCAACCCTGCCATGTATCATAACCAAATTTACTACATAGATTCATGACCCAATTAGGAGGACGCACAAAACATTTGGTGACCTTTGACCTGTAGGGACTGCTGCAATTAGCAATATTGCATTTTGATCTGTAGTTGCTTGTGTTTTATCAATCTTTTATTTTTTGATGTGAAACTGATGACAACATGTTCCATCCAGTTAATTCTAATGCGTGCGTGCAACGGCAAGGCGGGACGGGGTGGGACGGGCAGGGGTGATTAGGTGGGGCGGGCAGGCTGGCGGAGGCGGTAGCGGCAATACTCAGCCCTGTTTCAGCTCTACAAAGTCAGTTATGTTTTGATGTGAAAGTTGTTGAAAGTGTTGATCGCGGGTGCCTGCTGAGTTCTATCTTGTCGACGTAGCTACTCCGGCCTATCTTGCTTGGCCCCCTCATTGCTGCTTGCAGCTATATTTGGGGGCCAAGCAGCGAAGCTGCGAAGGCACCCATTGTGTTTCTATGATTTCTTATTATTATTATTATTATTATTTAACATCTTTCCTCTGCCATTGGAGTCTATGGCAGCCCATAGAACCGTCTGGTGAAAAGTTGTGAAATTTGGCACACTGATTGGGAACAGGCCAATGATTAATTTCACCAAGATTCATGCCGGCACCTTGAGCGCTCTAGCGCCACCAACAGGCCAAATTTGGACGTGCGTTCACGCACGTAACTTTTGACCCATAGGCCCAATTGTCAAAAATGAGGTATCGTTGGAATCCTTGGACCAAGCCGAGTTCAACGCACCATATGACATCATTTTCCGCCATGATGGATTTTCCGCCATTTTGAATTTTGGTGAAAGTGAAACTAATTCTTCACAGGTCACAAATTTTGTCCGATCGTCACCAAACTTGACACACATGATCTTCAGCCCAAGCCTCACAAAAGATACTCCTTTTCGTCTTCGGAACTCAAACCGTTCGCCCGTAACAGCCAATCGAAATATGCGGCGAAGCCGCCAAACAGGAAGTGAGCTCATATCTCAGCAACCCTTGCATGTATCAAAGCCAAACTTGGTGCATGGACTCTGGACCCAATCGGGGGGACGCTCAAGAAATCTGGTGACCTTTGACCTCTAGGGGGCGCTGTAATTAAGAAACATGTCTTTTGGCCTGTAGCTGCAGTTGTGCTTAGAATTAAAATGCACTAGTGGTGTCTGGTAATACTGTTGGAGGTCCTTAGGCCGACCCAAGCCAACTTGTGATGTCATCATAATTGCTTCGGCCGCCATATTGGATTTAATTAAAAACACGTACAAATTGTCGCAGGTCACAAATTTCAACAGATCCTCACCAAAATTGGCAGAGACCATCTTCAGACCATGCCTTATCAGTGCCTCGCATTTCAGAACGATTGACAGTAGCATTCGGCTGTAACAGCCAATCGAAACTTGCGGCGAAGCCGCCAAACAGGAAGTGAGCTCATATCTCAGCAACCCTACCATGTATCATAACCAAACTTACTACATAGGTTCAGGACCCCATTAGGAGGACGCTCAAAAAATGTGTTGACCTTTGACCTGTAGGGGGTGCTGCAATTAGCAATATTGCATTTTGATCTGTAGTTGCGATGTGTTTTATCAATCTTTTATTTTTGGATGTGAAACTGATGACAACATGTTCCATCCAGTTCATTCTAATGCGTGCGTGGTAGGGCGGGACGGGGTGGGACGGGCAGGGGTGATTAGGTGGGGGGGCTGGCTCGCGGAGGCGGTGGCAATACTCAGCCCTGTTTCAGCCCTACAAAATCAGTTATGTTTGATGTGACACTTGTTGAAAGTGTTGATCACGATGTCTGCTGAGTTCTATCTTGTCGCCGTGGCTACTCCGGCCTATTCTGCTTGGCCCCCTCATTGCTGCTTGCAGCTATATTTGGGGGCCTAGCAGCGAAGCTGCGAAGGCACCCATTGTTTTAGTAGTTTTTCCTATTATTATTATTATTGGGGGCCTAGCAGCGAAGCTGCGAAGGCACCCATTGTTTTAGTAGTTTTTCCTATTATTATTATTATTATTATTACACTTCTGCCATTGGAGTCTATGGCAGCCCATAGAACGCCTGGCTAAAAAGTTCAGATTTTTTCGTCGAAAGTTTCGGGACACTCCACTGACCACTCACACTCATTTACGGACCTCTAAACCCAGCCGTCTAGCGCCACCAACAGGTCAAAGTTTGGCTGAAAGTTGAAAAGCTGGGTTGAAAGGTATTTGCAAGTCATTATTATTATGAAATTTAGCGCCCTGATTCAGGACCGTCCCATGATCACTCTCACGAATTTACAAAGCTCTATGCCGAACACTCTAGCGCCACCAATAGGTCGAATCTGGACTCACATTTACGCATGTAACAATTGAACGGTGTGTTCGATTTTCACAAATTAAGCACCGTTGGAATCCCTGGACTGACTTGAGTTGATTGACCCCTATTACGTCACTTTTGGCCATACTGGACCTCCGCCATATTGGATTTAGTCCAAACTCTACGAAAAGTTTCAGCGGTTACAAATTTCCTCAGATTTTCACGAAACTTGTTGGAGATGATCTTCTGCCCGAGCCGCACAAACGATACTGGTCAGATTTTTCAATTTCATTTTTGTTTGCCCGTGACAGCCAATCAAATATGGTGACGAGGACGCCAAACAGGAAGTGGACAAACATCTAGGTGATGCTTTGAGTTAACATAACAAAACTCGAGACCATTAGTCGGGACACTGTCCCAATCACTCACACCAATTTTCATGCATATACATTGAACACAGTAGCGCCACCACCAGTTTAGTGCTGCACATGCGTTCATGCGCGTGATCCTTGACTCTTTTGTCTGATTTTCACAATTGAGGTAGCATCTGAATCCTTGGACCATCCCGAGTTCATCGACTCCTATCCCATCACTTTCCGCCATATTGGACCTCCGCCATATTGGAATTGGTCTAAACTCTACGAAAAGTTTCAGCGGTCCCAGATTTCATTTGATTTTCACAGAACTTGGCAGAGATGATCTTCAGACCGAGCCGCACAAACGATACTTGTCAGATTTTTTTATTTCATTTTTGTTTGCCCGTGACAGACAATCAAATATGGCGATGAAGCCACCAAACAGGAAGTGGGCTAACATCTCGGCTATGCTTTAATGTATGAAGTCCAAACTTGGTACAGGGACTTTGTATCTGATTGTGAGGACACGGTAAGAAATTGGCATCATTTGGCCTCTATAGGGGGCGCTGTAATACAGGAAGTGAGCTTGTATCTCAGCAACGCTTTGGTGTACAAAGTCCAAACTTAGTATAAGGACCTGTTACCTGATTATGATGATGCACTAGGAAATTGGAATCATTTGGCCTCCATAGGGGGCGCTGTAATACAGGAAGTGAGCTCGTATCTCAGCAACACTTTGGTGTATGAAGTCCAAACTTGGTACAGGGACATATTAGCTGATTGTGAGGACATGAAGGAAAGTGTTCTCATTTGGCCTCTAGGGGTGCTGTAATAATGAAAGTGAGCTCACATCTCAGCAACACTTTGGTGTATGAAGTCCAAACTTGGTAGAGGGACATGGTAGCTGATTGTGAGACCGCACAAAGACATTGGTGTAATTTGGCCTCTTGCTGTAAGTGCTTGCTGATGCCGTGGCAACGCCATTTCTGCTATAGCGCTCTGCTAGGCCCCCGCATTGCTGCTTGCAGCTATATTTATTATTATTATTACACTTCTGCCATTGGAGTCTATGGCAGCCCATAGAACGCCTGGCTAAAAAGTGCAGATTTTTTGGCAGAAAGTTTCGGGACACTCCACTGACCACTCACACTCATTTACGGACCTCTAAACCCAGCCGTCTAGCGCCACCAACAGGTCAAAGTTTGGCTGAAAGTTGAAAAGCTGGGTTGAAAGGTATTTGCAAGTCATTATTATTATGAAATTTAGCGCCCTGATTCAGGACCGTCCCATGATCACTCTCACGAATTTACAAAGCTCTATGCCGAACACTCTAGCGCCACCAATAGGTCGAATCTGGACTCACATTTACGCATGTAACAATTGAACGGTGTGTTCGATTTTCACAAATTAAGCACCGTTGGAATCCCTGGACTGACTTGAGTTGATTGACCCCTATTACATCACTTTTGGCCATACTGGACCTCCGCCATATTGGATTTAGTCCAAACTCTACGAAAAGTTTCAGCGGTTACAAATTTCCTCAGATTTTCACGAAACTTGTTGGAGATGATCTTCTGCCCGAGCCGCACAAACGATACTGGTCAGATTTTTCAATTTCATTTTTGTTTGCCCGTGACAGCCAATCAAATATGGTGACGAGGACGCCAAACAGGAAGTGGACAAACATCTAGGTGACGCTTTGAGATAACATAACAAAACTCAAGACCATTAGTCAGGACACTGTCCCAATCACTCACACCAAATTTCATGCATATACATTGAACACACTAGCGCCACCACCAGTTTAATGCTGCACATGCGTTTATGCGCGTGATCCTTGACTCTTTTGTCTGATTTTCACAATTGAGGTAGCGTCTGAATCCTTGGACCATCCCGAGTTCATCGACTCCTATCCCGTCACTTTCTGCCATATTGGACCATCGCCATATTGGAATTGGTCTAAACTCTACGAAAAGTTTCAGCGGTCACAAATTTCATTTGATTTTCACAGAACTTGGCAGAGATGAACTTCAGACCGAGCCGCACAAACGATACTTGTCAGATTTTTCAGATTCCACTTTATTGGCCTATGGCAGCCAATCAAATATGGCCATGAAGCCGCAAAACAGGAAGTGGGCTAACATCTCGGAGACGCTTTAATGTATGAAGTCCAAACTGGGTACAGGGACTTTGTATCTGATTGTGAGGACACAGCAGGAAATTGGCATCATTTGGCCTCTATAGGGGGTGCTGTAATACAGGAAGTGAGCTTGTATCTCAGCAACGCTTTGGTGTACAAACTCCAAACTTAGTATAAGGACCTGTTACCTGATTATGATGATGCACTAGGAAATTGGAATCATTTGGCCTCTACAGGGGGCGCTGTAATACAGGAAGTGAGCTCGTATCTCAGCAACACTTTGGTGTATGAAGTCCAAACTTGGTAGAGGGACATGGTAGCTGATTGTGAGACCGCACAAAGACATTGGTGTAATTTGGCCTCTTGCTGTAAGTGCTTGCTCATGCCGTGGCAACGCCATTTCTGCTATAGCGCTCTGCTAGGCCCCCGCATTGCTGCTTGCAGCTATATTTATTATTATTATTACACTTCTGCCATTGGAGTCTATGGCAGCCCATAGAACGACTGGCTAAAAAGTTCAGATTTTTTGCCAGAAAGTTTCGGGACACTCCACTGACCACTAACGCTAATTTACAGATCTCTAAACCCAGCCATCTAGCGCCACCAACAGGTCAAAGTTTGGCCGAAAGTTGAAAAGCTGGGTTGAAAGGTATTCACAAGTCATTATTATTATGAAATTTAGCGCCCTGATTCAGGACCGTCCCATGATCACTCTCACCAATATACAGAACTCTATGCCGAACACCCTAGCGCCACCAATAGGTCGAATCTGGACTCACATTTACGCATGTAACAATTGAACGGTGTGTTCGATTTTCACAAATTAAGCACCGTTGGAATCCCTGGACTGACTTGAGTTGATTGACCCCTATTACGTCACTTTCGGCCATACTGGACCTCCGCCATATTGGATTTAGTCCAAACTCTACGAAAAGTTTCAGCGGTTACAAATTTCCTCCGATTTTCACGAAACTTGTTAGAGATGATCTTCTGTCCGGGCCGAACAAACGATACTGGTCAGATTTTTCAATTTCATTTTTATTTGCCCGTGACAGCCAATCAAATATTGTGACGAAGCCGCCAAACAGGGAGTGGACAAACATCTAGGTGACGCTTTGAGTTAATATAACAAAACTCGAGACCATTAGTCAGGACACTGTCCCAATCACTCACACCAATTTTCGTGCATATACATTGAACACACTAGCGCCACCACCAGTTCAATGCTGGACATGCGTTCATGCGCGTGATCCTTGACTCTTTTGTCTGATTTTCACAATTGAGGTAGTGTCTGAATCCTTGGACCATACAGAGTTCATCGACCCCTAACCTATCACTTTCCGCCATATTGGACCTCCGCCATATTGGATTTAGTCCAAACTCTACGAAAAGTTTCAGCGGTTACAAATTTCATCCGATTTTCACAGAACTTGTCGGAGATGATCTTCAGACCGAGCCGCACAAACGATACTTGTCAGATTTTTTAATTTCATTTTTGTTTGCCCGTGACAGCCAATCAAATATGGCGATGAAGACACCAAACAGGAAGTGGGCTAACATCTCGGCTATGCTTTAATGTATGAAGTCCAAACTTGGTACAGGGACTTGGTATCTGATTGTGAGGACGCACTAGGAAATTGGCATCATGTGGCCTCTATAGGGGGCGCTGTAATACAGGAAATGAGCTTGTATCTCAGCAACGCTTTGGTGTACAAACTCCAAACTTGGTATAAGGACCTGTTACCTGATTATGATGACACACTAGGAAATTGGAATCATTTGGCCTCTATAGGGGGCGCTGCAATACAGGAAGTGAGCTCCTATCTTAGCAGCACTTTGATGTATGAAGTCCTAATTTGGTACAGGGACTTGGTACCTGATTGTGAGGACACAGTAGGAAATTGGCATCATTTGGCCTCTATAGGGGGCACTGTAATACAGGAAGTGAGCTCGTATCTCAGCAACACTTCGGTGTATGAAGTCCAAACTTGGTACAGGGACATATTAGCTGATTGTGAGGACATGAAGGAAAGTGGTCTCATTTGGCCTCTAGGGATGCTGTAATAATGAAAGTGAGCTCACATCTCAGCAACACTTTGCTGTATGAAGTCCAAACTTGGTAGAGGGACATGGTAGCTGATTGTGAGACCGCACAAAGACATTGGTGTAATTTGGCCTCTTGCTGTAAGTGCTTGCTGATGCCGTGGCAACGCCATTTCTGCTATAGGGCTCTGCTAGGCCCCCGCATTGCTGCTTGCAGCTATATTTATTATTATTATTACACTTCTGCCATTGGAGTCTATGGCAGCCCATAGAACGCCTGGCTAAAAAGTTCAGATTTTTCCGTCGAAAGTTTCGGGACACTCCACTGACCACTCACACTTATTTACGGACCTCTAAACCCAGCCGTCTAGCGCCACCAACAGGTCAAAGTTTGGCCGAAAGTTGAAAAGCTGGGTTGAAAGGTATTTGCAAGTCATTATTATTATGAAATTTAGCGCCCTGATTCAGGAATGTCCCATGATCACTCTCACCAATTTACAGAACTCTATGCCGAACACTCTAGCGCCACCAATGGGTCGAATCTGGACTCACATTCACGCATGTAACAATTGAACGGTGTGTTCGATTTTCACAAATCAAGCACCGTTGGAATCCCTGGACTGACTTGAGTTGAATGACCCCTACTACGTCACTTTCCGCCATACTGGACCTCCGCCATATTGGATTTAGTCCAAACTCTACGAAAATGTTCAGCGTTTATACATTTCTTCCGATTTTCATGACACTTGGCTGAGATGATCATCAGACCGAGCCGCACAAAAGATACTTGGCAGATTTGTCAATTTCAAGTTTGTTTTCCCGTGACAGCCAATCAAATATGGTGACGAAGCCGCCAAACAGGAAGTGGACAAACATCTAGGTGACGCTTTGAGTTAACATAACAAAACTCGAGACCATTAGTCAGGACACTGTCCCAATCACTCACACCAATTTTCATGCATATACATTGGACACACTAGCGCCACCACCAGTTTAATGCTGGACATGCGTTCATGCGCGTGATCCTTGACTCTTTTGTCTGATTTTCACAATTGAGGTAGCGTCTGAATCCTTGGACCATCCCGAGTTCATCGACTCCTATCCCATCACTTTCCGCCATATTGGACCTCCGCCATATTGGAATTGGTCTAAACTCTACGAAAAGTTTCAGCGGTCCCAAATTTCATTTGATTTTCACAGAACTTGGCAGAGATGATCTTCAGACCGAGCCGCACAAACGATACTTGTCAGATTTTTTAATTTCATTTTTGTTTGCCCGTGACAGACAATCAAATATGGCGATGAAGCCACCAAACAGGAAGTGGGCTAACATCTCGGCTATGCTTTAATGTATGAAGTCCAAACTTGGTACAGGGACTTTGTATCTGATTGTGAGGACACGGTAAGAAATTCACATCATTTGGCCTCTATAGGGGGCGCTGTAATACAGGAAGTGTATCTCAGCAACAGTTCGGTGTATGAAGTCCAAACTTGGTACAGGGACTTCGTATCTGATCGTGAGGACACAGCAAGAAAATTGGCATCATTTGGCCTCTATAGGGGGCGCTGTATTACAGGAAGTGAGCTCGTATCTCAGCAACACTTCGGTGTATGAAGTCCAAACTTGGTATAGGGACATATTAGCTGATTGTGAGGACATGAAGGAAAGTTGTCTCATTTGGCCTCTAGGGGTGCTGTAATAAAGAAAGTGAGCTCACATCTCAGCAACACTTTGGTGTATGAAGTCCAAACTTGGTAGAGGGACATGGTAGCTGATTGTGAGAACGCACAGACATTGGTGTAATTTGGCCTCTTGCTGTAAGTGCTTGCTCATGCCATGGCAACGCCATTCCTGCTATAGCGCTCTGCTAGGCCCCCGCATTGCTGCTTGCAGCTATATTTGGGGGCCTAGCAGCGAAGCTGCGAAGGCACCCATTGAGTTAGTAGTTTTTCCTATTATTATTGGGGGCCTAGCAGCGAAGCTGCGAAGGCACCCATTGAGTTAGTAGTTTTTCCTATTATTATTGGGGGCCAAGCAGCGAAGCTGCGAAGGCACCCATTGTGTTTCTATGATTTCTTATTATTATTATTATTTAACATCTTTCCTCCGCCATTGGAGTCTATGGCAGCCCATAGAACCGTCTGGTGAAAAGTTGTGAAATTTGGCACACTGATTGAGGACAGTCTCATGAATAATTTCACCAAGTTTCATACCGGCACCTTGAGCGCTCTAGCGCCACCAACAGGCCAAAGTTGGACATGCGTTCACGCACGTAACTTTTGACCCGTATGGCCGATTGTCAAAAATGAGATATCGTTGGAATCCTTGGACGAAGCCGAGTTCAACGCACCCTATGACGTCATTTTCCGCCATGATGGATTTTCCGCCATTTTGGATTTAATCAAAAACACTAAAAAGTTTTCACAGGTCACAAATTTTGTCCAATCGACACCAAACCTGACACACATGATCTTCAGACCAAGCCTCACAAAAGATACTCCTTTTCGGCTTCGGAACTAAAACCGTTTGCCCATAACAGCCAATCAAAAATTGCGGCGAAGCCGCCAAACAGGAAGTGAGCTCATATCTCAGCAACCCATTAATCTATCATAACCAAACTTTGTACATGGACTCAGGACCCAATCAGGGGGACGCTCAAGAAATCTGGTGACCTTTGACCTCTAGGTGGCGCTGCAATCAGCAAAAATGCATTATGGCCTGTAGCTGTTGATGTGTTTGGAATTAAAACGTACTAGTGGTGTCTGGTAATACTGTTGGAGGTCCTTAGGCCTAACCAAGCCAACTTGTGATGTCATCGTAATTGATTCGGCCGCCATATTGGATTTAATCAAAAACACATACAAGTTTTCGCAGGTCACAAATTTCAGCGGATCCTCACCAAAATGGGCAGAGACCATCTTCAGACCATAACCTATCTATATATTGCTTTCTGGAACAATTGACAAAAGCATTCGCCCGTAACAGCCAATCGAAATTGGTGGCGAAGCCGCCAAACAGGAAGTGAGTTCATATCTCAGCAACCCTGCCATGTATCATAACCAAACTTACTACATGGATTCATGACCCCATTAGGAGGACGCTCAAAAACTTTGGTGACCTTTGACCTGTAGGGGGTGCTGCAATTAGCAATATTGCATTTTGATCTGTAGTTGCTGATGTTTTATTGATCTTTTATTTTTTGATGTGAAACTGATGACATGTTCCATCCAGTTTATTCTAATGCGTGCGTGTGTGCAAGAGCGGGGCGGGGCAGGACGGGGTGGGACGGGCTGGGGGGATTAGGTGGGGGGCTGGCTGGCGGAGGCGGTGGCAATACTCAGCCCTGTTTCAGCCCTACAAAATCAGCTATGTTTTGATGTGAAACTTGTTGAAAGTGTTGATCGCGGGTGTCTGCTGAGTTCTATCTTGTCGCCGTGGCTACTCCGGCCTATTCTGCTTGGCCCCCTCATTGCTGCTTGCAGCTATATTTAGGGGTCCGAGCAGCGTAGCTGCAGGAACCCTATTGTTTCTGTACCGTTCATTTTTTGGCCAAAATTCTGTAAAAGTCATACTGCGGCCTAAACCGTAACTCCAAAACTCTTGAAATTTTCAGGTATGGTTACCAGTACCCCCCTCTACCCATAACCCAAAATTTGGGGTACTGCACCCAAAGGTGGCGCTATTGAAAAAAAAAGTTAATTATGCTTATTTCTCCTTACCAGATTCACCTAGACTCAAAATTCTTTCAGAATATTAATCTCTAAACTCAGATGCATCTTTTTGGCCCTGGTCTTATGGTCTACAAATGTTTACTTTTTCCACAATTTCATGGAAAAGCCAAACATTATTAAAAGTTTCACACTCTTCAAAAATAATCGAATCTTCACCAAAATTCTCACAGACAATGTTTAGACCAAGCCTCACAAAAGTTATCGCTCAGAATTTTGATATTTTGTTCCATTTCAGAGATATAGGCCAATAAAGTTAGACCACTTAGGCCTTTTTTCCTAGATCACCTATATTCCTATAAACCGTAAGTCCTAGAAACTTGACATTTTCAAGTATTGTTACCAGTACCCCCCACTACCCATAACCCAAATTTGGGGTACTGCACCCAAAGGTGGCGCTCTTGTCAAAAACGCTTATTTCTCCTTACCAGATTCACCTAGACTCAAAATTCTTTCATCATATTAATCTCTACATTCAGATGCATCTTTTTCACCCTGGTCTTATGCTCTAAAAATGTTTACTTTTGCCACAATTTCAGAGAAAAGCCAAACATCATAAAAAGTTTCACAGGCTTCAAAAATTATCAAATCTTCACCAAAATTCTCACAGACAATGTTTAGACAAAGCCTCACAAAAGTTATCAAAAGAATTTGGATACGTTGTTCCATTTCAGAGATATAGGCCAATAAAGTTCGACCACTCAGCCCATTTCTCCTATATCACCTATATTCCTATATGAGTAAATTTTTTTTCTTGGATAACAACCATACAAACATCATTAGGTGGATACCATTAACAGTGCACATTTTCAGATCTGTACTCTTTTTTATAAAGCCCTTAATTCTATTGTCAAATGTATGCTAGGAATTTTCTTGATGTTGTGTGTTTGCCAACACACATTTTCACCATTTGAATGTGACTGTTCAATGTGTATGATTGTCAGTGGCTGAGTGGGATAATGCCTAGTGCTGGTGTTTGTAAGGTTGAGAGTTCGAATCCTGCTAGAGCTTTAGGCTCAAGATGCACATGCTATTGGTTATTGAAGATTCACACTATTGAACAGCACCTGAATGACATCAGACAATTAACATTCACACTCATTAGTTGCCAAGAATCAGAATGCCGACACACTCTATGACATATAGGGGAACTTCTTTGTTTACTATTTTTCCTTCATCATTAAGTCTATCATATTTATATTTCATCCATTACTGTTCTTCTCTATAAATGTCTAATTGCCCCAGAATATCCAAAAGTTTTCAGGTGTACTCTTTCAGGAAAGCCCTTCATTTTATTGTCAAATGTATACTTGGAGTTTTTCTTGTGTGTTTACCAACACACATTTTCACCATTTGAATGTGACTGCTGAATGTGTATGATTGTCAGTGGCAGAGTGGGATAATGCCTAGTGCTGGTGTTTGTTAGGTTGAGAGTTCGAATCCTGCTAGAGCTTTAGGCTCAAGATGCACATGCTATTGGTTATTGAAGATTCACACTATTGAACAGCACCTGAATGACATCAGGCAATTAACATTCACACTCATTAGTTGCCAAGAATCAGAATGCCGACACACTCTATGACATATAGGGGAACTTCTTTGTTTACTATTTTTCCTTCATCATTAAGTCTATCATATTTATATTTCATCCATTACTGTTCTTCTCTATAAATGTCTATTTGCCCCAGAATATCCAAAAGTTTTCAGGTGTATTTTTTCAGGAAAGCCCTTCATTTTATTGTCAAATATATACTTGGAGTTTTTCTTGTGTGTTTACCAACACACATTTTCACCATGTGAATGTGACTACCCAATATGTAGGATTGTCAGTGGCTCAGTGGGATAATGCCTAGTGCTGGTGTTTGTTAGGTTGAGGGTTCGAATCCCCGGTAGTGCTTTAGGCTCTAGCTCGAATACTATTGGTTATTGAAGATTCACACCATTGAACAGCACCTGAATGACATCAGGCAATCAACATTCACACTCATCAGTTGCCAAGAATCAGAATGCCGAGACACTCTATGACATTCAGGGGAACTTCTTTGTTTACTATTTTTCCTTCATCATTAAGTCTATCATATTTATATTTAATCTATTAGTGTTCATCTCTACAAATGTCTAATCGCCCCTCCATGCTTGGAGTTTTTCTTGTGTGTTTACCAATACACATTTTCACCATGTGAATGTGGCTGGCCAACATGTAGGATTGACAGTGGGTCAGTGGGATAATACCTTGTACTGGTGATCCTTAGGTTGAGAGTTCAAATCCCACTTGAAGCATTAGTGGGTTGTGGATGTTAACATACTACAATAGAATGCTGTTGGGTTGTGGAGGATAACACACTATAACATTACAGCTACTTGTCAATATGGACTTGTAGTGCAAGGCAAGTGTTACTGTGTAATTATAAGCTGTAGCCTATAATTATTTGTTATTCTTATAATATTTGTCATTTCTTATACATATTTAGTCGGCTCTTCCACTTGACAGAACAACTCTATATCGGTTAAGGATGTCACGCATGAAACAATGCTGCAGAAACACGAAAATACGACTTTGAGTTTAGTAGGCTATAATTTTCAGTTCCTGTTTATCTATTGCACAATGGGTAATATTTTAAAGGAATCATGTTGCAGTCTTGTAAATAGTGACCCTGCAAGATCCCTAGTCATTGCAAAATCATAGTCTGTGACTTAAAACTCTACTACTTGTCTTTAGATGTGAGAGGGTCTGAGACTGTAGTCTTTCAAAAATCTTTTCCAAATCTTTGCAAATCTTTCCAAAGTTTACCCGCTGGGAAACCCTGTAGCTCCGGAGCAGGGGCTCAGACCAGGATAAATTGTTTGCTCGCCCTCAGTTCGCTCTTTTGTTCATCTCAACCTAGCACTCCAGTGTGTCCTGCTCTGTGTGCGTCTTTGAGTTAACGTAAGTCATCACTTTAATCACCCTCACTATGACTTTTGTGATGTTTATCAGTTTGTAGAGTAGCTCTGCCATCATGTGTAAAGTTAAGGTCTTTGTTTGTTGGTTTGGTGTGTTGGAGTCCCATGTGAGAGATGATTAGGTGATGTTGGTTGACTTGGGATGTCAAGTATTGTTTAGTTGTACCTTTATATAGCCATATGATTTCAGTTTATTGTTCAAATATCAATTGGTTTGTTTGTGAGTTGGGATCTGTACTGATTTACCCCATTTCACTGATTACTCCATTTTCTGTTTGTTTCCTCTTTGATGCAGCACACATACAAGTAAAGAACAAAAGAACAGATGAATTGAAACTCAAATAAAGTTAACTTGTGTTGCACCGAAACCTGCCATCTCCGTGTCATCACTCCATACCATTGAGCCTTCTGAGTCACACCATTGAACAGCACCTGAATGACATCAGGCAATTAACATTCACACTCATTAGTTGCCAAGAATCAGAATGCCGACACACTCTATGACATATAGGGGAACTTCTTTGTTTACTATTTTTCCTTCATCATTAAGTCTATCATATTTATATTTCATCCATTACTGTTCTTCTCTATAAATGTCTAATTGCCCCAGAATATCCAAAAGTTTTCAGGTGTACTCTTTCAGGAAAGCCCTTCATTTTATTGTCAAATGTATACTTGGAGTTTTTCTTGTGTGTTTACCAACACACATTTTCACCATGTGAATGTGACTGCCTAATATGTCGGATTGTTAGTGGCTCAGAGGGATAATGCCTAGTGCTGGTGTTTGTTAGGTTGAGAGTTCGAATCCTGCTAGAGCTTTAGGCTCAAGATGCACATGCTATTGGTTATTGAAGAGTCACACCATTGAACAGCACCTGAATGACATCAGGCAATCAACATTAACACTCATTAGTTGCCAAGAATCAGAATGCCGACACACTCGAAGACATATAGGGGAACTTCTTTGTTTACTATTTTTCCTTCATCATTAAGTCTATCATTTTTATATTTCATCCATTACTGTTCTTCTCTACAAATGTCTAATTGTCCCAGAATTTCCAAACGTTTTCAGGTGTTCTCTTTCAGGAAAGCCCTTCATTTTATTGTCAAATGTATACTTGGAGTTTTTCTTGTGTGTTTACCAATACACATTTTCAGCATGTGAATGTGACTGGCAAAGATGTAGGATTGACAGTGGCTTAGTGGGATAATGCCTTGTACTGGTCATCCTTATGTTGAGTGTTCAAATCCCACCTGAAGCATTAGTGTTAAAATACTGTTGGGTTGTGGAGGTTAGCATACTAGAATAGAATGCTGTTGGGTTGTGGAGGTTAGCACACTATAACATTACAGCATTACAGCTACTTGTCAATATGGACTTGTAGTGCAAGGCAAGTATAACTGTATAATTATACGCTGTTTATCTTATTGACTCCGACACAGAACCCACCACCACAAATACAATTCAATTCTGTGGGAAACACTGCCTTCCATTATCAAACCCTTCATCTTATCCACAACAAATAAATAGTCCTGTAGAATCAAGTATTGTTAGAATACTGTTGGGTTGTGGAGGTTAGCACACTATAATGTTACAGCACAGGGTAATCCTAATTTTATGCATCAAATTTATTCCAATCCAACTCAAAAGTGTTGAACGACACAAAGTGAAGGTTTTATCCAGATCAAAACCAAGAATAGATTATGTGATCTAATCCAATTTCAGGATCCTTGTTTCCCTTTGAACAACCCATTTTCAAGATTTGATCCAATCCGATAGCTGAAATCCGGTAACTGAAATCCGATAACCGAAATCCGATCACGTTTCTTTTGAACAATTGTGCCCAAACAATCAAAGCATATGTAAAACTAAAAAGCTATGCCATCATGTTCGTTTTGCTCGGACCCCGTAAATCACCGCTTGCGGTTATATTTATTATTATTATTTAACATCTTTCCTCCGCCATTGGAGTCTATGGCAGCCCATAGAACCGTCTGGTGAAAAGTTGTGAAATTTGGCACACTGATTAAGGACAGTCTCATGAATAATTTCACCAAGTTTCATACCGGCACCTTGAGCGCTCTAGCGCCACCAACAGGCCAAAGTTGGACATGCGTTCACGCACGTAACTTTTGACCCGTATGGCCGATTGTCAAAAATGAGATATCTTTGGAATCCTTGGACCAAGCCGAGTTCAACGCACCCTATGACGTCATTTTCCGCCATGATGGATTTTCCGCCATTTTGAATTTAATCAAAAACACTAAAAAGTTTTCACAGGTCACAAATTTTGTCCGATCGTCACCAAACTTGACACACATGATCTTCAGCCCAAGCCTCACAAAAGATACTCCTTTTCGTCTTCGGAACTCAAACCGTTCGCCCGTAACAGCCAATCGAAATATGCGGCGAAGCCGCCAAACAGGAAGTGAGCTCATATCTCAGCAACCCTTGCATGTATCACAGCCAAACTTGGTGCATGGACTCAGGACCCAATCGGGGGGACGCTCAAGAAATCTGGTGACCTTTGACCTCTAGGGGGCGCTGTAATTAAGAAACATGTCTTTTGGCCTGTAGCTGCAGTTGTGCTTAGAATTAAAATGCACTAGTGGTGTCTGGTAATACTGTTGGAGGTCCTTAGGCCGACCCAAGCCAACTTGTGATGTCATCATAATTGCTTCGGCCGCCATATTGGATTTAATCAAAAACACGTACAAATTTTCGCAGGTCACAAATTTCAACGGATCCTCACCAAAATTGGCAGAGACCATCTTCAGACCATGCCTTATCTGTGCCACGCATTTCGGAAAGATTGACAGTAGCATTCGGCTTTAACAGCCAATCGAAACTTGCAGCGAAGCCGCCAAACAGGAAGTGAGCTCATATCTCAGCAACCCTACCATGTATCATAACCAAACTTACTACATATGTTCAGTACCCCATTAGGAGGACGCTCAAAAAATTTGTTGACCTTTGACCTGTAGGGGGTGCTGCAATTAGCAATATTGCATTTTGATCTGTAGTTGCGATGTGTTTTATCGATCTTTTATTTTTGGATGTGAAACTGATGACAACATGTTCCATCCAGTTCATTCTAATGTGTGCGTGGTAGGGCGGGACGGGGTGGGACGGGCAGGGGTGATTAGGTGGGGGGGCTGGCTCGCGGAGGCGATGGCAATACTCAGCCCTGTTTCAGCCCTACAAAATCAGTTATGTTTGATGTGACACTTGTTGAAAGTGTTGATCACGATGTCTGCTGAGTTCTATCTTGTCGCCGTGGCTACTCCGGCCTATTCTGCTTGGCCCCCTCATTGCTGCTTGCAGCTATATTTGGGGGCCTAGCAGCGAAGCTGCGAAGGCACCCATTGTTTTAGTAGTTTTTCCTATTATTATTATTATTATTATTACACTTCTGCCATTGGAGTCTATGGCAGCCCATAGAACGCCTGGCTAAAAAGTTCAGATTTTTTCGTCGAAAGTTTCGGGACACTCCACTGACCACTCACACTCATTTACGGACCTCTAAACCCAGCCGTCTAGCGCCACCAACAGGTCAAAGTTTGGCTGAAAGTTGAAAAGCTGGGTTGAAAGGTATTTGCAAGTCATTATTATTATGAAATTTAGCGCCCTGATTCAGGACCGTCCCATGATCACTCTCACGAATTTACAAAGCTCTATGCCGAACACTCTAGCGCCACCAATAGGTCGAATCTGGACTCACATTTACGCATGTAACAATTGAACGGTGTGTTCGATTTTCACAAATTAAGCACCGTTGGAATCCCTGGACTGACTTGAGTTGATTGACCCCTATTACGTCACTTTTGGCCATACTGGACCTCCGCCATATTGGATTTAGTCCAAACTCTACGAAAAGTTTCAGCGGTTACAAATTTCCTCAGATTTTCACGAAACTTGTTGGAGATGATCTTCTGCCCGAGCCGCACAAACGATACTGGTCAGATTTTTCAATTTCATTTTTGTTTGCCCGTGACAGCCAATCAAATATGGTGACGAGGACGCCAAACAGGAAGTGGACAAACATCTAGGTGATGCTTTGAGTTAACATAACAAAACTCGAGACCATTAGTCGGGACACTGTCCCAATCACTCACACCAATTTTCATGCATATACATTGAACACAGTAGCGCCACCACCAGTTTAGTGCTGCACATGCGTTCATGCGCGTGATCCTTGACTCTTTTGTCTGATTTTCACAATTGAGGTAGCATCTGAATCCTTGGACCATCCCGAGTTCATCGACTCCTATCCCATCACTTTCCGCCATATTGGACCTCCGCCATATTGGAATTGGTCTAAACTCTACGAAAAGTTTCAGCGGTCCCAGATTTCATTTGATTTTCACAGAACTTGGCAGAGATGATCTTCAGACCGAGCCGCACAAACGATACTTGTCAGATTTTTTTATTTCATTTTTGTTTGCCCGTGACAGACAATCAAATATGGCGATGAAGCCACCAAACAGGAAGTGGGCTAACATCTCGGCTATGCTTTAATGTATGAAGTCCAAACTTGGTACAGGGACTTTGTATCTGATTGTGAGGACACGGTAAGAAATTGGCATCATTTGGCCTCTATAGGGGGCGCTGTAATACAGGAAGTGAGCTTGTATCTCAGCAACGCTTTGGTGTACAAAGTCCAAACTTAGTATAAGGACCTGTTACCTGATTATGATGATGCACTAGGAAATTGGAATCATTTGGCCTCCATAGGGGGCGCTGTAATACAGGAAGTGAGCTCGTATCTCAGCAACACTTTGGTGTATGAAGTCCAAACTTGGTACAGGGACATATTAGCTGATTGTGAGGACATGAAGGAAAGTGTTCTCATTTGGCCTCTAGGGGTGCTGTAATAATGAAAGTGAGCTCACATCTCAGCAACACTTTGGTGTATGAAGTCCAAACTTGGTAGAGGGACATGGTAGCTGATTGTGAGACCGCACAAAGACATTGGTGTAATTTGGCCTCTTGCTGTAAGTGCTTGCTGATGCCGTGGCAACGCCATTTCTGCTATAGCGCTCTGCTAGGCCCCCGCATTGCTGCTTGCAGCTATATTTGGGGGCCAAGCAGCGAAGCTGCGAAGGCACCCATTGAGTTACTAGCTTTTCCTATTATTACACTTCTGCCATTGGAGTCTATGGCAGCCCATAGAACGCCTGGCTAAAAAGTGCAGATTTTTTGGCAGAAAGTTTCGGGACACTCCACTGACCATTCACACTCATTTACGGACCTCTAAACCCAGCCATCTAGCGCCACCAACAGGTCAAAATCTGGCCGAAAATTGAACCGCTGGGTCTAAAGTTATGAAATTAGGCACACTGATTCAGCACTGTCCCATGATCACTCTCACCAATTTCCAGAACTCTATGCCCAACACTCTAGCGCCACCAATGGGTCGAACCTGGATTGCATTCATGCATGTGACCATTGAATGGTGCGTCCGATTTTCACATATCAGGCACCGTTGGAATCCATGGACCGACCTAAGTTCAATGACCCCTATCCCATCACTTTCCGCCATATTGGACCTCCGCCATATTGGATTTAGTCCAAACTCTACGAAAAGTTTCAGCGGTTACAAATTTCATCCGATTTTCACAGAACTTGGAGGAGATGATCTTCAGACCGAGCCGCACAAACGATACTGGTCAGATTTTTTAATTTCATTTTTGTTTGCTCGTGACAGCCAATCCAATATGGCAATGAAGCCACCAAACAGGAAGTGGACAAACATCTAGGTGACGCTTTGAGTTAACATAACAAGACTTGATACCATTAGTCAGGACACTGTCCCAATCACTCGCACCAATTTTCATGCATATACATTGAACACTCTAGCGCCACCACCAGTTCAAAGCTGGACATGCGTTCATGCTCGTGATCCTTGACTCTTTTGTCTAATTTTCACAATTGAGGTAGCGTCTGAATCCTTGAACAATCTTGAGTTCATCGACCCCTATCCCGTCACTTTCCGCCATATTGGACCTCCGCCATATTGGATTTAGTCCAAACTCTATGAAAAGTTTCAGCGGTTACAAATTTCATCCGATTTTCACAGAACTTGGCGGAGATGATCTTCAGACCGAGCCACACAAACAATACTTGTCAGATTTTTTAATTTCAAGTTTATTTGCCCGTGACAGTCAATCACACATGGCGACGATGCCGCCAAACAGGAAGTGGGCTAACATCTCGGCTACGCTTTAATGTATGAAGTCCAAACTTGGTATAGAGACTTGGTACCTGATTGTGGGGATGCACTAGGAAACTGGCGTCATTTGGCCTCTACAGGGGGCGCTGCAATACAGGATGTGAGCTTGTATCTCAGCAATTCTTTGATGTATGAAGTCCAAACTTGGTACAGGGACTTGGTATCTGATTGTGAGGACACAGAAGGAAATTGGCATCATTTGGCCTCTATAGGGGGCGCTGTAATACAGGAAGTGGGCTCAAATCTCAGCAACGCTTCGTTGTATGAAGTCCAAACTTGATACATGGACATATTAGCTGATTGTGAGGACATGTAAGGAAAAAAAGTCTCATTTGACCTCTAGGGGTGCTGTAATAAAGAATGTGAGCTCACATCTCAGCAACACTTTGGTGTATGAAGTCCAAACTTGGTAGAGGGACATGGTAGCTGATTGTGAGAACACACAAGGACATTGGTGTAATTTGGCATCTAGGGGCGCTCTAACAAAGTAAATGAGCTTATTTCTCAGCCGTTCTTTATCCAATTGCAATCAAACTTGCTGTGAGTGCTTGCTCCTGCCATGGCAACGCCATTCCTGCTATAGCGCACTGCTTGGCCCCCGCATTGCTGCTTGCAGCTATATTTGGGGGCCAAGCAGCGAAGCTGCGAAGGCACCCATTGAGTTACTAGCTTTTCCTATTATTATTATTACACATCTGCCATTGGAGTAGTCTATGGCAGCCCATAGAACGCCTGGCTAAAAAGTGCAGATTTTTTGGCAGAAAGTTTCGGGACACTCCACTGACCACTCACACTCATTTACGGACCTCTAAACCCAGCCGTCTAGCGCCACCAACAGGTCAAAGTTTGGCCGAAAGTTGATAAGCTGGGTTGAAAGGTATTTGCAAGTCATTATTATTATGAAATTTAGCACCCTGATTCAGGACCGTCCCATGATCACTCTCACCAATTTACAGAACTCTATGCCGAACACTCTAGCGCCACCAATGGGTCGAATCTGGACTCACATTCACGCATGTAACAATTGAACGGTGTGTTCGATTTTCACAAATCATGCACCGTTGGAATCCCTGGACTGACTTGAGTTGAATGACCCCTACTACGTCACTTTCGGCCATACTGGACCTCCGCCATATTGGATTTAGTCCAAACTCTACGAAAAGGTTCAGCGGTTACAAATTTCATCCGATTTTCACGAAACTTGTTGGAGATGATCTTCTGCCCGAGCCGCACAAACGATACTGGTCAGATTTTTCAATTTCATTTTTATTTGCCCGTGACAGCCAATCAAATATGGTGATGAAGCCGCCATACAGGAAGTGGACAAACATCTAGGTGACGCTTTGAGTTAACATAACAAGACTTGATACCATTAGTCAGGACACTGTCCCAATCCCTCACAGCAATTTTCATGCATATACATTGAACACTCTAGCGCCACCACCAGTTCAAAGCTGGACATGCGTTCATGTGCGTGATCCTTGACTCTTTTGTCTGATTTTCACAATTGAGGTAGCGTCTGAATCCTTGAACAATCTCGAGTTCATCGACCCCTATCCCGTCACTTTCCGCCATATTGGACCTCCGCCATATTGGATTTAGTCCAAACTCTACGAAAAGTTTCAGCGGTTACAAATTTCATCCGATTTTCACAGAACTTGGCGGGGATGATCTTCAGACCGAGCCGCACAAACGATACTTGTCAGATTTTTTATTTTCAAGTTTGTTTGCCTGTGACAGCCAATTACACATGGCGACGATGCCGCCTAACAGGAAATGGGCTAACATCTCGGCTACTCTTTAATGTATGAAGTCCAAACGTGGTACAGGGACTTGGTATCTGATTGTGAGGACGCCCTAGGAAATTGGCGTCATTTGGCCTCTATAGGGGGCGCTGCAATACAGGAAGTGAGCTTGTATCTCAGCAACGCTTTGATGTACGAAGTCCAAATTTGGTATAGAGACTTGGTATCTGATTGTGAGGACACAGTAGGAAATTGACATCATTTGGCCTCTATAGGGGGCGCTGCAATACAGGAAGTGAGCTTGTATCTCAGCAACGCTTTGATGTACGAAGTCCAAATTTGGTATAGAGACTTGGTATCTGATTGTGAGGACACAGTAGGAAATTGGCATCATTTGGCCTCTATAGGGGGCGCTGTAATACATGAAGTGGGCTCAAATCTCAGCAACGCTTCGTTGTATGAAGTCCAAACGTGATACATGGGCATATTATCTGATTGTGAGGACATGCAAGGAAAGTGGTCTCATTTGGCCTCTAGGGGTGTTGCAATAAAGAAAATGAGCTCACATCTCAGCAACACTTTGGTGTATGAAGTCCAAACTTGGTAGACGGACATGGGAGCTGATTGTAAGAACGCACAAGGACATTGGTGTAATTTGGCCTCTAGGGGCGCTGTAACAAAGTAAATGAGCTTATTTCTCAGCCGTTCTTTATCCAAACTTGCTGTGAGTGGTTGCTCATGCCATGGCAACGCCATTCCTGCTATAGCGCACTGCTTGGCCCCCGCATTGCTGCTTGCAGCTATATTTGGGGGCCTAGCAGCGAAGCTGCGAAGGCACCCATTGTTTTAGTAGTTTTTCCTATTATTATTATTATTATTATTACACTTCTGCCATTGGAGTCTATGGCAGCCCATAGAACGCCTGGCTAAAAAGTTCAGATTTTTTCGTCGAAAGTTTCGGGACACTCCACTGACCACTCACACTCATTTACGGACCTCTAAACCCAGCCGTCTAGCGCCACCAACAGGTCAAAGTTTGGCTGAAAGTTGAAAAGCTGGGTTGAAAGGTATTTGCAAGTCATTATTATTATGAAATTTAGCGCCCTGATTCAGGACCGTCCCATGATCACTCTCACGAATTTACAAAGCTCTATGCCGAACACTCTAGCGCCACCAATAGGTCGAATCTGGACTCACATTTACGCATGTAACAATTGAACGGTGTGTTCGATTTTCACAAATTAAGCACCGTTGGAATCCCTGGACTGACTTGAGTTGATTGACCCCTATTACATCACTTTTGGCCATACTGGACCTCCGCCATATTGGATTTAGTCCAAACTCTACGAAAAGTTTCAGCGGTTACAAATTTCCTCAGATTTTCACGAAACTTGTTGGAGATGATCTTCTGCCCGAGCCGCACAAACGATACTGGTCAGATTTTTCAATTTCATTTTTGTTTGCCCGTGACAGCCAATCAAATATGGTGACGAGGACGCCAAACAGGAAGTGGACAAACATCTAGGTGACGCTTTGAGATAACATAACAAAACTCAAGACCATTAGTCAGGACACTGTCCCAATCACTCACACCAAATTTCATGCATATACATTGAACACACTAGCGCCACCACCAGTTTAATGCTGCACATGCGTTTATGCGCGTGATCCTTGACTCTTTTGTCTGATTTTCACAATTGAGGTAGCGTCTGAATCCTTGGACCATCCCGAGTTCATCGACTCCTATCCCGTCACTTTCTGCCATATTGGACCATCGCCATATTGGAATTGGTCTAAACTCTACGAAAAGTTTCAGCGGTCACAAATTTCATTTGATTTTCACAGAACTTGGCAGAGATGAACTTCAGACCGAGCCGCACAAACGATACTTGTCAGATTTTTCAGATTCCACTTTATTGGCCTATGGCAGCCAATCAAATATGGCCATGAAGCCGCAAAACAGGAAGTGGGCTAACATCTCGGAGACGCTTTAATGTATGAAGTCCAAACTGGGTACAGGGACTTTGTATCTGATTGTGAGGACACAGCAGGAAATTGGCATCATTTGGCCTCTATAGGGGGTGCTGTAATACAGGAAGTGAGCTTGTATCTCAGCAACGCTTTGGTGTACAAACTCCAAACTTAGTATAAGGACCTGTTACCTGATTATGATGATGCACTAGGAAATTGGAATCATTTGGCCTCTACAGGGGGCGCTGTAATACAGGAAGTGAGCTCGTATCTCAGCAACACTTTGGTGTATGAAGTCCAAACTTGGTAGAGGGACATGGTAGCTGATTGTGAGACCGCACAAAGACATTGGTGTAATTTGGCCTCTTGCTGTAAGTGCTTGCTCATGCCGTGGCAACGCCATTTCTGCTATAGCGCTCTGCTAGGCCCCCGCATTGCTGCTTGCAGCTATATTTATTATTATTATTACACTTCTGCCATTGGAGTCTATGGCAGCCCATAGAACGCCTGGCTAAAAAGTTCAGATTTTTTCGTCGAAAGTTTCGGGACACTCCACTGACCACTCACACTCATTTACGGACCTCTAAACCCAGCCGTCTAGCGCCACCAACAGGTCAAAGTTTGGCTGAAAGTTGAAAAGCTGGGTTGAAAGGTATTTGCAAGTCATTATTATTATGAAATTTAGCGCCCTGATTCAGGACCGTCCCATGATCACTCTCACGAATTTACAAAGCTCTATGCCGAACACTCTAGCGCCACCAATAGGTCGAATCTGGACTCACATTTACGCATGTAACAATTGAACGGTGTGTTCGATTTTCACAAATTAAGCACCTTTGGAATCCCTGGACTGACTTGAGTTGATTGACCCCTATTACGTCACTTTTGGCCATACTGGACCTCCGCCATATTGGATTTAGTCCAAACTCTACGAAAAGTTTCAGCGGTTACAAATTTCCTCAGATTTTCACGAAACTTGTTGGAGATGATCTTCTGCCCGAGCCGCACAAACGATACTGGTCAGATTTTTCAATTTCATTTTTGTTTGCCCGTGACAGCCAATCAAATATGGTGACGAGGACGCCAAACAGGAAGTGGACAAACATCTAGGTGATGCTTTGAGTTAACATAACAAAACTCGAGACCATTAGTCGGGACACTGTCCCAATCACTCACACCAATTTTCATGCATATACATTGAACACAGTAGCGCCACCACCAGTTTAGTGCTGCACATGCGTTCATGCGCGTGATCCTTGACTCTTTTGTCTGATTTTCACAATTGAGGTAGCATCTGAATCCTTGGACCATCCCGAGTTCATCGACTCCTATCCCATCACTTTCCGCCATATTGGACCTCCGCCATATTGGAATTGGTCTAAACTCTACGAAAAGTTTCAGCGGTCCCAGATTTCATTTGATTTTCACAGAACTTGGCAGAGATGATCTTCAGACCGAGCCGCACAAACGATACTTGTCAGATTTTTTTATTTCATTTTTGTTTGCCCGTGACAGACAATCAAATATGGCGATGAAGCCACCAAACAGGAAGTGGGCTAACATCTCGGCTATGCTTTAATGTATGAAGTCCAAACTTGGTACAGGGACTTTGTATCTGATTGTGAGGACACGGTAAGAAATTGGCATCATTTGGCCTCTATAGGGGGCGCTGTAATACAGGAAGTGAGCTTGTATCTCAGCAACGCTTTGGTGTACAAAGTCCAAACTTAGTATAAGGACCTGTTACCTGATTATGATGATGCACTAGGAAATTGGAATCATTTGGCCTCCATAGGGGGCGCTGTAATACAGGAAGTGAGCTCGTATCTCAGCAACACTTTGGTGTATGAAGTCCAAACTTGGTACAGGGACATATTAGCTGATTGTGAGGACATGAAGGAAAGTGTTCTCATTTGGCCTCTAGGGGTGCTGTAATAATGAAAGTGAGCTCACATCTCAGCAACACTTTGGTGTATGAAGTCCAAACTTGGTAGAGGGACATGGTAGCTGATTGTGAGACCGCACAAAGACATTGGTGTAATTTGGCCTCTTGCTGTAAGTGCTTGCTGATGCCGTGGCAACGCCATTTCTGCTATAGCGCTCTGCTAGGCCCCCGCATTGCTGCTTGCAGCTATATTTAGGGGTCCGAGCAGCGTAGCTGCAGGAACCCTATTGTTTCTGTACCGTTCATTTTTTGGCCAAAATTCTGTAAAAGTCATACTGCAGCCTAAACCGTAACTCCAAAACTCTTGAAATTTTCAGGTATGGTTACCAGTACCCCCCTCTACCCATAACCCAAAATTTGGGGTACTGCACCCAAAGGAGGCGCTATTGAAAAAAAAAGTTAATTATGCTTATTTCTCCTTACCAGATTTACCTAGACTCAAAATTATTTCAGAATATTAATCTCTAAACTCAGATGCATCTTTTTGGCCCTGGTCTTATGGTCTACAAATGTTTACTTTTTCCACAATTTCATGGAAAAGCCAAACATTATAAAAAGTTTCACACTCTTCAAAAAGAATCGAATCTTCACCCAAATTCTCACAGACAATGTTTAGACCAAGCCTCACAAAAGTTATCGCTCAGAATTTTGATATTTTGTTCCATTTCAGAGATATAGGCCAATAAAGTTAGACCACTTAGGCCTTTTTTCCTAGATCACCTATATTCCTATAAACCGTAAGTCCTAGAAACTTGACATTTTCAAGTATTGTTACCAGTACCCCCCACTACCCATAACCCAAATTTGGGGTACTGCACCCAAAGGTGGCGCTCTTGTCAAAAACGCTTATTTCTCCTTACCAGATTCACCTAGACTCAAAATTCTTTCATCATCGTAATCTCTACATTCAGATGCATCTTTTTCACCCTGGTCTTATGCTCTAAAAATGTTTACTTTTCCCACAATTTCAGAGAAAAGCCAAACATCATAAAAAGTTTCACAGGCTTCAAAAATTATCAAATCTTCACCAAAATTCTCACAGACAATGTTTAGACAAAGCCTCACAAAAGTTATCAAAAGAATTTGGATACGTTGTTCCATTTCAGAGATATAGGCCAATAAAGTTCGACCACTCAGCCCATTTCTCCTATATCACCTATATTCCTATATGAGTAATTTTTTTTTCTTGGATAACAACCATACAACCATCATTGGGTGGATACCATTAACAGTGCACATTTTCAGATATGTACTCTTTTTTATAAAGCCCTTAATTCTATTGTCAAATTTATGCTAGGAATTTTCTTGATGTTGTGTGTTTGCCAACACACATTTTCACCATTTGAATGTGACTGCTCAATGTGTATGATTGTCAGTGGCTGAGTGGGATAATGCCTAGTGCTGGTGTTTGTTAGGTTGAGAGTTCGAATCCTGCTAGAGCTTTAGGCTCAAGATGCACATGCTATTGGTTATTGAAGATTCACACTATTGAACAGCACCTGAATGACATCAGACAATTAACATTCACACTCATTAGTTGCCAAGAATCAGAATGCCGACACACTCTATGACATATAGGGGAACTTCTTTGTTTACTATTTTTCCTTCATCATTAAGTCTATCATATTTATATTTCATCCATTACTGTTCTTCTCTATAAATGTCTAATTGCCCCAGAATATCCAAAAGTTTTCAGGTGTACTCTTTCAGGAAAGCCCTTCATTTTATTGTCAAATGTATACTTGGAGTTTTTCTTGTGTGTTTACCAACACACATTTTCACCATGTGAATGTGACTACCCAATATGTCGGATTGTCAGTGGCTCAGTGGGATAATGCCTAGTGCTGGTGTTTGTTAGGTTGAGAGTTCGAATCCTGCTAGAGCTTTAGGCTCAAGATGCACATGCTATTGGTTATTGAAGATTCACACTATTGAACAGCACCTGAATGACATCAGACAATTAACATTCACACTCATTAGTTGCCAAGAATCAGAATGCCGACACACTCTATGACATATAGGGGAACTTCTTTGTTTACTATTTTTCCTTCATCATTAAGTCTATCATATTTATATTTCATCCATTACTGTTCTTCTCTATAAATGTCTAATTGCCCCAGAATATCCAAAAGTTTTCAGGTGTATTTTTTCAGGAAAGCCCTTCATTTTATTGTCAAATGTATACTTGGAGTTTTTCTTGTGTGTTTACCAACACACATTTTCACCATGTGAATGTGACTACCCAATATGTCGGATTGTCAGTGGCTCAGTGGGATAATGCCTAGTGCTGGTGTTTGTTAGGTTGAGGGTTCGAAATCCCGGTAGTGCTTTAGGCTCTAGCTCGAATACTATTGGTTATTGAAGATTCACACCATTGAACAGCACCTGAATGACATCAGGCAATCAACATTCACACTCATCAGTTGCCAAGAATCAGAATGCCGAGACACTCTATGACATTCAGGGGAACTTCTTTGTTTACTATTTTTCCTTCATCATTAAGTCTATCATATTTATATTTAATCTATTAGTGTTCATCTCTACAAATGTCTAATCGCCCCTCCATGCTTGGAGTTTTTCTTGTGTGTTTACCAATACACATTTTCACCATGTGAATGTGACTGGGCAACATGTAGGATTGACAGTGGCTCAGTGGGATAATGCCTTGTACTGGTGATCCTTAGGTTGAGAGTTCAAATCCCACTTGAAGCATTAGTGAGTTGTGGATGTTAGCATACTACAATAGAATGCTGTTGGTTTGTGGAGGATAACACACTATAACATTACAGCTACTTGTCAATATGGACTTGTAGTGCAACGCAAGTATTACTGTATAATTATAAGCTGTAGCCTATAATTATTTGTTATTCTTATAATATTTGTCATTTCTTATACATATTTAGTCGGCTCTTCCACTTGACAGAACAACTCTATCGGTTAAGGATGTCACGCATGAAACAATGCTGCAGAAACATGAAAATACGACTTTGAGTTTAGTAGGCTATAATTTTCAGTTCCTGTTTATCTATTGCACAATGGGTAATAATTTAAAGGAATCATGTTGCAGTCTTGTAAATAGTGACCCTGCAAGATCCCTAGTCATTGCAAAATCATAGTCTGTGACTTAAAACTCTACTACTTGTCTTTAGATGTGAGAGGGTCTGAGACTGTAGTCTTTCAAAAATCTTTTCCAAATCTTTGCAAATCTTTCCAAAGTTTACCCGCTGGGAAACCCTGTAGCTCCGGAGCAGGGGCTCAGACCAGGATAAATTGTTTGCTCGCCCTCAGTTCGCTCTTTTGTTCATCTCAACCCAGCACTCCAGTGTGTCCTGCTCTGTGTGCGTCTTTGAGTTAACGTAAGTCATCACTTTAATCACCCTCACTATGACTTTTGTGATGTTTATCAGTTTGTAGAGTAGCTCTGCCATCATGTGTAAAGTTAAGGTGTTTGTTTGTTGGTTTGGTGTGTTGGAGTCCCATGTGAGAGATGATTAGGTGATGTTGGTTGACTTGGGATGTCAAGTATTGTTTAGTTGTACCTTATATAGCCTTATGATTTCAGTTTATTGTTCAAATGTCAATTGGTTTGTTTGTGAGTTGGGATCTGTACTGATTTACCCCATTTCACTGATTACTCCATTTTCTGTTTGTTTCCTCTTTGATGCAGCACACATACAAGTAAAGAACAAAAGAACAGATGAATTGAAACTCAAATAAAGTTAACTTGTGTTGCACCGAAACCTGCCATTTTCGTGTCATCACTCCATACCATTGAGCCTTCTGAGTCACACCATTGAACAGCACCTGAATGACATCAGGCAATTAACATTCACACTCATTAGTTGCCAAGAATCAGAATGCTGACACTCTATGGCATATAGGGGAACTTCTTTGTTTACTATTTTTCCTTCATCATTAAGTCTATCGTATTTATATTTCATCCATTACTGTTCTTCTCTACAAATGTCTAATTGCCCCAGAATATCCAAAAGTTTTCAGGTGTACTCTTTCAGGAAAGCCCTTCATTTTATTGTCAAATGTATACTTGGAGTTTTTCTTGTGTGTTTACCAGCACACATTTTCACCATGTGAATGTGACTGCCTAATATGTCGGATTGTTAGTGGCTCAGAGGGATAATGCCTAGTGCTGGTGTTTGTTAGGTTGAGAGTTTGAATCCTGCTAGAGCTTTAGGCTCAAGATGCACATGCTATTTGTTATTGAAGAGTCACACCATTGAACAGCACCTGAATGACATCAGGCAATCAACATTCACACTCATTAGTTGCCAAGAATCAGAATGCCGACACACTCGAAGACATATAGGGGAACTTCTTTGTTTACTATTTTTCCTTCATCATTAAGTCTATCATATTTATATTTCATCCATTACTGTTCTTCTCTACAAATGTCTAATTGTCCCAGAATTTCCAAACGTTTTCAGGTGTTCTCTTTCAGGAAAGCCCTTCATTTTATTGTCAAATGTATACTTGGAGTTTTTCTTGTGTGTTTACCAATACACATTTTCAGCATGTGAATGTGACTGGCAAAGATGTAGGATTGACAGTGGCTTAGTGGGATAATGCCTTGTACTGGTCATCCTTATGTTGAGTGTTCAAATCCCACCTGAAGCATTAGTGTTAAAATACTGTTGGGTTGTGGAGGTTAGCATACTAGAATAGAATGCTGTTGGGTTGTGGAGGTTAGCACACTATAACATTACAGCATTACAGCTACTTGTCAATATGGACTTGTAGTGCAAGGCAAGTATAACTGTATAATTATACGCTGTTTATCTTATTGACTCCGACACAGAACCCACCACCACAAATACAATTCAATTCTGTGGGAAACACTGCCTTCCATTATCAAACCCTTCATCTTATCCACAACAAATAAATAGTCCTGTAGAATCAAGTATTGTTAGAATACTGTTGGGTTGTGGAGGTTAGCACACTATAATGTTACAGCACAGGGTAATCCTAATTTTATGCATCAAATTTATTCCAATCCAACTCAAAAGTGTTGAACGACACAAAGTGAAGGTTTTATCCAGATCAAAACCAAGAATAGATTATGTGATCTAATCCAATTTCAGGATCCTTGTTTCCCTTTGAACAACCCATTTTCAAGATTTGATCCAATCCGATAGCTGAAATCCGGTAACTGAAATCCGATAACCGAAATCCGATCACGTTTCTTTTGAACAATTGTGCCCAAACAATCAAAGCATATGTAAAACTAAAAAGCTATGCCATCATGTTCGTTTTGCTCGGACCCCGTAAATCACCGCTTGCGGTTATATTTATTATTATTATTACACTTCTGCCATTGGAGTCTATGGCAGCCCATAGAACGCCTGGCTAAAAAGTGCAGATTTTTTGGCAGAAAGTTTCGGGACACTCCACTGACCACTCACACTCATTTACGGACCTCTAAACCCAGCCGTCTAGCGCCACCAACAGGTCAAAGTTTGGCTGAAAGTTGAAAAGCTGGGTTGAAAGGTATTTGCAAGTCATTATTATTATGAAATTTAGCGCCCTGATTCAGGACCGTCCCATGATCACTCTCACGAATTTACAAAGCTCTATGCCGAACACTCTAGCGCCACCAATAGGTCGAATCTGGACTCACATTTACGCATGTAACAATTGAACGGTGTGTTCGATTTTCACAAATTAAGCACCGTTGGAATCCCTGGACTGACTTGAGTTGATTGACCCCTATTACATCACTTTTGGCCATACTGGACCTCCGCCATATTGGATTTAGTCCAAACTCTACGAAAAGTTTCAGCGGTTACAAATTTCCTCAGATTTTCACGAAACTTGTTGGAGATGATCTTCTGCCCGAGCCGCACAAACGATACTGGTCAGATTTTTCAATTTCATTTTTGTTTGCCCGTGACAGCCAATCAAATATGGTGACGAGGACGCCAAACAGGAAGTGGACAAACATCTAGGTGACGCTTTGAGATAACATAACAAAACTCAAGACCATTAGTCAGGACACTGTCCCAATCACTCACACCAAATTTCATGCATATACATTGAACACACTAGCGCCACCACCAGTTTAATGCTGCACATGCGTTTATGCGCGTGATCCTTGACTCTTTTGTCTGATTTTCACAATTGAGGTAGCGTCTGAATCCTTGGACCATCCCGAGTTCATCGACTCCTATCCCGTCACTTTCTGCCATATTGGACCATCGCCATATTGGAATTGGTCTAAACTCTACGAAAAGTTTCAGCGGTCACAAATTTCATTTGATTTTCACAGAACTTGGCAGAGATGAACTTCAGACCGAGCCGCACAAACGATACTTGTCAGATTTTTCAGATTCCACTTTATTGGCCTATGGCAGCCAATCAAATATGGCCATGAAGCCGCAAAACAGGAAGTGGGCTAACATCTCGGAGACGCTTTAATGTATGAAGTCCAAACTGGGTACAGGGACTTTGTATCTGATTGTGAGGACACAGCAGGAAATTGGCATCATTTGGCCTCTATAGGGGGTGCTGTAATACAGGAAGTGAGCTTGTATCTCAGCAACGCTTTGGTGTACAAACTCCAAACTTAGTATAAGGACCTGTTACCTGATTATGATGATGCACTAGGAAATTGGAATCATTTGGCCTCTACAGGGGGCGCTGTAATACAGGAAGTGAGCTCGTATCTCAGCAACACTTTGGTGTATGAAGTCCAAACTTGGTAGAGGGACATGGTAGCTGATTGTGAGACCGCACAAAGACATTGGTGTAATTTGGCCTCTTGCTGTAAGTGCTTGCTCATGCCGTGGCAACGCCATTTCTGCTATAGCGCTCTGCTAGGCCCCCGCATTGCTGCTTGCAGCTATATTTGGGGGCCAAGCAGCGAAGCTGCGAAGGCACCCATTGAGTTACTAGCTTTTCCTATTATTATTATTATTACACATCTGCCATTGGAGTCTATGGCAGCCCATAGAACGCCTGGCTAAAAAGTGCAGATTTTTTGGCAGAAAGTTTCGGGACACTCCACTGACCACTCACGCTCATTTACGGATCTCTAAACCCAGCCGTCTAGCGCCACCAACGGGTCGAAATTTGGCCGAAAATAGAACCGCTGGGTTTAAAGTTATGAAATTCGGCGCACTGATTCAGAACCGTCCCATGATCACTCTCACCAATTTACAGAACTCTATGCCCAACACTCTAGCGCCACCAATGGGTCAAACCTGGATTGCATTCACGCATGTGACCATTGAACGGTGGGTCCGATTTTCACAAATCAGGCACTGTTGTAATCCCTGGAACGACCTGAGTTCAATGACTCCTATTATGCCACTTTCCGCCATATTGGACCTCCGCCATATTGGATTTAGTCCAAACTCTACGAAAAGTTTCAGCGTTCACAAATTTCATCCGATTTTCACAGAACTTGGCGGAGATGATCTTCTGCTCGAGCCGCACAAACGATACTTGTCAGATTTTTCAATTTCATTTTTGTTTGCCCGTGACAGCCAATCAAATATGGCCATGAAGCGCCAAACAGGAAGTGGACTAACATCTCTGTGGCGCTTTGAGTTAACATAACAAAACTCGATACCATTAGTCAGGACACTGTCCCAATCACTCACAGCAATTTATATGCATATACATTGAACACTCTAGTGCCACCACCAGTTCAATGCTGGACATGCGTTCATGCGCGTGATCCTTGACTCTTTTGTCTGATTTTCACAATTGAGGTAGCGTCTGAATCCTTGGACCATACAGAGTTCATCGACCCCTATCCTATCACTTTCCGCCATATTGGACCTCCACCATATTGGATTTAGTCCAAACTCTACGAACAGTTTCAGCGGTTACAAATTTCATCCGATTTTCACAGAACTTGTGGGAGATGATCTTCAGACCGAGCCGCACAAACGATACTTGTCAGATCTTTTCATTTCATTTTTGTTTGCCCGTGACAGCCAATCAAATATGGCGATGAAGCCACCAAACAGGAAGTGGGCGAACATCTCGGCTATGCTTTAATGTATGAAGTCCAAACTTGGTACAGGGACTTGGTATCTGATTGTGAGGACGCACTAGGAAATTGGCATCATGTGGCCTCTATAGGGGGCGCTGTAATACAGGAAGTGAGCTTGTATCTCAGCAATGCTTTGGTGTACAAAGTCTAAACTTGGTATAAGGACCTGTTACCTGATTATGATGACGCACTAGGGAATTGGAATCATTTGGCCTCTATAGGGGGCGCTGCAATACAGGAAGTGAGCTCCTATCTTAGCAGCGCTTTGATGTATGAAGTCCAAACTTGGTACAGGGACTTGGAACCTGATTGTGAGGACACAGTAGGAAATTGGCATCATTTGGCCTCTATAGGGGGCGCTGTAATACAGGAAGTGGGCTCATATCTCAGCAACGCTTCATTGTATGAAGTCCAAACTTGATACATGGACATATTAGCTGATTGTGAGTACATGCAAGGAAAGTGGTCTCATTTGGCCTCTAGGGGTGCTGTAATAAAGAAAGTGAGCTCACATCTCAGCAACACTTTGGTGTATGAAGTCCAAACTTGGTAGAGGGACAAGGTAGCTGATTGTGAGAACGCACAAGGACATTGGTGTAATTTGGCTTCTTTCTGTGAGTGCTTGCTCATGCCATTGCAACGCCATTCCTGCTCTAGCGCACTGCTTGGCCCCCACATTGCTGCTTGCAGCTATATTTGGGGGCCAAGCAGCGAAGCTGCGAAGGCACCCATTGAGTTACTAGCTTTTCCTATTATTATTACACTTCTGCCATTGGAGTCTATGGCAGCCCATAGAACGCCTGGCTAAAAAGTTCAGATTTTTTGGCAGAAAGTTTCGGGACACTCCACTGACCACTCACACTTATTTACGGACCTCTAAACCCAGCCGTCTAGCGCCACCAACAGGTCAAAATCTGGTCGAAAATTGAATCGCTGGGTCTAAAGTTATGAAATTTGGTACACTGATTCAGCACTGTCCCATGATCGATCACTCTCACCAATTTACAGAACTCTATGCCCAACACTCTAGCGCCACCAATGGGTCAAAACTGGATTGCATTAACGCATGTGAAGATTGAACGGTGCATCCGATTTTCACAAATCAGGCACTGTTGGAATCCCTGGACCGACCTAAGTTCAATGACTTCTATTACGTCACTTTCCGCCATATTGGACCTCCGCCATATTGGATTTAGTCCAAACTCTACGAAAAGTTTCAGCGTTCACAAATTTCATCCGATTTTCACGGAACTTGGCAGAGATGATCTTCTGCCCGAGCCGCACAAACGATACTTGTCAGATTTTTCAATTTCATTTTTGTTTGCCCGTGACAGCCAATCAAATATGGCGATGATGGGCCAAACAGGAAGTGGACTAACATCTCTGTGCCACTTTGAGTTAACATAACAAAACTCGAAACCATTAGTCAGGACACTGTCCCAATCACTCACAGCAATTTATATGCATATACATTGAACACTCTAGCGCCACCACCAGTTCAATGCTGGACATGCGTTCATGCGCGTGATCCTTGACTCTTTTGTCTGATTTTCACAATTGAGGTAGCGTCTGAATCCTTGAACGATCTCGAGTTCATCGACCCCTATCCCATCACTTTCCGCCATATTGAACCTCCGCCATATTGGATTTAGTCCAAACTCTACGAAAAGTTTCAGCGGTTACAAATTTCATCCAATTTTCACAGAACTTGGCGGAGATGATCTTCAGACCGAGCCGCACAAACGATACTTGTCAATTTTTTTGTTTTCAAGTTTGTTTGCCCGTGACAGCCAATCACACATGGCGACAATGCCGCCTAACAGGAAGTGGGCTAAATCTCGGCTACGCTTTAATGTATGAAGTCCAAACTTGGTACAGGGACTTGGTATCTGATTGTGAGGACGCACTAGGAAATTGGCATTATTTGGCCTCTATAGGGGGCGCTGCAATACAGGAAGTGAGCTTGTATCTCAGCAACGCTTTGATGTATGAAGTCCAAACTTGGTACTGGGACTTGGTATCTGATTGTGAGGACGCACTAGGAAATTGGCATTATTTGGCCTCTATAGGGGGCGCTGCAATACAGGAAGTGAGCTTGTATCTCAGCAACGCTTCGTTGTATGAAGTCCAAACTTGATACATGGACATATTAGCTGATTGTGAGGACATGCAAGGAAAGTGGTCTCATTTGGCCTCTAGGGGTGCTGTAATAGACAAATTGAGCTCACATCTCAGGAAATCTTTGATGTATGAAGTCCAAACTTGGTACAGGGACTTGGAATCTGATTGTGAGGACACAGTAGGAAATTGGCATCATTTGGCCTCTATAGGGGGCACTGTAATACAGGAAGTGGGCTCATATCTCAGCAACGCTTCATTGTATGAAGTCCAAACGTGATACATGGACATATTAGCTGATTATGAGGACATGCAAGGAAAGTGGTCTCATTTGGCCTCTAGGGGTGCTGTAATAAAGAAAGTGAGCTCACATCTCAGCAACACTTTGGTGTATGAAGTCCAAACTTGGTAGAGGGACATGGTAGCTGATTGTGAGAACGCACAAAGACATTGGTGTAATTTGGCTTCTTGCTGTGAGTGCTTGCTCATGCCATGGCAACGCCATTCCTGCTATAGTGCACTGCTTGGCCCCCGCATTGCTGCTTGCAGCTATATTTGGGGGCCAAGCAGCGAAGCTGCGAAGGCACCCATTGAGTTACTAGCTTTTCCTATTATTACACTTCTGCCATTGGAGTCTATGGCAGCCCATAGAACGCCTGGCTAAAAAGTTCAGATTTTTTGGCAGAAAGTTTCGGGACACTCCACTGACCACTCACACTCATTTACGGACCTCTAAACCCAGCCATCTAGCGCCACCAACAGGTCAAAATCTGGCCGAAAATTGAACCGCTGGGTCTAAAGTTATGACATTTGGCACACTGATTCAGCACTGTCCCATGATGACTCTCACCAATTTACAGAACTCTATGCCCAACACTCTAGCGCCACCAATGGGTCGAACCTGGATTGCATTCACGCATGTGACCATTGAACGGTGCGTCCGATTTTCACATATCAGGCACCGTTGGAATCCCTGGACCGACCTAATTTCAATGAACCCTATTACGTCACTTTCCGCCATATTGGACCTCCGTCATATTGGATTTAGTCCAAACTCTACAAAAAGTTTCAGCGGTCAGAAATTTCATCCGATTTTCATGGAACTTGGCGGAGATGATCTTCTTCCCGAGCCGCACAAAAGATACTTGTCAGATTTTTCAATTTCATTTTTGTTTGCCCGTGACAGCCAATCAAATATGGCGATGAAGCTGCCAAACAGGAAGTGGACTAACATCTCTGTGGCATTTTGAGCTAACATAACAAAACTCGGTACCATTAGTCAGGACACTGTCCCAATCTCTCACAGCAATTTTTATGCATACATTGAATACTCTAGCGCCACCACCAGTTTAATGCTGGACATGCGTTCATGCGCGTATTCCTTGACTCTTTTGTCTGATTTTCACAATTGAGGTAGCGTCTGAATCCCTGGACCATCCCGAGTTCATCGACTCCTATCCCGTCACTTTCTGCAATATTGGACCTCCGACATATTGGATTTAGTCCAAACTCTACGAAAAGTTTCAGCGGTTACAAATTTCATCCGATTTTCACAGAACTTGGCGGAGATGATCTTCTGCCCGAGCCGCAAAAACGATACTTGTCAGATTTTTCAATTTCATTTTTGTTTGCCTGTAACAGCCAATCAAATATGGTGATGAAGCCGCCAAACAGGAAGTGGACTAACATCTCCGTGACGCTTTGAGTTAACATAACAAAACTCGATACCATTAGTCAGGACACTGTCCCAATCACTCACAGCAATTTTTATGCATATACATTGAACACTCTAGCGCCACCACCAGTTCAATGCTGGACATGCGTTCATGCGCGTGATCCTTGACTCTTTTGTCTGATTTTCACAATTGAGGTAGCGTCTTAATCCTTGGAACATCCCAAGTTCATCGACCCCTATCCCGTCACTTTCCGCCATATTGGACCTCCGCCATGTTGGATTTAGTCCAAACTCTACGAAAAGTTTCAGCGGTTACAAATTTCTTCCGATTTTCTCAGAACTTGGCGGAGATGATCTTCAGACCGAGCCGCACAAACGATACTTGTCAGATTTTTTAATTTTAAGTTTATTTGCCCGTGACAGCAAATCACACATGGCGACGATGCCGCCTAACAGGAAGTGGGCTAACATCTCGGCTACGCTTTAATGTATGAAGTCCAAACTTGGTACAGGGACTTGGTATCTGATTGTGAGGACGCACTAGGAAATTGGCATCATTTGGCCTCTATAGGGGGCGCTGCAATACAGGAAGTGAGCTTGTATCTCAGCAATGCTTTGATGTACGAAGTCCAAACTTGGTATAGAGACTTGGTACCTGATTGTGGGGATGCACTAGGAAATTGGCGTCATTTGGCCTCTACAGGGGGCGCTGCAATACAGGAAGTGAGCTTGTATCTCAGCAACGCTTTGATGTATGAAGTCCAAACTTGGTACAGGGACTTGGTATCTGATTGTGAGGACACAGTAGGAAATTGGCATCATTTGGCCTCTATAGGGGGCGCTGTAATACAGGAAGTGGGCTCATATCTCAGCAACGCTTCGTTGTATGAAGTCCAAACTTGATACATGGACATATTAGCTGATTGTGAGGATATGCAAGGAAAGTGGTCTCATTTGGCCTCTAGGGGTGTTGCAATAAAGAAAGTGAGCTCACATCTCAGCAACACTTTGGTGTATGAAGTCCAAACTTGGTAGACGGATATGGGAGCTGATTGTAAGAACGCACAAGGACATTGGTGTAATTTGGCCTCTAGTTGTGCTTTAACAAAGTAAATTAGCTTATTTCTCAGCCGTTCTTTATCCAATTGCCATCAAACTTGCTGTGAGTGCTTGCTCATCCCATGGCAACGCCATTCCTGCTATAGCGCACTGCTTGGCCCCCGCATTGCTGCTTGCAGCTATATTTGGGGGCCAAGCAGCGAAGCTGCGAAGGCACCCATTGAGTTACTAGCTTTTCCTATTATTACACTTCTGCCATTGGAGTCTATGGCAGCCCATAGAACGCCTGGCTAAAAAGTGCAGATTTTTTGGCAGAAAGTTTCGGGACACTCCACTGACCATTCACACTCATTTACGGACCTCTAAACCCAGCCATCTAGCGCCACCAACAGGTCAAAATCTGGCCGAAAATTGAACCGCTGGGTCTAAAGTTATGAAATTTGGCACACTGATTCAGCACTGTCCCATGATCACTCTCAACAATTTCCAGAACTCTATGCCCAACACTCTAGCGCCACCAATGGGTCGAACCTGGATTGCATTCACGCATGTGACCATTGAATGGTGCGTCCGATTTTCACATATCAGGCACCGTTGGAATCCCTGGACCGACTTAAGTTCAATGACCCCTATTACGTCACTTTCTGCCATATTGGACCTCCGCCATATTGGATTTAGTCCAAACTCTACGAAAAGTTTCAGTGGTCAGAAATTTCATCCGATTTTCATGGAACTTGGCGGAGATATTCTTCTCCCCGAGCCGCACAAACGATACTTGTCAGATTTTTCAATTTCATTTTTGTTTGCCCGTGACAGCCAATCAAATATGGTGATGAAGCCGCCAAACAGGAAGTGGACAAACATCTAGGTGACACTTTGAGTTAACACAGCAAAACTCGATAACATTAGTCAGGACACTTTCTCAATCACTCACAGCAATTTTTATGTATATACATTGAACGCTATAGCGCCACCACCAGTTCAATGTTGGACATGCAATCATGCGTGTGATCCTTGACTCTTTTGTCTGATTTTCACAATTGAGGTAGCATCTGAATCCTTGGACCATCCCGAGTTCATCGACCCCTATCCCATCACTTTCCGCCATATTGGACCTCCGCCATATTGGATTTAATACAAACTCTATGAAAATATTCAGCGGTTACAAATTTCATCCGATTTTCAAGGACCTTGGCGGAGATGATTTTCTGACCGAGCCACACAAACGATACTTGCCAGATTTTTCAATTTCAAGTTTGTTTGCCCGTGACAGCCAATCAAATATGGTGACGAAGCCGCCAAACAGGAAGTGGACTAACATATCGAAGACGCTTTGAGTTAATATAACAAAACTCGATACTATTAGTCAGGACACTGTCCCAATCACTCACAGCAATTCTTATGCATATACATTGAACGCTCTAGCGCCACCTGCAGTTCAATGTTGGACATGCGTTCATGCGCGTGATTCTTGACTCTTTTGTCTGATTTTCACAATTGAGGTAGCGTCTGAATCCTTGGACCATCCCGAGTTCATCGACCCCTATCCCGTCACTTTCCATCATATTGGACCTCCGCCATATTGGATTTAGTCCAAACTCTACGAAAAGTTTCAGCGGTTACAAATTTCATCTGATTTTCACGGAACTTGGCGGAGATGATCTTCAGACCGAGCCGCACAAACCATACTTGTCAGATTTTTCAAATTCCACTTTATTGGCCCATGACAGCCAATCAAATATGGCGATAAAGCCGCAAAACAGGAAGTGGGCTAACATCTCGGAGACGCTTTCATGTATGAAGTCCAAACTTGGTACAGGGACTTTGTATCTGATTGTGAGGACACGGGAAGAAATTGGCATCATTTGGCCTCCATAGGGGGCGCTGTAATACAGGAAGTGAGCTTGTATCTCAGCAACACTTCGGTGTATGAAGTCCAAACTTGGTACAGGGACATATTAGCTGATTGTGAGGACATGAAGGAAAGTGGTCTCATTTGGCCTCTAGGGGTGCTGTAATAAAGAAAGTGAGCTCACATCTCAGCAACACTTTGGTGTATGAAGTCCAAACTTGGTAGAGGGACATGGTAGCTGATTGTGAAGACATGCAAGGAAAGTGGTTTCATTTGGCCTCTAGGGGTGCTGTAATAAAGAAAGTGAGCTCACATCTCAGCAACACTTTGGTGTATGAAGTCCAAACTTGGTACAGGGACATATTAGCTGATTATGAAGACATGGAAGGAAAGTGGTTTCATTTGGCCTCTAGGGGTGCTGTAATAAAGAAAGTGAGCTCACATCTCAGCAACACTTTGGTGTATGAAGTCCAAACTTGGTAGAGGGACATGGTAGCTGATTGTGAGAATGCACAAGGACATTGGTGTAATTTGGCTTCTTGCTGTGAGTGCTTGCTCATGCCATGGCAACGCCATTCCTGCTATAGCGCTCTGCTTGGCCCCCACATTGCTGCTTGCAGCTATATTTATTGGGGGCCTAGCAGCGAAGCTGCGAAGGCACCCATTGTTTTAGTAGTTTTTCCTATTATTATTATTATTATTATTACACTTCTGCCATTGGAGTCTATGGCAGCCCATAGAACGCCTGGCTAAAAAGTTCAGATTTTTTGCCAGAAAGTTTCGGGACACTCCACTGACCACTAACGCTAATTTACAGATCTCTAAACCCAGCCATCTAGCGCCACCAACAGGTCAAAGTTTGGCCGAAAGTTGAAAAGCTGGGTTGAAAGATATTCACAAGTCATTATTATTATGAAATTTAGCGCCCTGATTCAGGACCGTCCCTTGATCACTCTCACCAATTTACAGCACTCTATGCCGAACACTCTAGCGCCACCAATAGGTCGAATCTGGACTCACATTTACGCATGTAACAATTGAACGGTGTGTTCGATTTTCACAAATTAAGCAACGTTGGAATCCCTGGACTGACTTGAGTTGATTGACCCCTACTACGTCACTTTCGGCCATACTGGACCTCCGCCATATTGGATTTAGTCCAAACTCTACGAAAAGTTTCAGCGGTTACAAATTTCCTTCGATTTTCACGAAACTTGTTGGAGATGATCTTCTGCCCGAGCCGCACAAACGATACTGGTCAGATTTTTCAATTTCATTTTTATTTGCCCGTGACAGCCAATCAAATATTGTGACGAAGCCGCCAAACAGGAAGTGGACAAACATCTAGGTGATGCTTTGAGTTAATATAACTCAACTCGAGACCATTAGTCAGGACACTGTCCCAATCACTCACACCACTTTTCGTGCATATACATTGAACACACTAGCGCCACCACCAGTTCAATGCTGGACATGCGTTCATGCACGTGATCCTTGACTCTTTTGTCTGATTTTCACAATTGAGGTAGTGTCTGAATCCTTGGACCATACAGAGTTCATCAACCCCTAACCTATCACTTTCCGCCATATTGGACCTCCGCCATATTGGATTTAAACCAAACTCTACGAAAAGTTTCAGCGGTTACAAATTTCATCCGATTTTCATAGAACTTGTTGGAGATGATCTTCAGACCGAGCCGCACAAACGATACTTGTCAGATTTTTTAATTTAATTTTTGTTTGCCCGTGACAGCCAATCAAATATGGCGATGAAGCCACCAAACAGGAAGTGGGCTAACATCTCGGCTATGCTTTAATGTATGAAGTCCAAACTTGGTACAGGGACTTGGTATCTGATTGTGAGGACGCACTAAGAAATTGGCATCATGTGGCCTCTATAGGGGGCGCTGTAATACAGGAAGTGAGCTTGTATCTCAGCAACGCTTTGGTGTACAAAGTCCAAACTTGGTACAGGGACATATTAGCTGATTGTGAGGACATGAAGGAAAGTGTTTTCATTTGGCCTCTAGGGGTGCTGTAATAATGAAAGTGAGCTCACATCTCAGCAACACTTTGGTGTATGAAGTCCAAACTTGGTAGAGGGACATGGTAGCTGATTGTGAGACCGCACAAAGACATTGGTGTAATTTGGCCTCTTGCTGTAAGTGCTTGCTCATGCCGTGGCAACGCCATTTCTGCTATAGCGCTCTGCTAGGCCCCCGCATTGCTGCTTGCAGCTATATTTATTATTATTACACTTCTGCCATTGGAGTCTATGGCAGCCCATAGAACGCCTGGCTAAAAAGTGCAGATTTTTTGCCAGAAAGTTTCGGGACACTCCACTGACCACTAACGCTAATTTACAGATCTCTAAACCCAGCCATCTAGCGCCACCAACAGGTCAAAGTTTGGCCGAAAGTTGAAAAGCTGGGTTGAAAGGTATTCACAAGTCATTATTATTATGAAATTTAGCGCCCTGATTCAGGACCGTCCCATGATCACTCTCACGAATTTACAAAGCTCTATGCCGAACACTCTAGCGCCACCAATAGGTCGAATCTGGACTCACATTTACGCATGTAACAATTGAACGGTGTGTTCGATTTTCACAAATTAAGCACCATTGGAATCCCTGGACTGACTTGAGTTGATTGACCCCTATTACGTCACTTTTGGCCATACTGGACCTCCGCCATATTGGATTTAGTCCAAACTCTACGAAAAGTTTCAGCGGTTACAAATTTCCTCAGATTTTCACGAAACTTGTTGGAGATGATCTTCTGCCCGAGCCGCACAAACGATACTGGTCAGATTTTTCAATTTCATTTTTGTTTGCCCGTGACAGCCAATCAAATATGGTGACGAGGACGCCAAACAGGAAGTGGACAAACATCTAGGTGACGCTTTGAGTTAACATAACAAAACTCGAGACCATTAGTCAGGACACTGTCCCAATCACTCACACCAAATTTCATGCATATACATTGAACACACTAGCGCCACCACCAGTTTAATGCTGCACATGCGTTTATGCGCGTGATCCTTGACTCTTTTGTCTGATTTTCACAATTGAGGTAGCGTCTGAATCCTTGGACCATCCCGAGTTCATCGACTCCTATCCCGTCACTTTCTGCCATATTGGACCATCGCCATATTGGAATTGGTCTAAACTCTACGAAAAGTTTCAGCGGTCACAAATTTCATTTGATTTTCACAGAACTTGGCAGAGATGATCTTCAGACCGAGCCGCACAAAAGATACTTGTCAGATTTTTTTATTTCATTTTTGTTTGCCCGTGACAGACAATCAAATATGGCGATGAAGCCACCAAACAGGAAGTGGGCTAACATCTCGGCTATGCTTTAATGTATGAAGTCCAAACTTGGTACAGGGACTTTGTATCTGATTGTGAGGACACGGTAAGAAATTGGCATCATTTGGCCTCTATAGGGGGCGCTGTAATACAGGAAGTGAGCTTGTATCTCAGCAACGCTTTGGTGTACAAAGTCCAAACTTAGTATAAGGACCTGTTACCTGATTATGATGATGCACTAGGAAATTGGAATCATTTGGCCTCCATAGGGGGCGCTGTAATACAGGAAGTGAGCTCGTATCTCAGCAACACTTTGGTGTATGAAGTCCAAACTTGGTACAGGGACATATTAGCTGATTGTGAGGACATGAAGGAAAGTGTTCTCATTTGGCCTCTAGGGGTGCTGTAATAATGAAAGTGAGCTCACATCTCAGCAACACTTTGGTGTATGAAGTCCAAACTTGGTAGAGGGACATGGTAGCTGATTGTGAGACCGCACAAAGACATTGGTGTAATTTGGCCTCTTGCTGTAAGTGCTTGCTGATGCCGTGGCAACGCCATTTCTGCTATAGCGCTCTGCTAGGCCCCCGCATTGCTGCTTGCAGCTATATTTGGGGGCCAAGCAGCGAAGCTGCGAAGGCACCCATTGAGTTACTAGCTTTTCCTATTATTACACTTCTGCCATTGGAGTCTATGGCAGCCCATAGAACGCCTGGCTAAAAAGTTCAGATTTTTTGGCAGAAAGTTTCGGGACACTCCACTGACCACTCACACTCATTTACGGACCTCTAAACCCAGCCATCTAGCGCCACCAACAGGTCAAAATCTGGCCGAAAATTGAACCGCTGGGTCTAAAGTTATGACATTTGGCACACTGATTCAGCACTGTCCCATGATGACTCTCACCAATTTACAGAACTCTATGCCCAACACTCTAGCGCCACCAATGGGTCGAACCTGGATTGCATTCACGCATGTGACCATTGAACGGTGCGTCCGATTTTCACATATCAGGCACCGTTGGAATCCCTGGACCGACCTAATTTCAATGAACCCTATTACGTCACTTTCCGCCATATTGGACCTCCGTCATATTGGATTTAGTCCAAACTCTACAAAAAGTTTCAGCGGTCAGAAATTTCATCCGATTTTCATGGAACTTGGCGGAGATGATCTTCTTCCCGAGCCGCACAAAAGATACTTGTCAGATTTTTCAATTTCATTTTTGTTTGCCCGTGACAGCCAATCAAATATGGCGATGAAGCTGCCAAACAGGAAGTGGACTAACATCTCTGTGGCATTTTGAGCTAACATAACAAAACTCGGTACCATTAGTCAGGACACTGTCCCAATCTCTCACAGCAATTTTTATGCATACATTGAATACTCTAGCGCCACCACCAGTTTAATGCTGGACATGCGTTCATGCGCGTATTCCTTGACTCTTTTGTCTGATTTTCACAATTGAGGTAGCGTCTGAATCCCTGGACCATCCCGAGTTCATCGACTCCTATCCCGTCACTTTCTGCAATATTGGACCTCCGACATATTGGATTTAGTCCAAACTCTACGAAAAGTTTCAGCGGTTACAAATTTCATCCGATTTTCACAGAACTTGGCGGAGATGATCTTCTGCCCGAGCCGCAAAAACGATACTTGTCAGATTTTTCAATTTCATTTTTGTTTGCCTGTAACAGCCAATCAAATATGGTGATGAAGCCGCCAAACAGGAAGTGGACTAACATCTCCGTGACGCTTTGAGTTAACATAACAAAACTCGATACCATTAGTCAGGACACTGTCCCAATCACTCACAGCAATTTTTATGCATATACATTGAACACTCTAGCGCCACCACCAGTTCAATGCTGGACATGCGTTCATGCGCGTGATCCTTGACTCTTTTGTCTGATTTTCACAATTGAGGTAGCGTCTTAATCCTTGGAACATCCCAAGTTCATCGACCCCTATCCCGTCACTTTCCGCCATATTGGACCTCCGCCATGTTGGATTTAGTCCAAACTCTACGAAAAGTTTCAGCGGTTACAAATTTCTTCCGATTTTCTCAGAACTTGGCGGAGATGATCTTCAGACCGAGCCGCACAAACGATACTTGTCAGATTTTTTAATTTTAAGTTTATTTGCCCGTGACAGCAAATCACACATGGCGACGATGCCGCCTAACAGGAAGTGGGCTAACATCTCGGCTACGCTTTAATGTATGAAGTCCAAACTTGGTACAGGGACTTGGTATCTGATTGTGAGGACGCACTAGGAAATTGGCATCATTTGGCCTCTATAGGGGGCGCTGCAATACAGGAAGTGAGCTTGTATCTCAGCAATGCTTTGATGTACGAAGTCCAAACTTGGTATAGAGACTTGGTACCTGATTGTGGGGATGCACTAGGAAATTGGCGTCATTTGGCCTCTACAGGGGGCGCTGCAATACAGGAAGTGAGCTTGTATCTCAGCAACGCTTTGATGTATGAAGTCCAAACTTGGTACAGGGACTTGGTATCTGATTGTGAGGACACAGTAGGAAATTGGCATCATTTGGCCTCTATAGGGGGCGCTGTAATACAGGAAGTGGGCTCATATCTCAGCAACGCTTCGTTGTATGAAGTCCAAACTTGATACATGGACATATTAGCTGATTGTGAGGATATGCAAGGAAAGTGGTCTCATTTGGCCTCTAGGGGTGTTGCAATAAAGAAAGTGAGCTCACATCTCAGCAACACTTTGGTGTATGAAGTCCAAACTTGGTAGACGGATATGGGAGCTGATTGTAAGAACGCACAAGGACATTGGTGTAATTTGGCCTCTAGTTGTGCTTTAACAAAGTAAATTAGCTTATTTCTCAGCCGTTCTTTATCCAATTGCCATCAAACTTGCTGTGAGTGCTTGCTCATCCCATGGCAACGCCATTCCTGCTATAGCGCACTGCTTGGCCCCCGCATTGCTGCTTGCAGCTATATTTGGGGGCCAAGCAGCGAAGCTGCGAAGGCACCCATTGAGTTACTAGCTTTTCCTATTATTACACTTCTGCCATTGGAGTCTATGGCAGCCCATAGAACGCCTGGCTAAAAAGTTCAGATTTTTTGGCAGAAAGTTTCGGGACACTCCACTGACCACTCACACTCATTTACGGACCTCTAAACCCAGCCATCTAGCGCCACCAACAGGTCAAAATCTGGCCGAAAATTGAACCGCTGGGTCTAAAGTTATGACATTTGGCACACTGATTCAGCACTGTCCCATGATGACTCTCACCAATTTACAGAACTCTATGCCCAACACTCTAGCGCCACCAATGGGTCGAACCTGGATTGCATTCACGCATGTGACCATTGAACGGTGCGTCCGATTTTCACATATCAGGCACCGTTGGAATCCCTGGACCGACCTAATTTCAATGAACCCTATTACGTCACTTTCCGCCATATTGGACCTCCGTCATATTGGATTTAGTCCAAACTCTACAAAAAGTTTCAGCGGTCAGAAATTTCATCCGATTTTCATGGAACTTGGCGGAGATGATCTTCTTCCCGAGCCGCACAAAAGATACTTGTCAGATTTTTCAATTTCATTTTTGTTTGCCCGTGACAGCCAATCAAATATGGCGATGAAGCTGCCAAACAGGAAGTGGACTAACATCTCTGTGGCATTTTGAGCTAACATAACAAAACTCGGTACCATTAGTCAGGACACTGTCCCAATCTCTCACAGCAATTTTTATGCATATACATTGAATACTCTAGCGCCACCACCAGTTTAATGCTGGACATGCGTTCATGCGCGTATTCCTTGACTTTTGTCTGATTTTCACAATTGAGGTAGCGTCTGAATCCCTGGACCATCCCGAGTTCATCGACTCCTATCCCGTCACTTTCTGCAATATTGGACCTCCGACATATTGGATTTAGTCCAAACTCTACGAAAAGTTTCAGCGGTTACAAATTTCATCCGATTTTCACAGAACTTGGCGGAGATGATCTTCTGCCCGAGCCGCAAAAACGATACTTGTCAGATTTTTCAATTTCATTTTTGTTTGCCTGTAACAGCCAATCAAATATGGTGATGAAGCCGCCAAACAGGAAGTGGACTAACATCTCCGTGACGCTTTGAGTTAACATAACAAAACTCGATACCATTAGTCAGGACACTGTCCCAATCACTCACAGCAATTTTTATGCATATACATTGAACACTCTAGCGCCACCACCAGTTCAATGCTGGACATGCGTTCATGCGCGTGATCCTTGACTCTTTTGTCTGATTTTCACAATTGAGGTAGCGTCTTAATCCTTGGAACATCCCAAGTTCATCGACCCCTATCCCGTCACTTTCCGCCATATTGGACCTCCGCCATGTTGGATTTAGTCCAAACTCTACGAAAAGTTTCAGCGGTTACAAATTTCATCCGATTTTCTCAGAACTTGGCGGAGATGATCTTCAGACCGAGCCGCACAAACGATACTTGTCAGATTTTTTAATTTCAAGTTTATTTGCCCGTGACAGCAAATCACACATGGCGACGATGCCGCCTAACAGGAAGTGGGCTAACATCTCGGCTACGCTTTAATGTATGAAGTCCAAACTTGGTACAGGGACTTGGTATCTGATTGTGAGGACGCACTAGGAAATTGGCATCATTTGGCCTCTATAGGGGGCGCTGCAATACAGGAAGTGAGCTTGTATCTCAGCAACGCTTTGATGTACGAAGTCCAAACTTGGTATAGAGACTTGGTACCTGATTGTGGGGATGCACTAGGAAACTGGCGTCATTTGGCCTCTACAGGGGGCGCTGCAATACAGGATGTGAGCTTGTATCTCAGCAATTCTTTGATGTATGAAGTCCAAACTTGGTACAGGGACTTGGTATCTGATTGTGAGGACACAGTAGGAAATTGGCATCATTTGGCCTCTATAGGGGGCGCTGTAATACAGGAAGTGGGCTCAAATCTCAGCAACGCTTCGTTGTATGAAGTCCAAACTTGATACATGGACATATTAGCTGATTGTGAGGACATGTAAGGAAAGTGGTCTCATTTGACCTCTAGGGGTGCTGTAATAAAGAATGTGAGCTCACATCTCAGCAACACTTTGGTGTATGAAGTCCAAACTTGGTAGAGGGACATGGTAGCTGATTGTGAGAACACACAAGGACATTGGTGTAATTTGGCATCTAGGGGCGCTCTAACAAAGTAAATGAGCTTATTTCTCAGCCGTTCTTTATCCAATTGCAATCAAACTTGCTGTGAGTGCTTGCTCCTGCCATGGCAACACCATTCCTGCTATAGCGCACTGCTTGGCCCCCGCATTGCTGCTTGCAGCTATATTTGGGGGCCAAGCAGCGAAGCTGCGAAGGCACCCATTGAGTTACTAGCTTTTCCTATTATTATTATTATTACACATCTGCCATTGGAGTCTATGGCAGCCCATAGAACGCCTGGCTAAAAAGTGCAGATTTTTTGGCAGAAAGTTTCGGGACACTCCACTGACCACTCACGCTCATTTACGGATCTCTAAACCCAGCCGTCTAGCGCCACCAACGGGTCGAAATTTGGCCGAAAATAGAACCGCTGGGTTTAAAGTTATGAAATTCGGCGCACTGATTCAGAACCGTCCCATGATCACTCTCACCAATTTACAGAACTCTATGCCCAACACTCTAGCGCCACCAATGGGTCAAACCTGGATTGCATTCACGCATGTGACCATTGAACGGTGGGTCCGATTTTCACAAATCAGGCACTGTTGTAATCCCTGGAACGACCTGAGTTCAATGACTCCTATTATGCCACTTTCCGCCATATTGGACCTCCGCCATATTGGATTTAGTCCAAACTCTACGAAAAGTTTCAGCGTTCACAAATTTCATCCGATTTTCACAGAACTTGGCGGAGATGATCTTCTGCTCGAGCCGCACAAACGATACTTGTCAGATTTTTCAATTTCATTTTTGTTTGCCCGTGACAGCCAATCAAATATGGCCATGAAGCGCCAAACAGGAAGTGGACTAACATCTCTGTGGCGCTTTGAGTTAACATAACAAAACTCGATACCATTAGTCAGGACACTGTCCCAATCACTCACAGCAATTTATATGCATATACATTGAACACTCTAGTGACACCACCAGTTCAATGCTGGACATGCGTTCATGCGCGTGATCCTTGACTCTTTTGTCTGATTTTCACAATTGAGGTAGCGTCTGAATCCTTGGACCATACAGAGTTCATCGACCCCTATCCTATCACTTTCCGCCATATTGGACCTCCACCATATTGGATTTAGTCCAAACTCTACGAAAAGTTTCAGCGGTTACAAATTTCATCCGATTTTCACAGAACTTGTGGGAGATGATCTTCAGACCGAGCCGCACAAACGATACTTGTCAGATCTTTTCATTTCATTTTTGTTTGCCCGTGACAGCCAATCAAATATGGCGATGAAGCCACCAAACAGGAAGTGGGCGAACATCTCGGCTATGCTTTAATGTATGAAGTCCAAACTTGGTACAGGGACTTGGTATCTGATTGTGAGGACGCACTAGGAAATTGGCATCATGTGGCCTCTATAGGGGGCGCTGTAATACAGGAAGTGAGCTTGTATCTCAGCAATGCTTTGGTGTACAAAGTCTAAACTTGGTATAAGGACCTGTTACCTGATTATGATGACGCACTAGGGAATTGGAATCATTTGGCCTCTATAGGGGGCGCTGCAATACAGGAAGTGAGCTCCTATCTTAGCAGCGCTTTGATGTATGAAGTCCAAACTTGGTACAGGGACTTGGAACCTGATTGTGAGGACACAGTAGGAAATTGGCATCATTTGGCCTCTATAGGGGGCGCTGTAATACAGGAAGTGGGCTCATATCTCAGCAACGCTTCATTGTATGAAGTCCAAACTTGATACATGGACATATTAGCTGATTGTGAGTACATGCAAGGAAAGTGGTCTCATTTGGCCTCTAGGGGTGCTGTAATAAAGAAAGTGAGCTCACATCTCAGCAACACTTTGGTGTATGAAGTCCAAACTTGGTAGAGGGACAAGGTAGCTGATTGTGAGAACGCACAAGGACATTGGTGTAATTTGGCTTCTTTCTGTGAGTGCTTGCTCATGCCATTGCAACGCCATTCCTGCTCTAGCGCACTGCTTGGCCCCCACATTGCTGCTTGCAGCTATATTTGGGGGCCTAGCAGCGAAGCTGCGAAGGCACCCATTGTTTTAGTAGTTTTTCCTATTATTATTATTATTATTATTACACTTCTGCCATTGGAGTCTATGGCAGCCCATAGAACGCCTGGCTAAAAAGTTCAGATTTTTTGCCAGAAAGTTTCGGGACACTCCACTGACCACTAACGCTAATTTACAGATCTCTAAACCCAGCCATCTAGCGCCACCAACAGGTCAAAGTTTGGCCGAAAGTTGAAAAGCTGGGTTGAAAGATATTCACAAGTCATTATTATTATGAAATTTAGCGCCCTGATTCAGGACCGTCCCTTGATCACTCTCACCAATTTACAGCACTCTATGCCGAACACTCTAGCGCCACCAATAGGTCGAATCTGGACTCACATTTACGCATGTAACAATTGAACGGTGTGTTCGATTTTCACAAATTAAGCAACGTTGGAATCCCTGGACTGACTTGAGTTGATTGACCCCTACTACGTCACTTTCGGCCATACTGGACCTCCGCCATATTGGATTTAGTCCAAACTCTACGAAAAGTTTCAGCGGTTACAAATTTCCTTCGATTTTCACGAAACTTGTTGGAGATGATCTTCTGCCCGAGCCGCACAAACGATACTGGTCAGATTTTTCAATTTCATTTTTATTTGCCCGTGACAGCCAATCAAATATTGTGACGAAGCCGCCAAACAGGAAGTGGACAAACATCTAGGTGATGCTTTGAGTTAATATAACTCAACTCGAGACCATTAGTCAGGACACTGTCCCAATCACTCACACCACTTTTCGTGCATATACATTGAACACACTAGCGCCACCACCAGTTCAATGCTGGACATGCGTTCATGCACGTGATCCTTGACTCTTTTGTCTGATTTTCACAATTGAGGTAGTGTCTGAATCCTTGGACCATACAGAGTTCATCAACCCCTAACCTATCACTTTCCGCCATATTGGACCTCCGCCATATTGGATTTAAACCAAACTCTACGAAAAGTTTCAGCGGTTACAAATTTCATCCGATTTTCATAGAACTTGTTGGAGATGATCTTCAGACCGAGCCGCACAAACGATACTTGTCAGATTTTTTAATTTAATTTTTGTTTGCCCGTGACAGCCAATCAAATATGGCGATGAAGCCACCAAACAGGAAGTGGGCTAACATCTCGGCTATGCTTTAATGTATGAAGTCCAAACTTGGTACAGGGACTTGGTATCTGATTGTGAGGACGCACTAAGAAATTGGCATCATGTGGCCTCTATAGGGGGCGCTGTAATACAGGAAGTGAGCTTGTATCTCAGCAACGCTTTGGTGTACAAAGTCCAAACTTGGTACAGGGACATATTAGCTGATTGTGAGGACATGAAGGAAAGTGTTTTCATTTGGCCTCTAGGGGTGCTGTAATAATGAAAGTGAGCTCACATCTCAGCAACACTTTGGTGTATGAAGTCCAAACTTGGTAGAGGGACATGGTAGCTGATTGTGAGACCGCACAAAGACATTGGTGTAATTTGGCCTCTTGCTGTAAGTGCTTGCTCATGCCGTGGCAACGCCATTTCTGCTATAGCGCTCTGCTAGGCCCCCGCATTGCTGCTTGCAGCTATATTTATTATTATTACACTTCTGCCATTGGAGTCTATGGCAGCCCATAGAACGCCTGGCTAAAAAGTGCAGATTTTTTGCCAGAAAGTTTCGGGACACTCCACTGACCACTAACGCTAATTTACAGATCTCTAAACCCAGCCATCTAGCGCCACCAACAGGTCAAAGTTTGGCCGAAAGTTGAAAAGCTGGGTTGAAAGGTATTCACAAGTCATTATTATTATGAAATTTAGCGCCCTGATTCAGGACCGTCCCATGATCACTCTCACGAATTTACAAAGCTCTATGCCGAACACTCTAGCGCCACCAATAGGTCGAATCTGGACTCACATTTACGCATGTAACAATTGAACGGTGTGTTCGATTTTCACAAATTAAGCACCATTGGAATCCCTGGACTGACTTGAGTTGATTGACCCCTATTACGTCACTTTTGGCCATACTGGACCTCCGCCATATTGGATTTAGTCCAAACTCTACGAAAAGTTTCAGCGGTTACAAATTTCCTCAGATTTTCACGAAACTTGTTGGAGATGATCTTCTGCCCGAGCCGCACAAACGATACTGGTCAGATTTTTCAATTTCATTTTTGTTTGCCCGTGACAGCCAATCAAATATGGTGACGAGGACGCCAAACAGGAAGTGGACAAACATCTAGGTGACGCTTTGAGTTAACATAACAAAACTCGAGACCATTAGTCAGGACACTGTCCCAATCACTCACACCAAATTTCATGCATATACATTGAACACACTAGCGCCACCACCAGTTTAATGCTGCACATGCGTTTATGCGCGTGATCCTTGACTCTTTTGTCTGATTTTCACAATTGAGGTAGCGTCTGAATCCTTGGACCATCCCGAGTTCATCGACTCCTATCCCGTCACTTTCTGCCATATTGGACCATCGCCATATTGGAATTGGTCTAAACTCTACGAAAAGTTTCAGCGGTCACAAATTTCATTTGATTTTCACAGAACTTGGCAGAGATGATCTTCAGACCGAGCCGCACAAAAGATACTTGTCAGATTTTTTTATTTCATTTTTGTTTGCCCGTGACAGACAATCAAATATGGCGATGAAGCCACCAAACAGGAAGTGGGCTAACATCTCGGCTATGCTTTAATGTATGAAGTCCAAACTTGGTACAGGGACTTTGTATCTGATTGTGAGGACACGGTAAGAAATTGGCATCATTTGGCCTCTATAGGGGGCGCTGTAATACAGGAAGTGAGCTTGTATCTCAGCAACGCTTTGGTGTACAAAGTCCAAACTTAGTATAAGGACCTGTTACCTGATTATGATGATGCACTAGGAAATTGGAATCATTTGGCCTCCATAGGGGGCGCTGTAATACAGGAAGTGAGCTCGTATCTCAGCAACACTTTGGTGTATGAAGTCCAAACTTGGTACAGGGACATATTAGCTGATTGTGAGGACATGAAGGAAAGTGTTCTCATTTGGCCTCTAGGGGTGCTGTAATAATGAAAGTGAGCTCACATCTCAGCAACACTTTGGTGTATGAAGTCCAAACTTGGTAGAGGGACATGGTAGCTGATTGTGAGACCGCACAAAGACATTGGTGTAATTTGGCCTCTTGCTGTAAGTGCTTGCTGATGCCGTGGCAACGCCATTTCTGCTATAGCGCTCTGCTAGGCCCCCGCATTGCTGCTTGCAGCTATATTTATTATTATTATTATAAAACTTCTGCCATTGGAGTCTATGGCAGCCCATAGAACGCCTGGCTAAAAAGTTCAGATTTTTTCGTCGAAAGTTTCGGGACACTCCACTGACCACTCACACTCATTTACGGACCTCTAAACCCAGCCGTCTAGCGCCACCAACAGGTCAAAGTTTGGCTGAAAGTTGAAAAGCTGGGTTGAAAGGTATTTGCAAGTCATTATTATTATGAAATTTAGCGCCCTGATTCAGGACCGTCCCATGATCACTCTCACGAATTTACAAAGCTCTATGCCGAACACTCTAGCGCCACCAATAGGTCGAATCTGGACTCACATTTACGCATGTAACAATTGAACGGTGTGTTCGATTTTCACAAATTAAGCACCGTTGGAATCCCTGGACTGACTTGAGTTGATTGACCCCTATTACGTCACTTTTGGCCATACTGGACCTCCGCCATATTGGATTTAGTCCAAACTCTATGAAAAGTTTCAGCGGTTACAAATTTCCTCAGATTTTCACGAAACTTGTTGGAGATGATCTTCTGCCCGAGCCGCACAAACGATACTGGTCAGATTTTTCAATTTCATTTTTGTTTGCCCGTGACAGCCAATCAAATATGGTGACGAGGACGCCAAACAGGAAGTGGACAAACATCTAGGTGATGCTTTGAGTTAACATAACAAAACTCGAGACCATTAGTCGGGACACTGTCCCAATCACTCACACCAATTTTCATGCATATACATTGAACACAGTAGCGCCACCACCAGTTTAATGCTGCACATGCGTTCATGCGCGTGATCCTTGACTCTTTTGTCTGATTTTCACAATTGAGGTAGCATCTGAATCCTTGGACCATCCCGAGTTCATCGACTCCTATCCCATCACTTTCCGCCATATTGGACCTCCGCCATATTGGAATTGGTCTAAACTCTACGAAAAGTTTCAGCGGTCCCAAATTTCATTTGATTTTCACAGAACTTGGCAGAGATGATCTTCAGACCGAGCCGCACAAACGATACTTGTCAGATTTTTTTATTTCATTTTTGTTTGCCCGTGACAGACAATCAAATATGGCGATGAAGCCACCAAACAGGAAGTGGGCTAACATCTCGGCTATGCTTTAATGTATGAAGTCCAAACTTGGTACAGGGACTTTGTATTTGATTGTGAGGACACGGTAAGAAATTGGCATCATTTGGCCTCTATAGGGGGCGCTGTAATACAGGAAGTGAGCTTGTATCTCAGCAACGCTTTGGTGTACAAAGTCCAAACTTAGTATAAGGACCTGTTACCTGATTATGATGATGCACTAGGAAATTGGAATCATTTGGCCTCCATAGGGGGCGCTGTAATACAGGAAGTGAGCTCGTATCTCAGCAACACTTTGGTGTATGAAGTCCAAACTTGGTACAGGGACATATTAGCTGATTGTGAGGACATGAAGGAAAGTGTTCTCATTTGGCCTCTAGGGGTGCTGTAATAATGAAAGTGAGCTCACATCTCAGCAACACTTTGGTGTATGAAGTCCAAACTTGGTAGAGGGACATGGTAGCTGATTGTGAGACCGCACAAAGACATTGGTGTAATTTGGCCTCTTGCTGTAAGTGCTTGCTGATGCCGTGGCAACGCCATTTCTGCTATAGGGCTCTGCTAGGCCCCCGCATTGCTGCTTGCAGCTATATTTATTATTATATTAACTTTGTCTCAGAGCGTTTTCCTTTTTTGAGGTGGTTAACATGGTCGAAAACGCTTGACATTTGGCACACATATCAGGTGTCACGCAAAGCAGTTAGGTACAAGAGCTTGGCCCTGGGCGTGGCCCAGGGACTCAGTAGCGCCCCCTTAGGTGATTGAGGCAGTGGTTGGCACATACTTTCAGCTAGACGCATCAAATTCGGTAGGTGTGTGTATCTCCCCAAGATGAACAACTTTCGTATGTACAATGCATTAGCCACGCCCAACAGGAAGTGAGGTATTTGGGATTTTGTGCGGACTAAAATGTGATGAATTGTGATGCCAGAAGACGTTCTTCCCATCGGTGAAAACGCATGAAATTTGGCACACACGTCAAGAGGTACCATGAATACACAGGGGAAAAGCCTTGGCACTGGGCTTGGCCCAGGAACTCCATAGCGCCCCCTTATGTCACTGTGACTTGTGGTTGGCATATAGTTTTAGATACACACACCAAATTTGGTGGGTGTGTGTAACTCCCAAAAACAATCAACTTTTGTATTAACATGCCATTAGCCACGGCCACAGGAAGTGAGGTAATTGAGATTTTGTGCATTGTGGACATGATCAATTTTAACGTACTCCTCCTAGACGGTTGATCCGATTCATGTGAAAGTTGGTATACATGATGCCTATATGCTTCTGATTCTAAATTGTGAAGCTTTTTTTGATATGTTGTAATTTGACGAAATGGCGAAACTATGAATTTTAATACCCTTCCACGTTAACAATAAATGTGTCTTAATTCACCATGCATGGCTTGAAATGTTTTAAATTTCACAGGTCTTTGAATACCATGGTAGTGATGATATTCACATGCCCATAATGTATATTTGGCATAGCGCCACCACCTGGCAACAGAAAGAATGGCAATTACATTGATGTCACATGATCAATTTTAACATACTCCTCCTAGACGGTTTGTCGGATTCATGTGAAATTTGGCTAACATTATGCCAAGATGTTGCTGATGTTAAATTGCGAAGGGATTTTTGATATGTTGTAATATGTCATGATTTTAATATCTCACCATATAAACTGGAAATGTGTCATATAATCACAGTGCATTGAATGAATGGTCTGAAACTTCTCAGGTTAATAGATATTACGCTTATGATGATATCCAGACACCCAATGGGCCTGCCTGACATAGCGCCACCACCTGGCCAAGTAGGAAATGTGCCAGAAATGGACAATGCCTTAAGTGATTGATCTGAAACTTTATAAAATATTGGATATCATTATTGTGATGATATTCACACATATAATTCACATGCCTAGCATAGCGCCACCATCTGGCCAAACAGGAAATATGCCAGAAATGCTCTATGCTTTGAATGAATGGTCTGAAACTTCTCAGGTTAATAGATATTATGATTATGATGATATCCAGACACCCAATGGGCCTGCCTGACATAGCGCTACCACCTGGTCAAGCAGGAAATGTGCCAGAAATGGACAATGCCTTAAGTGGTTGATCTGAAAGTGTACAAACATTTTGGATATCATTATTGTGATGATATTCACATGTGTAATTTCAATGCCTAACATAGCGCCACCATCTGGCCAACCAAAAAGTGTATCAGAAATGTTCTTTGCTTAAAATGAATGGTCTGAAATTTCTCAGGTTAATATATATTATGATTATGATGACACCCAATGGGCCTGCCTTGCATTACGCCCCCACCTGGCCAAGCGAGTAAATGTGGCAGAAAATAAAATACAAAAGCAAATAGCCCACGCATCAAATATGTACATTTCACACACGCACCACGTCGGTGCTTTGTTGGATTCCGACATGTCACGGGTTGCGGCCCGCAGGTGCTCGGGCCCGCCATTGCCGCTTGCGGCTATATTTAGGGCCCGAGCACCGAAGGGCGCAAGGCCCTATTGTTTTTGTAAGGATTATTATTATTATTATTATTATTATTATTATTATTATTATTATTATTATTATTGTTATTCCACTTTTTTGCTTTCCTGTTTTTGAGGTGGTTAACATGGTCGAAACCTCTTGAAATTTGGCACACACGTCAGGTGTCATGCATCGCAGTTAGGTACAAGAGCTTGACCCCGGGCGTGGCCCAGGGACTCGCTAGCGCCCCCTTAGGTGACTGATCCCGTGGTTGGCAAATATTTTGAGGTGGTTAACATAATCGAAAACGCATGAAATTTAGCACACACATCAAGTGGTACAGTGAATAGACAGGGATAAAAGCTTGGCACCGGGCGTTGCCCAGGAACTCCATAGCGCCCTCTTACGTCACAGTGACTTGTGGTTGGCATATAGTTTTAGATACACACACCAAATTTGGTGGGTGTATGTAACTCCCAAAAACAAACAACTTTTGTATTAACATGCCATTAGCCACGCCCACAGGAAGTGAGGTAATTGAGATTTTGTGCATTGTGGACATGATCAATTTTAACGTACTCCTCCTAGACGGTTGATCCGATTCATGTCAAAGTTGGTATACATGATGCCGAGATGTTCCTGATTATAAATTGTGAAGTTTTTTTTTGATATGTTGTAATTTGACGAAATGGCAAAATTATTCATTTTAATACCCTTCCACATAAACAATAAATGTGTCATAATTCACCATGCATGGCTTGAAATGTTTTAAATTTCACAGGTCATTGAAGACCATGTTAATGATAATATTCACATGCCCATAATGCATGTTTGGCATAGCGCCACCAACTGGCAACAGAAAGAATGACAATTATACTGATGTCACATGATCAATTTGAACATACTCCTCCTAGACGGTTTGTCAGATTCATTTGAAATTTGGCAAACATTATCCCAAGATGTCGCTGATGTTAAATTGTGAATGGATTTTTGAATGTTGTAATATATTTGATATGATTTTAATATCTCACCACATAAACAGGAAATGTGTCTTAAATCACAGTGCATTGAATGAATGGTCTGAAACTTCTCAGGTTAATAGATATCATGATTATGATGATATCCAGATACCCAATGGGCCTGCCTGGCATAGCGCCACCACCTGGCCAAGCAGGAAATGTGCCAGAAATGGACAATGCCTTAAGTGATTGATCTGAAACTTTATAAAATATTGCATATCATTATTGTGATGATATTCACATGCGTAATTCACAGGCCTAGCATAGCGCCACCTTCTGGCCAAGCAGGAAATGTGCCAGAAATGCTCTATGCTTTGAATAAATGGTCTGAAACTTCTCAGGTTAATAGATATTATGATTATGATGATATCCAGACACCCAATGGGCCTGCCTGGCATAGCGCCACCACCTGGTCAAGCAGGAAATGTGCCAGAAATGGACAATGCCTTAAGTGATTAATCTGAAAGTTTACAAACATTTTGGATATCATTATTGTGATGATATTCACATGTGCAATTTTCATGTCTAACATAGCGCCATCATCTGGCCAACCAAAAAGTGTATCAGAAATGTGATTTGCTTAAAATGAATGATCTGAAATTTCTCAGGTTAATATATATTATGATTATGATGACACCCAATGGGCCTGCCTTGCATTAAGCCCCCACTTGGCCAAGCGAGTAAATGTGGAAGACAATAAAATACAAAAGCAAACAGCACACGCATCAAATATGTACATTTCACAAACGCACCACGTCGGTGCTTTGTTGGATTCCGACATGTGATGGGTTGCGGCCCGCAGGTGCTCGGGCCCGCCATTGCCGCTTGCGGCTATATTCTATTCTTGGTTTTGATCTGGATAAAACCTTCACTTTGTGTCGTTCAAAACTTTTGAGTTGGATTGGAATAAATTTGATGCATAAAATTAGGATTACCCTGTGCTGTAACATTATAGTGTGCTAACCTCCACAACCCAACAGTATTCTAACAATACTTGATTCTACAGGACTATTTATTTGTTGTGGATAAGATGAAGGGTTTGATAATGGAAGGCAGTGTTTCCCACAGAATTGAATTGTATTTGTGGTGGTGGGTTCTGTGTCGGAGTCAATAAGATAAACAGCGTATAATTATACAGTTATACTTGCCTTGCACTACAAGTCCATATTGACAAGTAGCTGTAATGCTGTAATGTTATAGTGTGCTAACCTCCACAACCCAACAGCATTCTATTCTAGTATGCTAACCTCCACAACCCAACAGTATTTTAACACTAATGCTTCAGGTGGGATTTGAACACTCAACATAAGGATGACCAGTACAAGGCATTATCCCACTAAGCCACTGTCAATCCTACATCTTTGCCAGTCACATTCACATGGTGAAAATGTGTATTGGTAAACACACAAGAAAAACTCCAAGTATACATTTGACAATAAAATGAAGGGCTTTCCTGAAAAGAACACCTGAAAACGTTTGGAAATTCTGGGACAATTAGACATTTGTAGAGAAGAACAGTAATGGATGAAATATAAATATGATAGACTTAATGATGAAGGAAAAATAGTAAACAAAGAAGTTCCCCTATATGTCTTCGAGTGTGTCGGCATTCTGATTCTTGGCAACTAATGAGTGTGAATGTTGATTGCCTGATGTCATTCAAGTGCTGTTCAATGGTGTGACTCTTCAATAACCAATAGCATGTGCATCTTGAGCCTAAAGCTCTAGCAGGATTCGAACTCTCAACCTAACAAACACCAGCACTAGGCATTATCCCTCTGAGCCACTAACAATCTGACATATTAGGCAGTCACATTCACATGGTGAAAATGTGTGTTGGTAAACACACAAGAAAAACTCCAAGTATACATTTGACAATAAAATGAAGGGCTTTCCTGAAAGAGTACACCTGAAAACTTTTGGATATTCTGGGGCAATTAGACATTTATAGAGAAGAACAGTAATGGATGAAATATAAATATGATAGACTTAATGATGAAGGAAAAATAGTAAACAAAGAAGTTCCCCTATATGTCATAGAGTGTGTCGGCATTCTGATTCTTGGCAACTAATGAGTGTGAATGTTAATTGTCTGATGTCATTCAGGTGCTGTTCAATAGTGTGAATCTTCAATAACCAATAGCATGTGCATCTTTATGGAATCAATTTTGTGTCAAAAAAATTAAAGAATACTTATAAAATAGCAAGCAAAAAAATACAAATCAAAATACCAAATAGAAAAAATCAAACAAAAAAATTAAACTCAATTAAAAAATACAAGATTGCAATGAAATTATTTGGGTAACCGTGTAAAATATTTGTCTTTGCCTCTTTCTCAATTTTTTTTTATGCTGTTTTCTTTGATTACGATTCCAGCTTTCTCGTTTGCGCTCCCTGTTTTTTTGATTGCGGTTTTGACACAAACGTGACTGGGGGTTGGGATTTCCTTGGGTGCATTCCCATTGGCTTATTTATGTTTGACGGACAGCTAAGCAAGCGAATGCCGTACTCTGCTTCTGATTGGTTGTAACAACGTCATCACCGGTGCGACACAGTTTTGAACAAAAATACACCTTGATGGCAGAATGCAATCCGAGGTAAGGCAGGACATAGGTAAGTTTACGATTCAGTTTATTAACAATTGTAACTATTACTGATTGTACATTGTTGTTTACAGGAGCAAGTACGAACTGAGTTCTTACAAAGAATACAACAAAGATTCCTCTTAATGTTGAGAAATGAAGCACTAGACCTCGGCTATCTATTAGATGTTGCCCAGCAGGAGCTGTCCTTAGCAGTAGCAGCATCACAACACCTACACATCCCACCAGACCTCATCTCCGGCCTACAGGAGCTGATCAACACCATTAGCTTGCCGGTAGCATCTCCTCAGCAAGCATGCGTTAATGCGTCCGATGTTGTGACTGTCACTGTGGGTAGGCTAGGACGGCCCCGTCTAGACATAGCAGGGAGGGATATTGAAAGTCTTCTTTCCAATGGACTGCCTATAGAACATCTGGCAAACTTGTATGGTTTATCAAGGAGTACGTTTTACAGGAGAATGAAGGAACATGATTTGTCTGTCCGTGGTTGCTATTCCAGCATGTCTGATGATGAATTGGATAGTGTTGTGAGGTCTATAAAGACAAGAATGCCCCACGCTGGCTACCGACTGGTAAAGGGTGAGCTGTTAGCTAGAGGCCATCGTGTGACATGGCGTACAGTGTGGAGCAGTGTGCAGCGTGTGGATGGAGCTGGGGTTTTGGCCAGAATGATGCAGGTTGGGTTTGTAGCTCGTAGAACGTACAGTGTTCCTGCACCTCTGTCCTTGGTTCATGTGGACACTAACCACAAATTAATCAGGTCAGTATGATAGGCTACCTCTAAGCATAATTTAGTGTAGTAATGGCTGCTGGATGAAAACTGGTTTGTCCTGACATGTAATGGTGAACTTTTCAGATTTAACATGGTCATATTCAGTGGGGTCGATGGCTTTTCAAGGAGGGTATGTACAATACCAGTTTCATATGTTGCCTTCAGTGTTGCCAGGTCACGTGACGAAAAACAAGCAACCAGGGGCCGTATTACAGAAACTTCCTAACTCGAAAAACCTATCTTATCTGTTTGGTAACTACGGTTAGGATCGGATTTAGGGAAAAAGTCATTACAGAACGGCCGATCCTAAAGTCAGTGTTCTTATCTTAACTCCAGATAGGAAATGTGTATTACAGAAATATCCTAAGTAACCAAAATCCTAAATAAACTGTCCTAACTTTAGGATGACCCATCAGCTCTCCTAACTGTCAAATTACTGTTACAATTAAGCGAGATGGCAGCTCTTTTGTTACATGTAGCGCAGGTACTGTCTGTATAAATCGTCTTGTAATTAAACTACCAGTGCTTTCCAAGTTCACAATGTCTCGTTTTAAATGTCAAGGCCCTCAGAAGTCTAACAATGAAGTATGGAGCTACTTTGAGACTCGTAAATGGTGTAAAACAGTGATTTATTTGCATGGCTAGGCCGATAACTTTAACAGAGGTGGCAAAAGCCATTGGTGGATTAACGCGACGTTACATCAAGTTTCCAACGGGTAATGAACTCCACATTATATTATTATTATGATAGCTGCTAGCTGTAAGTTGTGAAGTGAGGTGATCCAACAACAAGTTTCATCTGTTGCTAGGTAACAGACATAAAAGCTGAACGTCGATGCTAGATCGCCTACTTAGGATATCTTAACCTGAGATAAGATAGGATATGTTTCTGTAATACCAAATTGAGAGAATCTTACACTTCTCCTATCTTAACTTAGGACTTAAGATAGGAAGTTTCTGTTATACGGCCCCATGTTCCTTTAAGTGCACCTTACAGTGCAGAAAATATGGTACTGTAACAGAGTATTTACCTTTTTGTTCAAACTTGTTTTTACACAGATCGTATACCTTGATGCAGCTGCAAACAACAAAGCCTCCACCGCTTTTTCTTTCTTTTTGGATGGTGTACGTAAACATGGATGGCCGTCAAGGTAGGAATCACTGACCGTTCTGTACCCCACCTATCCTGTCTCTGAGGCCACTACACTAGTGAGAAACAAAGGGTCTGGTGGACTTAACATATTTATATACTCCATAGAGTACGTGGTGACCAAGGGGTCGAGAATGTGGACATTGCCAGGTGCATGTTCTCAGTACGAGGAACTGGACGTGGAAGCTTCATAGCCGGGAAAAGTGTTCACAATCAGAGGTAAATGGGATGGAATGGAAACCTTTATCGAAATTCTCTGGAATACAAGCACCAGTTGTAAATGACAAATATTTTTTTTACCTTTTTACTCCAATATCCAGAGTGGAGCGGCTGTGGCGTGACGTGTGGTCAGGAGTCACATGCACCTACTATGATGACCTACACTCACTGGAGGAAGAGGGGCTGCTTGACCTGTCAGACTGGGTTGACCTGTTCTGTGTGCATTATGCGATTCTGCCTCGACTGAGGTCTGATCTGAAAGGCTTCTTGAATAGTTGGAACCACCATCCTTTAAGAACCGAAGGAAACCTGTCCCCTAACCAGCTGTGGCACATCGGGATGCTCCAACCATCTGTGGTAGAGCCAGATGTACAGGTACTGTTGAATTTGTAGAATAAGTCACACCCACCATAAAAACAGTCCAGCAGCTATTGCACAGTTCCCCTCCAAATGTTTAGTCATCATAAAATACCTTTACATTCATAACAACACTCATATATATCTCAACATATTGCACATTTTCCCTGTATGGCCCAATACCCATCTGAAAAATTTGATCACCTGAGTTACCTTCACATGCTGTACATAAACATAGCCTCCTTAGCATATGACAAACATAAGCAAAACATTATCATATTGCACATCCCTCCAAACCCTACACATCTAGCTGATGAAAGATAAATAGATAAGGCTACATGATGCCCCCACATACATACCATCATGATCTTACACAAAAATGGACACAGCCCACATCCTATTGGTATGCTATTGCACAACTGCCCCATTAACTTATTGCACATCCCGCTAAATAAATAAATACCCCCACAAGCCCATTGCCCAATTAACCTATTGCACAAAGCTCATCCTCATTGTTTAAAACATGGGTTGGGTCAGCAGAAATTTTAAGGCCCTGCCTCCTAACAGTCTCTTCAAAAAAATCTTGTAGAGAGCATTGTTGGTGGGTGAATATGATGCTGAAATGTTAGTGTTATCTAACCCTACTGTTTCTTCCAGCCCCCAGAGAATATCCCAGAGAGTTGTGACCCTGAGGATGGAGTGGTGGTGACTGAAATTCCCTGCCCCTTGTCAGAGAGGAACTTTGTCATCCTGCAAGAGGCAATAAATCCCACCGTCTCACCACTGTGCCATAAGGACCTGTACAGACAAACACGGCATCTTGTTCGCAACCTGTCCTAAATTAAATGAAATGTACAAAACCCTGCAATATAACCAAGTATACCTCACTTGTCCTAGAAGTGTGTCAGAATTTGTGTTATAGGTTCATTGTGTAGTTTTAGTAATTTATTTCAAAAATGTATGCTGCCAATTCACAAATTTCATCTTTTACATGATAGGTTTTGTTTTTTTATGTCTATTGGACATTCAGCTTGTGGTACAATAAACAACACAAAACTACTAGAAGTCTTTCCATCTTTATTGGGAAAAACACTGCATACTGTATTTGACATTTCTCAAGTTTTTTGTTGGACGGGGACGAAAAGTGGTGCACAGACCAGTTTCTGCCTTTCAATGACTGTGAGCAAGTCATAGGTCTTGAGGCCATTTCTTATCTGTTGTAGCATTGGGGTCAGCCGCAATGTGGCATGAAGAACAATTGCTCTGTTAAGTAGAAGAATAGTGATTATTGTAAATTGTATACTGTAGAAATTGCAAAGGACTGAGATGATAACAATTTCTCACATTACAGACATATATGATTGTCAGTGCCTATAATGTTGTTACTTTTTTAAATGCAGTTTGTGAACAGTTTTTTTTTAATGCAGTTTGTGAATACAGTTTTTTTTTTTTTGTTTTTTTTTACAGTATTTTTTGAATACAGTTTGTGTATGAATTTCAGCCCCTGAGTGCGGTCTCAACCTTTTTATCACATTACAGACACAAATGTGTGTGAACATGTATGTTGAGGGCACTAGAATACCCATGAATTAGAAAAAGAGTGGCAGAAACTCTAGTGACCAATTTCTATTTTTATACCTTATTATAGCATCTTTTTTGTCCACCTCCAGTGGTCCTGTGTATCCACAGTTGATGATGTCATCTGTTAAATCTGTGAAATCAGCTGCTGCCTCCACCTAAAAATAGTGCAACGCATTGTTTGTGTTCATAATGAACCATTTCAAGGACTTGTTAATTAGGTAAATGCAACTAAAATTACAAAAATAGTTATTACCAGTGTCAAATGAACTTTTTGTGATTTCTTCACTGACAAATATTCAACAACTTAAAGATTACCACTCTTGAGAGCAGCGATTGAATCAAGTGTCTTTAATAAGTCGTAAAGATAGAAATAACAATTATTGTTTTTTGAATATTCTCACCCAAATACTCACCCTTTCTATAAGTGAAGTGTACTCGAGATCATCCACATCGGCTTTGGTTACATTGACACCATCAAAGTCTCCTGAAGCAACGAAATCAAAGCACCAGCGTCGTAAGAAGCAGGGTGGAGGGCCACCCTGTGCAAGACTCACGGCAAAGACCTCTCCTGCAGTTCTGCATCACATTATGGAGGAAAAAAAACAACAATTCGAATTCCTCACTTCTCATAAGCACTCCTCTCCACCATCTATCAACCTGACACAAGTGACATCTTTTTCTGGGGCCCATACACATACAGTAATACCACTCTACTGCGATCCCACACTGGTTTTCCACACCCTCCTGCCACCCCAACATACAAGAAGTTATGTCTACTTTAAGAATGCATACCTGTAGAAACCATTTTCTAGGTCAGAGACTGAGTAAATAGGGCTCTTTCCTTTGCTGCTGCCTTCAAACATTTTCACCTCAATGCCATGCACCATTTCTAAGCAAAAACAAAAATCTGTGAAAACTGAGTGCACCGTGATTACAGGGTTTCCCCTAGCACTTCATAGTCAATGCAACCACCTTAACAACAAACACCTACCACCTTGACCGACACATTCTGCAGGGAAAAACTGGATTACAAATTAATTTGACTTGACATTGGACATTCGCTCATCACTTTACCGGTCAGGAACTCTTTCCTCAAAGCTCCCGTGTCTACTCCGGCTTCTCCAATGAAAGTGACATTGAGTCTATTGACAGGTGACGCCTTCTTCTGCCTCTGCCATTGGAGCAGAACAAGATTTTCTCTAGTGACACAAATCTTGAACTCCTTGGCTTCGTCCACTTTCCCTGCAAGCCACTCTACTATGTCAGTTTCACTAATAAAACAGAAAAAGAGAAGTACATCAGCTTTAACAGGTCATCTTGGATAAGACAGGATAGTTACTCTTCACAAAGGCTAAAGGAGGTCTGCACACCTTGATAGGTTTTTGCTTGCAGGTGTACTTTGAATTTCAAAAGCTCCCTGTGGACTGAAGGGTTTAAACAAGAAAACACTGTTAAGAACAAAAAACGTTGAAGACACAATTTCTTTGATCATTATATTAAAAAAAATACCTTTCCAAATTAGTTTCCCATTCCCAGTCGACAGGAACTTGCACGGAACTTTGCAGACCACAGGAGCTTGCATGGATTTCTAATTCCATAACTGGGTATTTTTGGTCGCATAGAGGACAATGCCCTTGTGCTGGCTAAAAAAATAAAAATAAAAAATACTGAGTACAGGAACAAGTATTTCCAAGTTATTAGTGTATATAGTATAATAATTCAAAAACGTTTTTGAAGTTACATATTAAGAAACTCATTTTTAAAAGGAAATGATTGTGTCATTTTCTGACTGTCATTCCTTGATTTTCTAACCTTTGACCTAGCATACCTTAAACCTTTACCAAACTTGTTTTTCTCATCAAACTGTTAAAGCAAATTGAGCTGCATATTTGTATGAACTGTGCTATGCAAATAGTTTTTACTACCGTAATTTCCGGCCTATAAGTTGAGTGGGTGCTGCTTATATTCGGGTGCGGCATATATGCCAGAAATTACAGTATTATTTAAAAGGATCCCCATCTTGTAATAACTACACCATACCTCTGGTTCAGCTTCTGAGATACATTCCAAATCAGTGTCTGAGCTATCACTGCATTTAGTGACATGCAATGCAAGAAGCTGTAATGGCATGATGGTCTTGCAGTTTTTGCACTCAGCCTTTGGCATTAGAGCGAACTCCTCTGCATCACTGGAGAGAGGTGCCAGATCTAGCTTGTCCTGCAGTGGTGCAATATACAGCATGGTTTTCCCTACCCCAGATGCAGATTTTATGGCACTCCCTGTATACCCCTCTGTTTCAGGAGGTACTACAGAAAGATTCCTCCTTCCGTTCCCACCTGTTTAAAATGCAAATGTGATTGTAAATAATTCACTGTAATTTTAAATTTAGATTTAAAGGGTCATGAGATTGCACCTTGCTCTGATGTCCAACATGTGCTGATGTGACATCCTAACCAATTCTAGTTCATATTTACCCAAATTTACATTTACAATTACAAGTTCAAGATTTACATACTCATGACAGTTTTATCTGAATTTATCACTAAAACACAAATTAATCACAGCCGAAGTAAAACCTTCGGCTGTCGGTTCTGCAATTTGATATGATTTTTTTCATACCAGAAGCTTTGTATAACAACCATCCTCCTGTTATACTTTTCAATTTTGGGAAGGCTCCTTCAAACAAACTGGAGACCTAAAAAATGCAATAAAATGTTTAAGTACTTTTCTGGTTCTTCTGTCTGTGTGACAGACAAGGACTGTCAGGTGAAGAAATATGAATTTTACCTCCAAATGAGTCATGTCAAGATCCATGCTCAATGTCCTCTTTCCGAGACCTGCCTGCATATGCTGCAGGTCTTCCGCAGCTGAAGGGGTTGTAGTGCGGTTGTTATGCAACAGAAAAATCGAAAAGTTAAATGGCTTCCAGATTTTAAACAATTTTGGCGACTTAAAAGCCACGGCACTTCGGCTAGGCCTCCGTCTGTAGTATCCTGGAAAAGACCTGCAACAGAGAAGAGATGTCAGTGCAATGTAAGAATAAGTCAATATAGTTTTCAAAGCACTACAGTTTGGGGTGGAGAGTGGGTGAATGACTCAACTGTAGTGAAGGATGAATAGAATAAATTTGGCCAAACAGAATTGAATGGGTTGGGAGTTCGGCTAACAGGCAATGGTGCATATATATATATATATATATATATATATATATGTGTGTGTGTGTGTGTGTGTGTGTGGAAATGTCAGAAATGTCTTGAGCACTATATTAAAACATTGCTTTTAGAAAGATGTGATGCACAATGGTGTGAAGGACTGTCTGATATATCTTCATGTTCATGAGACATGTCCCGAAATATCTCCTCTGCCTCGTGGACTACTACGTGGACGTCATATCAACAGGTTAAGCCAAACCAGCTTTCAAGTGTCACACCTTCTCATTTCAGACTCCATGCTGGTCCCCTGGCCTGACGTCTGATTCTGACTCCCTGTCCTGACGTCTGTCTGTGTGCTGTTTCTAATAATGTTCAATATATTCTCCACAGCTGCTGTGGCAGGGGCAGAACCCTGTTGGAGAGCGAAATTAGCCATGCAGACAAGAACTTGACGTCCGTGCAACCCCCTAATTCTTTCACACAAATATACGGATATTAAGGGCGTTTTTGGGAGGTAACCAGGAGGTGCAAACAAACGCTGCATAGCCATTGAGATCACATAGTAAGGAGCTGGCTCAAGGGCTATTAAAGTTTTTTTCTCGTGTTTAGTTGTAACATGAAGGCACAGTTTCTATAGCCATACATGCGTGTTCACTTCTTGCTCCTTGGCTGTAACGGTAACGAGCTATTTGACGTCTTTAGAACACTAAACATCTCGGAGGTGTAAAATATTGTCTAGATTTTTTGACATTAAATCACTCTTATTATGTATTGCTATTGACTATCCAAAGTAAAATGCCTGTTTTGAAGTTAACTGATGGTTAAATAACCAAATATCCGATTGTTTGCACCTCCAAGTGGTGTGTGGCGTAGGTCTGTGACGCGAGTTAGTGTGAAAAAATTGAGTTTACAGTCCAAAAATGGTCTTGAAGATTATCTGCAGGGCATAAAATAATGGTGGGATTCGAAAAGCAACTCGCTGACTTAAGTTTAATAGCCTCACATTCCACCAACGCTTTCTTATTTTATGTTATTATTGCGTTAACGGAGCAAATAGTCGAAAAACCATTCAACACTTGTGGTCGGCTAAAACTCCGGTCTAGCAGCTAACGTTAACGTTACTGTGTTCTGATACCACAGGTTTCCCGCCACTATATTCATGCGTTCCATATGTCGTCACACATGAATTGCAGCGCCATCTTTAGGACCATCCTGAGACCGGAACGACCGGAAGCACTAGATAGCCTACACTATGTACTAAGTAAACATGCCATCTATTTGCTGTGCTGTGGGCTGCAATAACAGCAAGTCAAATAAAGATGGACACACATTTTATAACATTCCCAAGAACACAGAGAGGAGACAGAAATGGATAGCTGCAATTAAAAGGGATCAATGGACGCCTACAGAACACTCCAGGCTGTGCAATGAGCATTTTATTACAGGTAAGTTGACTTGAACTGACGTTAGCTCTAGGCAACCTATCTAGCAGGGGTGGAAATTAGCACTGCTAAATGCTGGTAAAATATTACAGGGGCTGGTGTATTTCAAATACACAGTAAAATATTACCATTGGTTTACTATTGATTGGCTTGGGGATTTTACCAAGTGGCTGGCAAATGTTCATATTTTGAAAAGTTAATTTCAACGCCTGCTAGCTTGTGCTAGCATGCTACTAGCGCTAGCATGTTAGCTACCTAAAAGTAAGAAGTTATAGTTATTTCATCACCACTAATCTATACTGCTTTAGTTAATTTTAGTAGATTAACTTTACTTATTTCTGGTAGAGCTAAAGTCTGTGTGTCAAACACTGTTCATTAATGTGTCATTATATCTTATTCTACCACTGTAGGTCAGAAGAGTGAGAATCCTTTACACCCAGACTATGTGCCCAGTTTGTTTACTTATCTCAAACCTGGGGAAAGGCAAAGAAAAATAAACAGCTACAGCAAATTTGAGCAAACTCAAGCTGTCAAAAGAAAGAGAAGTCTGACTAAGGATCTTGGCGTGGTGGCACCCCGCGAGAACAGCAGTCCGGTTGATGACGATGGAGATACCTCGGCTCAGGAGGGTAGAGATCATGCTGATCACAGTTACTGTCAAGAAGACACTGTGTATGCAGAGAGCGGTGAAGCATGCTCTAATGAAGCCTCCCAAACAACGGTGAGAAGACTGACAGAAGACTGTAATGCACTGAGGTTAGAGGTGTATCATCTTAGGGAAATGGTGAGCAAGCTATCCTTCAGTCAGGAAAGCTTCAAAGACAATGATGACATGGTGCAGGATTTAACTGGCCTTCCATCTTATGCCAAATTGATGGTCGTCTTCACTTTTGTGTCAGAATTTCTCAAGGTTGGACTCTCTGGAATGTCTCCCTTTCAAAGCCTTTTAATGACATTAATGAGAATGAGACTGAATTTACCACTGCACTTCTTGGTATATGTATTCCATGTGTCAAAGCCTAGTGCGAGCCGAATTTTTAACAGTACATTAAATGTCTTGCATGAGAGATTGTCTAGATTCATACGGTGGCCCAGTAAGGAACAGAGTCTAATTAGTTTACCCATGTGTTTCCAAAATAGTAATTACAAAAATTGTACATCCATAATAGACTGCTTTGAAATTTTCATTGAGCGACCTAAAAACCTGAGAGCCCGTGCACAAACATATTCCCAATATAAGCATCACAATACTGCCAAGTTCTTGATATCAATAACTCCACAGGGAGTCATATCGTTTGTGTCTTATGGTTGGGGAGGACGAGGAAGTGACAGGCATATTACAGAGAATAGCAAATACCTGGAAAATCTATTACCTGGTGATTTGGTCCTAGCAGATCGAGGGTTCACAGTAGCAGATTCAGTGGGATTGTACAGTGCTCAACTCAAAATACCTGCCTTCACTAAAGGGAAACAACAGCTGCATCCAAATGAACTTGAATATTCAAGGGGATTATCAGCTGTTCGAATCCACGTTGAACGGGTGATTGGTCTTGTTAGAAACAAGTACACCATTTTACAAAGCACAATACCCATTTCTCTTTGCCAGACTGCAACTCCAGGAGAGCCTACGCCTCTTGACAAGATGGTCAGAGTGTGCTGTGCTCTATGCAACATTTGTCCATCTGTTGTTCCCTCACAATAGAAATATTAACAGTAACATTGTGTTCCCTACTGTTTTAATGTACAAATACATTGTCATCTGTGTTTTTAATACAAGGTTGTTACCATGAGTTAATTGTTGTGTTTGTCTTAGTCTACTTAAAAAAAAAACATCACAAAAGGGAGAGATCAACCAATGATTTTGGAAATAAAAAATCTTATTCATTTAATTACATTACACTGTGATGTGTTTATTATTATTGTTATTATTATTATGCATGTTCAATGCATGTCAATTATACATTTACTTGAAAAATAGTGCTAAACTTGTTTTCTGCACTCCACACATTTCCATGTCTTAGGTACCCTAGTCAACTTAAGGCAGTTCTTGTGAAAGTGTTTTCGCCTACAGTTTCCAGATGTGCAAATGATGTCATCTGTGGCTGCAGGTTGACCGCAGTAGCATCCCACTTCAGGTGGCTGATTTGTGACTGCAGTGTCTCTGGGAGTAAAGCGTGGTGCTGTATACCATTTCCCCAGTAGCTCAGGAAGCACGCCAACCTTGATGAAATTCTCAACTTTGACGTAAGCATCATGGAAGAAGACAGGATCATATGGAATTTGCTGAATGAAAATTTCCTGTGGCGTCCAAACCATGAAGTAACAGTAACCCACCTCTGCAATGTGCATTTGGGCCTGCACTTGATACATATACTTGTGGTTTTGTCTCAGTGCCATGACCCCATCTTCTCCTAAGCGAAGGCAAAATGAAGAATCCCTGCAGCTTTCCATGAGGGAGCAGTTCCTGGATTTGAAGGGGCATTTTATTTCTAAAACGCTGTCTCCATGGCAAGTGCAGGCAATCATACCATCAGGGGAGGCTCCAATCCAAGGGAGTTCTGGGTTGATGATAAACCCTGACGCCCTCACCTGGAAGTGTTCATGGTGGTCTTTCATCGTAGCCACAAAGCTTTCCCGTGCTCTGTCCTCATTCTCTTGACCCCATCTGATAAAGATTGTAAAGTAAAATGTGTATTAAAATATGAACATGTCTATCACATATATTTACCAGAATGTGTTGTATTCTGAATAACTAACATATTATATATATATACAACAGGCATATATATATATACACTGGCTTCTAAACAAAGGCTTTGCAAACTTGAAAATACTATTTAATACAAGCTTAGGCGCAAGAAAACTGCACCAATTGGTCTTATGTATGGTCGTCTAGCTTGACATCCTCAAGGTACCTTGTTGCCTCAGTGGAGAAACGAGATGCATGAGGATAGCAAATTCTTTTGATCAAGGATGCAGGTGTGTCTGCTCTGGCTGCCTCACTGAAAACTGACGCTGTCACTCTTCCTGCCCTCTGATCAAACCAAACTCTAGATTTACTTTGCTCCCTGGTCTCCTCCTCAACTATCAAACACTGGGAAAAAATGTTAGTGAAAATCATCCATAGCACTTGTTTTTAAAATGCAAAGGCTTATAATTTATTTCACCTGAACTGAATTTAGGTAGGCCTATGCAAACTGAAAGGAGAAAGGAGGTGTTTTTGCTGTTAACCTGTTGCTTCGTTACAAGTAGATCGATCATGAAAGACCTTGGCACTCTCATCCAGCAGCAAGGGAAAGTCCATCTCCAGCCGGGTGTTTGAGTAGAGCGCGGAAAGAGGTGTTGGCAAGTCCAGCTGCATCATCTTCGGAATGTACCTGTGCATGAGAGAGAGAGAGAGACAGACAGTTTAGATTATATCTATATTATATTATAGTGTACAGAAGCTAAGCTCATATACCTGTACAAAAAACTATTAATCATCGTTTCCCGTTGTCATAACTAAGAGGAGTTGTAGTGTTATGTATACAAGGCACAAAAGTGAGACAGAATAGCATTTTGAACAGGCATGTAACCCATCTTACCTGTGTGAGTGGCCTTCAATGATAGAGAGGATGGCACTCTTCTTTGGTTTGGACTCCTGCATTTCACTGATATGAAGCGCCTCAAAGAATGCCTGGCACTCTTCATCTGATGGTCTGATATCAGGAAAACTAGATTCTTTCACATGACGGGGGGGCTCTTGTTTATGAGAGAAACTGATGTTACGAATCTCTTCATATGGGACCCCCTTCATACTTGTGTCAGCCCAAGCACAGGGCTTCTCGGTGCAAGCCTGCCCATTTTTTTTTTCAGCAGCAGCCAACACAGCGTAGAGGAGAGCTGCTGCATGAGAGCAGACCTCTCCTAGGCCTGCCTTACAGGTGCAATGAGCCATGACTACTGTACCGTCCTCTTGAACTGTGATCCAGGGATGTGTTGGGGTCACAGAAAGGTTTTGAGAATGCTTGACCTTAAGTTTGAAACACAAATTGCAAATGACAAATTTAGAGATATAGACAGATTACATAATAACCCATGATTCAACAAATAACATTATTTAAGACTGCTAGCTATTTTCTACATTACTATGTTTACAAAAAACATAGCGAAACTGTCGCCAAAATGCAGCCTAGGCTGTTTTTGTGACATACGAGTCAAACCTTCCTTTAAAAGCATAATTTTACTAGAAGGCTCGACACAACATGAAACTTTGCTTGTAGTATTACCAGGGTCTCTACACATGTAATCGAGGATTGGGAACATTATTTGTGTACAAGGAGTTTACTTAAACAACGCAGAACACTGGACCTTACCTATGATGACAACCCGGAAGGCAACGTGAGGTAGGTCCTGTGCTACCAAAAACGTCTTTAAGCTAACTATTTATACGAACAATGTTCTCAATGCTCGCGTTCATGTGTAGGGACACTGATAATACTACAAACAAAGTGTCATGTTGTGTCGAGCCTTCTTAGTATTTTAAAACTAGCGATTTTGATGCGACCATGATAGTGCCTCTGCACGCTCCCATACAAAAAGCCATTTGACCCGCAATCGAAAATGCAGTCTATGTTAAAAGTGACGCTTCCGTCGAAATTATGCTTTTAAAGGGAGGTTTCACTCGGGTATATCACAAAAACACCCTAGGTTGCATTTTGGCGACAGTTTCCACCAGTTAAAACGTGATACCATTGGCAAATGTTAATTATTAGCCTAGCTTCTAGCTTTGACTTAGCCTGGCTGGCTAGGTCAGTTTAAAGCACTAGGCAACTTAATAGCACAGTAATAATAGCATAGTAAGTAAACACATATCTTACCTTTCCTATGATTATGAACATTTTCTTAATGTTCAGATGATAAATCCGCGGGTCGTGTACCCATCCTGATCGAAAATACATGTATGCCTCAGTGCTTTTGAATGCCTTCAGAGACTCCCTGCTGTATGGTGACGGGTTGTGTACTAGATAAATGAAAATGTCGCCAAAACAAATATTTGGCAAATGTTCCGCGGACAAATGCGGGGTTAGTATGCCATTTGGCAGTACATATGGATCCAATCCTAATATAGTAGTTTTAGTCACGTAACGCTGCTTTTCCTCTGCTGTGAGATGAGTTTGGCTAGCCATTTCCCAATTAAACCCATAGACGTGCTCGAACCAGTTGAAGGCGCTAGAGTCCTTAAGATGGCGGCAGGACAAAAAAAGTCACGTGACAGAAACCCATGAATAGGCTAACGTTAGCTGCTACACTTTCTTGTTTCACAGTTCGCTTTTAAGATGCGTTCATTCAGACAGCTTATATGAAGTAGCTCTTGGGGGCCTGGTCCTGAAATAATTCATAGATGATGATTGAAAGTAGTTTTTCGAGTAAAGCGTCGGCTAAATGCAGCGGGCACCAACCTGATGTTTCTTCCAACGTTAAAACAGTAACGTTAGCAAGAAGGCTAGCAGCTATAAGCGGTCGAACAATTCGTAAATAATGTTAAACAGTAGCACAACCACAAGTAGTCTGCCCCAGATCTAGAGTTCATTAAGCTTGTAAAAACAAAACATTCATTATTGTAGAAAATAGTCATTATTGTTTTACATACTTACCGACATCATCTTCACTTTTAACTTCTGTGTTTGCCTTGGAACGAATATTCACGCGAGCTCGCGTGAACATTGATAACCGCGAAAGAGGAAGATCCGCTTCATACGCTTGTTCAAAACTGTGTCGCACCGGTGATGACGTTGTTACAACCAATCAGAAGCAGAGTACGGCATTCGCTTGCTTAGCTGTCCGTCAAACATAAATAAGCCAATGGGAATGCACCCAAGGAAATCCCAACCCCCAGTCACGTTTGTGTCAAAACCGCAATCAAAAAAACAGGGAGCGCAAACGAGAAAGCTGGAATCGTAATCAAAGAAAACAGCATAAAAAAAAATTGAGAAAGAGGCAAAGACAAATATTTTACACGGTTACCCAAATAATTTCATTGCAATCTTGTATTTTTTAATTGAGTTTAATTTTTTTGTTTGATTTTTTCTATTTGGTATTTTGATTTGTATTTTTTTGCTTGCTATTTTATAAGTATTCTTTAATTTTTTTGACACAAAATTGATTCCATACATCTTGAGCCTAAAGCTCTAGCAGGATTCAAACTATCAACCTAACAAACACCAGCAGTAGGCATTATCCCACTCAGCCACTGACAATCATACACATTGAGCAGTCACATTCAAATGGTGAAAATGTGTGTTGGCAAACACACAACATCAAGAAAATTCCTAGCATACATTTGACAATAGAATTAAGGGCTTTATAAAAAAGAGTACATATCTGAAAATGTGCACTGTTAATGGTATCCACCTAATGATGGTTGTATGGTTGTTATCCAAGAAAAAAAAATTACTCATATAGGAATATAGGTGATATAGGAGAAATGGGCTGAGTGGTCGAACTTTATTGGCCTATATCTCTGAAATGGAACAACGTATCCAAATTCTTTTGATAACTTTTGTGAGGCTTTGTCTAAACATTGTCTGTGAGAATTTTGGTGAAGATTTGATCATTTTTGAAGCCTGTGAAACTTTTTATGATGTTTGGCTTTTCTCTGAAATTGTGGCAAAAGTAAACATTTTTAGAGCATAAGACCAGGGTGAAAAAGATGCATCTGAATGTAGAGATTAATATGATGAAAGAATTTTGAGTCTAGGTGAATCTGGTAAGGAGAAATAAGCGTTTTTGACAAGAGCGCCACCTTTGGGTGCAGTACCCCAAATTTGGGTTATGGGTAGTGGGGGGTACTGGTAACAATACTTGAAAATGTCAAGTTTCTAGGACTTACGGTTTATAGGAATATAGGTGATCTAGGAAAAAAGGCCTAAGTGGTCTAACTTTATTGGCCTATATCTCTGAAATGGAACAAAATATCAAAATTCTGAGCGATAACTTTTGTGAGGCTTGGTCTAAACATTGTCTTTGAGAATTTTGGTGAAGATTCGATTATTTTTGAAGAGTGTGAAACTTTTTATAATGTTTGGCTTTTCCATGAAATTGTGGAAAAAGTAAACATTTGTAGACCATAAGACCAGGGCCAAAAAGATGCATCTGAGTTTAGAGATTAATATTCTGAAAGAATTTTGAGTCTAGGTGAATCTGGTAAGGAGAAATGAGCATAATTAACTTTTTTTTTCAATAGCGCCACCTTTGGGTGCAGTATCCCAAATTTTGGGTTATGGGTAGAGGGGGGTACTGGTAACCATACCTGAAAATTTCAAGAGTTTTGGAGTTACGGTTTAGGCTGCAGTATGACTTTTACAGAATTTTGGCCAAAAAATGAACGGTACAGAAACAATAGGGTTCCTGCAGCTACGCTGCTCGGACCCCTAATAATAAGAAAACTTAAGAAGAACAATAAGTGTGCTGCTTTGCAAGCACACTTAAAAGCACACTTAATAATAAATAATAATAATCCTTACAAAAACAATAGGGCCTTGCGCCGTTCGGTGCTCGGGCCCTAATTATGTGATCTAATCCAATTTCAGGATCCTTTTTCCCTTTGAACAACCCATTTTCAAGATTTGATCCAATCCGATAGCCGAAATCCGATAACCGAAACCCGATATTTATTTCATGTTTCTTTTGAACAATTGGGCCCAAACAATCAAAACATATGTAAACTAAAAAGCTATGCTACCTCATGTTCATTTTGGTCGGACCCCGTTAATCACCGCTTGCGGTTATATTTATTATTATAATTACTTGTGATCACATTATAAGGTGTTATGAATGTATGCATAACTCATTATAACAGTGACCTTCATAGAAAGTGTTACCACAGTGTTCATTATTGGCATACAAGTCTGTTTTAGCCAACAGACCAGGACATCTTAAAATGATTTTAAATGCAAATATTGAAGTCGAAACATGTTACAAATTGTCATTACAATTCATTCTGATTCTGAATAAAAACAATATACTCATATTTTGAAGAGACTTTTATTATGTAGGAGTTACAGAATGGCCACAGTAATCAGGATATTAATCCAAATGAGTGACTGGTCAGAAGATTTCACAGGATTTACTCTGCAGCCTCCTTGCCCTGAGAAAGAGAAATTGAAGAATGAAATGAAATTGAGTATTAACATATGATGGCTTATAATATGTTAAAATATGGCAAATTAGATTTACCTTTCCAGAATCACGGCTCTTTGCTCTCATCTTGTTGACCTGGGATTCAGCAATGTCAGCACGCTCCTCAGCCTCCTCCAGCTCATGCTGAACCTTCCTGAACTTAGACAGGTGGGAGTTGGATTGCTCCTCCTAATAATGAGAATATATGTTTGAGTGCAGAGGCTTCTATTTGTGTCTATGAAGATTCATTTAGGGTCCAGGTGATAGTAGTTCTTTAAAAAAAGTTCAATTTGAAAACACTGGAGTGAAAGGACTAAGAGATACAACATGTTTTGGTGTTCATCCTGTTGCATTAATTACAACCGATGATGGTGTTTGGAGGAACCAAAAAGTTGTTTATCTTTTATTATTTTTGGTACAGTGTTTTCAAATTAGACTATCATTTTTATTAATATGAAAGGCAATACGTTTGACAATATAGGCAACACAAGAAACAACTTACAGCTTCCTCAGCCTGCCTCTTGTAGGCTTTGACCTTCAGCTGCAGCTTGTCAACCAGGTCTTGCAGTCTGTTGACGTTTTTCTTGTCCTCCTCAGTCTAAAAAGAAAAACAATCTGTCAATCATTGTCCTCCTCAAGATAAATGCTGTTCAATAGTGGTTAAACAAACTTTGTACCTGGTAGGTGAGCTCCTTCACTCTCCTCTCGTATTTGCGGACTCCCTTGACAGCATCAACACCACGTCGTTGTTCATTCTCAACCTCACTTTCCAGCTCACGAACCTTTACATAAGCAAGATTTTCATTTCACAATGTCTTCATTTTATTTATTACATTATGAATATCCCACCCAAGTTTAATCACTTACCCTGGACTCCAGTTTCTGGAGTTGTTTCTTGCCACCCTTCATGGCCAGATTCTCAGCCTCATCCAGGCGGTGCTGCAGATCCTTCACAGTGACCTCCAGGTTCTTCTTCATCCTCTCCAGATGAGAACTGGTGTCCTGCTCTTTCTTCAGCTCCTCTGCCATCATGGCAGCCTGAATAATGGGAAATTGTGTTTTAAATCACACAAGCTAAATACAGTATTTAGCTCATACAGTACTAGTTCAAAGCAAAACATTGCTTACATCAGTGATGGCTTTCTTGGCCTTGTCCTCAGCATTCCTAGCCTCCTGGACGATGTCATCAACCTCACCTTGGATCTGAACCAAGTCTGCCTCAAGCTTCTTCTTGGTGTTAAGCAAACTTGTGTTCTAACGTTAAGAAATAATTTAAAATAAGTTATATGGTGAAAAATATTTTGAAAGAACTGCGGTTACAATTGAAAATACTTTTTTTTTTGGTAAGAAAAATATATCCCCACCTGAGAGTGCAGGAGGCCAACACGCTCACTGGCATCAACCAGCTCCTGTTCAGCCACTTTGCGGCCTCTCTCTGTCTGCTCCAGAGCAACTCTGAGCTCCTCAATCTCAGCCAACATCAGGGTGTTCCTGCGCTCAACCATGGCAACCTGCTCCTTCCCATCTTCTTGTCCTCTGACAGCATCATCAAGGTGCAGTTGGGCATCCTAATAAAAAAAAATATGGAATGACTTAAGATGTGCTATACTACCAAGAGAGAGTTCAGACAAAATCATATACAGTATCAATGTACAGTAATATTGATTTATGGACATTGTTGAACTATTAAACAAATAGTAATTATGGTAAGGTAGGATCCTTGTACTGCTTTATTGCGTAACTGACCTTGAGTTGACCCTGCACATTTCTCAGTTGTTTCTGGGACTCAGCAGCCTGGCGGTTAGCATGGCTCAACTGAATCTCCATCTCATTGAGGTCTCCCTCCATCTTCTTCTTGATTCTCAGGGCATCATTTCTGCTCCTGACCTCAGAGTCCAGAGTGCTCTGCATGGAGTCGGCTATCCTCTGGGCATTCCTCTTGATCTGCTCCATCTCCTCATCCTTCTCTGCAAGCTTCCTGTCAACCTCACCCTTGATCTGGTTGAGTTCAAGTTGGACACGAAGAATCTTGGACTCCTCATGCTCAAGAGTTCCCTAAACAAGAAAATCAAGAATTTTTAAATATAAACAGCATCATAATTTCCGTTTCTCACTGTGTAGGAAAGCCCTCCTGATTTTTTTACCTCAGCCTCTTCCAGGGCTGTCTGGATCTCAGTCTTTTCAGTCTCTACAGTCTTCTTGGACTTCTCCAGCTCATGGATGCTCTTTCCAGTTTCACCAAGCTGCTCAGTCAGATCCGAAATCTCTTCTGCAAATATGCAGTTATATTAAAGCAAACAAAATATTTTTTGAGTGGGATATGTATTGGGTTGTTTTTGACTCACGTTGCAAATTCTTGCTTTCCCTCTTCAGGGTCTCAAGATGGTCAAGAGACTCCTCATAGGAGTTCTTCATCTTGAACAGCTCAGTGCTGAGAGAACGAGCCTCTTTCTGGGCACCCTCCAACTCGGCCTGACCCTCCTCGTACTTTTGCTTCCATTCTGCCAGGACCTTTTAGAAAGAGTTGTTGTTGTGAGGCTATACTTATTCACTTACATTCAGGGATGTAGTGGTACAATAAGAGGTGGGTAAACTATGAAATCTGTGATCACGGTGAGGTGGACTACGCCATGCGGTGTCAGATTTTAAAAAAAGGTATTCAGAACATGTCTGATGATGGCGAAGGTTATTGTACAATGTTTATAACAATGCCAGTGGTATTAAATGGTTCCTAGAGTGTTGATGAGCGTACATATTGGGCATGTGGATAATAAAGTGTGATTTTTGAATGTTAAAAGTTGAAATTGGTGAATAAACCCTTTTGAGAGGTGGATAAACTCTAAAAAGAGGTGGATAAACTCTATTTCTGACATTTCAGAGGTGGATAAACTGTGTACTTGCGTTTAGCCTCCACTACATCCCTGCCTACATTCCACATCTGAATGATGTGTTGGAGGTATTACCTTGTCAAAGTTTCTTTGCTTCTTGTCAAGGTTGGCAGCTAGACCATTGGCTCTCTCCACATCAATCATGAGGTCCTCAACCTCACCCTGGAGTCTCTGCTTGGTCTTATCTAGAGAGGCACATTTTGAGTTGACAGCCTCAATTTGCTCCTCAGCCTCCTGGAGACGCTGGGCAAGCTTTTTTCTAAAGGAAAAAGCATCAGACTTAAGACAGAAAACATGATGATTTTTTAGAACGTTTTAGTGAACAAAATCCATATCCAAAACTGTTTTTGCATCTGTAGCACATACTTGGACTCCTCAAGCTCCTCAGTGCGCTGGATGGCATCAGTTTCGTACTTGGTCCTCCACTGAGCAACCTCGCTGTTGGCCTTGGACATGCCACGTTGAAGCTCAGCCTTTGCTTCCTGCTCCTCCTCAAACTGCTCCCTTAGAAGGTCACAGTCGTGGCGAGCCGACTGAACAGCATGAGCCAGGGCATTCTTGGCCTGTTAACAAGTAGGGGTGTTTATGAAAGCTTTTCCCCAAATGTGACTGATGTAATCCAATTTCTTAATTTCATGCTTAGATATCAGTACCTTGACTTCCTCTTCATTCAGTCTCTTCAGCTCCTCAACTTGCTGAGTGAAGGCCTGCTTGCTTCTGGTCAGCTGAGACACAAGAGCATCTTTCTCCTCAACCTGGCGGCCAAGCTCACCATTTTCAGTCTGAAGTCTTGCTCTCTGACCACTGAGGTCATTGACCTGACGGGCAGCCTCATCACTCTTGGCCTTGATTTCACTGAGTTGGTCCTCAAGGGTGCGGCACATCTTCTCCAGATTTCCCTGTTTATGAAAATACCCATTAGTAGCAAAAAGTTTATTGTAAGTTGGTTTGTTTAAAAGATAACATGAGGGTAAACATCTCATCAACCTTAGCTTTAGCAACAGCCTCCATGTTGCTGGCAAGATCATCAATTTCCATCTTGTATTCACTCTTCTCCTTCTCAAGCTTCTGCTTGACACGTTGGAGGTTGTCAATCTGCTCTCCCAGCTCAGCCACACTGTCTGCCTGCTTCTTACGGAGAGCTGACGCAGTGGCTTCGTGTTGAAGGGTGGACTCTTCAAGGTCACGACGCAGCTTCTGGAACTCAGCCTCACGCTTCTTGTTCATCTCAATTTGAGCAGCAGTGGCACCACCAGCCTCCTCAAGCCTTTCACTGATCTCCTCAAGTTCCCTGGAGAGATCAGCTCTCTGCTTCTCAACCTTGGCACGAGCTGCACGCTCAGACTCAATCTCTTCCTCTAGTTCCTCAATGCGGGCCTATTGAAAAAAATATATTATGTTAGTACAACAGAAAACTGCAAAAACACTCAGAGTTTGAGTTGGTGGAGAATAATTAAACCTGAAGCTCCTTGATCTTTTTCTGTAGCTGAGCACCAAGCGATTGTTCATCTTCAATCTTACTAAGAAGTTGACTTGTTTCAAAGTCCTTCCTGATTAAAAAAAGATTGAAGAAAGGAAGAATCATTTTTGAAGTTGGCTGCATACATGGGAATAGAACAGTGATATTTTATAATAAATAATGCCTTTACTTCTTTATCTTCTCCTCTGATTGCTGCTTGTCATTCTCCAGATCCATGATGGTCTCCTGGGCCAGCTTCAGGTCACCCTCAAGCTTTCGCTTGGTTCTCTCAAGGTCCATACGGAGCTTCTTTTCTTGCTCCAGGGAACCCTCAAGCTGACAATTTAAAGTGTGAGGTGAGTATGTGGTAAATGGTCAAATTTCAGTGTGAGAAGTTGTCAAATGTTGATTCTTTTGTACTTACATCATCCACTTGCTGTTCAAGCTTAGTCTTTGATTTGGTCAGAGTGTTGACTTTGTCTTCCTCTGCTTGAAGATCATCAAGAGTCTGCTGGTGGGCCTCTTGGAGGGCTTTCTTCTCCTTTGTCAGCTTAGCAATGGACTCATCCTGAGAGGCCATCTCTTCAGTTAGGTTCTTGACCTGCACATAGAAAGTTTTACATCAGTGAACAGTGTAAATAAGATACTACAGACTACATTGATCGGCCCTTTATAAATCCAGACCTTGTTCTCGGTGGCATGTTTCTCCTTCTCCACTTTGGCTAGGGTCAGCTCCAGATCATCAATATCCTTCTTGAGCTCAGAGCACTCATCCTCCAGTTTCCTCTTCTTGGCAGTCAGCTCAGCATTGATTTCCTCTTCATCCTCCAGTCTCTCGGTTGTCTCTTTGAGCTTGGCCTCGAGCTGGATCTTACTTTTGATAAGACCCTCACACCTCTCCTCAGCATCATTGAGACCCTCATTTCCCTATTGTAAATTAAAGATGGGAGCATGACAATATATCATTTGTATTGAAAACACAATGCTGAGACTGGGTAGTGGTATGATTGTGAATATTGAAATGGTACAATATACACTTACAGATGATACTTGCATCGCCAGGTCATTCCTCTCTTGCACCAGAGACACCATCTTCTCCTCTAGCTCCTTCTTCCTGGCTGTTGCCTTTGCACACTCCTCTTTGAGTTTCCCAAAGTTCTCCTTCATGTCGGCCAGCTCCTTCTCAGTTTCAGCACTTTTCAGCAAAGGCTTGATCTTGTAGTAAACCTTCATCCATGGCCAGGTCTTGACATTCATGAATGAGCGTATATTGTACTGGATGGTGTAGACAGCCTCCCTACACAAGAAGGGTGGTGAAATGTATCCTTAAATATAGGTTGTAGAATGACTGTATAATTACATGAATTGTGTAGAAAGAAGGGATGCGTCCATATCAGAATCGTATATGATCATTTACTACCAGATCATCGATCTCCTTCACAGTTCTACCTTTTTTTGGCTATGTTTCAGTCTGACTCCGTTTGTCTATGAACTAAGACACCAATAGCCTACATTAGACAGAAAGTAGCCTAATGGTTCATTCATAAATAAGTTTAGTCATTCGGTTGATACATAAAACATCTCCGTGAATTCAAACTCTCATAACATAATGAAAATGGAGAGATCCCGTCATCAGCTCAACTCTTATAACAGGTCTAATCAAATATAGACCGGAGGAGGCGCAGATGAAAAAATAGCATGAGAAACACTTGACACTTGAAACTCTTGTATTCATGCTTTACATTGTCTCGCCAACACCGGCATCTACCATTTTTGCTGTAGGCCTAGATCTGTACAGGCAACCGACGAGCAAAGCACAAAGGATATTAGGCACGAATAGGATGATGGTCTCTGTATTTTTAATTTTCCCTTCACTCTGCTCCATGGCAGCTGAAACTAAACAGTTTTCCCAGAAGACCTATTGCTTGATACCAAACCTATGGTTTGATACCATCACATGTCCATGACGATATCGAGATACTTTTGTTATTGTGATATTGTGAAATTGACAATATCGTTACATCCCTAGTAGGAAGTATAATGGGATCTTCTCAGACATATTTTTGAGAAATACATTTCATGTAGGGATAACGAGGCACACTTTACAATTAATAGGCCTACTACTCATACTATAGCAGTCTTTTAGACTTCTGAGTTCCTTTGATATACAAATTTACCTCCTTTCCATCATCTTTGAAAACTCCCTCCTCATCAGGTATGCACGGCAGAGAGCCTGAGTCATTGTGACCAGGGAAGCCAGTTTCTCATCTCGCATCTCCTCAAGGTCACCCAGCAGACCAGCTTTGAAGAACACCTGAGGGATGAATGAAAATATAAGCATCTATCTGACACAGAAAAAGCTGTGCTCTAGTTTGTACTCATGAGATACAGATAATAGATTGCATGAAACCTATCTACCTTTGTGTGTCCAAACATGTATTGCGTGTGATCAACATCAATGGATCCCAAGAGCTTCTCAGCAGCCTTCTTGTTATCAATGAACTGGCCGTCGGGGATGACACTGGCATTTAGCACTTTGTATCTGGACAGAATAAATAAATGTCCATATAGAGCATTACTTTTCTCCTCTATAAATGCAGTATTGAATAAGTGTAATACTTCATTGGCTTTCTCAGTTCACCTCTGCTTGAAGTCACCATAGAGGATTCTGCTTGGGAAACCTTTTCTGCAGATTCTGATACCCTCCAGCACACCATTGCACCTGAGCTGGTGGATGACCAGGAAGTTCTGCATATAACCTGTCAAATACATGTCATAAGATCTTCTATTCTCAATGTAATAACATAAATAATTCACACATCTTTATTGACTACCATACGCCCTTCACCTGGTTTCTTAATTTCATTTGGAATCAGACAACGCACAAAGTGTGGATGGGTGCTCCTCAAGTTGGTCATCAGTTTGCCCAAGTTCTCCTGTTGAGATAGCAAAGCTATTAAAACATCCCCTCACCTTTCTTTAGGATGATTGATGTGTTTGTTATTTGTTTAATATACATACCCTGAACTGTGATGACACTGTTTGCATGGAGCCACCCTTCTTCTTACCACCCTTCTTAGCGCCACCAGTCTCTGCTCACATACAAACAAGTGAAAAATTTGACTCTTGAGTTTACATGCACAGAAAGCTTATAGACTGGATATAGAGCTCAACATTCCCGCCCACCGCTGATTCTGGAATAAAGAATTCAATACAACTTATCAATTGACAACTGGAGTATAAGCCATAAAATCATAACTGTCCATGGTAGACTTAAAATCAGCAGTGACATGTCTAAGCGATTGTACATGCTCATATAGACATTAACATTTCATGGGGCATCAACCTTGTTTTGAAAAAAAACAAATATTTGCCATTTAACAGAAAAGTACTACACTACCCAAAATCCTAACATGTAAAAGCCTGTAAAAGCAGAGCCTTTGATTGGTAGAGATCACTGTTGCCATGGAAATGTTTATGCCACATGTCAGCTTGTTACTTGCTGGAATCAAGATGGATACTAAGAATGTCAGAACCGATGTGTGGCTGTCTGATGAAAACTGTTAAAAAGAAGCATGTTAAACTATCGTTAGGCTGCAAATGTTCGAATGTGTCAGTTCGAAAAGACTTATGGGAGGATAGTTCCTTCCCTCTGAAATGTAAATATGTACAGAGTCTTGTACCTTTGCCTTTTGTTTTTGTTTTTTGATCGTTTTTTGCCCAACATGAGCCACATTATAGCTGGTCAGTCTAAGTCAGGGTTTAAAACTTTTTATATATGGATTATTCCAGATGTCAATTGGAGAATGGGAAACTAAACTCTCTCGGAGGAGTGGTGGGACTGTTGACCTCTATTCCTGTGTTAGCTTTTACTTTATATAACTTTTTGTTACCCTCAACAACAGGTGGGTACAGGACAGGCAGGAGTTTAACTCCCGACTTCTGGTACAGCTGTATAACAGAATCGTTCAGTGGATCCTTGTTCTTGTCCAGCCACCCAGTAACATTGTAGTCCACAGTGCCGGCATAGTGCACCAGGGAGAAGTGGGCCTCAGCCTTGCCTTTGGCAGGCTTGGGCTTCTCAAAGGCCTTATTTTTGCCAAGATGCTGGTCATACAGCTTGTTCTTGAAAGTGGTGTCAGAGGCCTTGGGGAACATGCACTCCTCTTCAAGGATGGCAAAGATTCCCATAGGCTGTTGGAAAAATGAGCTTAGTTTTAAAAGTGGCTATTATAAAACAATACAAATCTAGCACTTGGCTCATTTGACTGATTAAAACTGACCTTCTCAATGAGCTCAATGCAAGCGGCTAAGTCCATGCCGAAGTCAATGAAATCCCATACAATGCCATCTTTCTTGTATTCCTCTTGCTCCAGAACGAACATGGTGTGGTTGAAGAACTGTTGCAGTTTCTCATTGGTGAAGTTGATGCATAGCTGTTCCATGCTGTTGTACTGTGATTGAAAAACAGTTTGTAATATGAATGTTCCCTACTGAAATTATTCTACATTGTGGTGTGAGTGAAAAATGGTGTAAACTTATGCTTACATCAAAAATCTCAAAGCCAGCAATATCCAGCACACCGATATAGAACTGCCTTGGCTGTTTAGTGTCCAACATCTGGTTTATACGAATGACCATCCACAAGAACATCCTCTCATAGATGGACTTGGACAAGGCCGAAACTGAGTTGTTGACCTGAAACAGAATATTTAAGCAGGGGTCATCCTATGCTCTGAGACCAAAAAGTAAAATGCTTATACGATAAAAGCAGGTCATTTTACTAATAGTAATTCTGTCCTAATACTGCTAAATGGTTTGTCATCTTAAGTGAACTTTTTAGTGACTAAAATAATACCTGTGGCACAGTCTGTCCCTTGGTGACATACTCATTTCCGACTTTCACTCTTGGGTAGCATAAAGCCTTCAGCATGTCAGCGGAGTTCAGGCCCAAGAGGTAACAGATTTTGTCAGCAGCTAAAAAAATGTGCAACAGTGAAGCATTTTGGTGAAGCATTTTGGTGAAATGTATAGCGACCAATTTCATACTCCACACTCCAAACAAATTTGGGACAACATACGAAACAAGTTTGTCCACCTCAGTCTCCTCTCCCTAGATCAAAACGTTTCTCCAAGATAGTGTTAGGTTAAAGGCTATATGTCTCACAAAGCTATCTGAGTGACCATTGTTTTGTAAATGTTTGTCTTTAAATTAATTTACCGTACTATTTGTACCCCGGTGCACACAGCAATGTGTTCTAGTAATACCCCGTCTGGTACAAATATCAGTGTATGCTATTTGCACCCCTGTGATTTATTCTGGCATATTGATCACACAATGTAATAATAATTAAAAAAAACAAGCAACATGTTTTTTTGTTGTTACGTAACAGGCTGTGAATAGCTCAGCTGTGTACTGTAATAGACACTCTGAATAAGGCATGCTGTTTGCATTAATGTATAGTTAGAAGTGGATGCTATTCGTACCTTGGTGTATATAGTACTGTATGCTATTTACACCCTGGTGCATGAACTAGCTAATTATTGCAATCAAAACTTCCGTTTGAGAACGGATTTCTCGTTCAAATTGCGCGCCTTCTCTCCTGAGAGGTTGATACACATGCACACTCACTCTGCCAAAATGCATCACACGGGAACCGAACCCTGGTCTCCCACATGTTAGCCCACATCTGTGACCACTGCACTATCCTCTTCAACATATAAATGGTGATTGCGGGTAAACTTATAGTTTATAGGCCTGAACGTCATATTCAGAAGATTTCTGTTAACTAACAAACTGATGGTTGTATGTGTTCACTGAACCAAGAGAATGAAAATAAAACACAACTTTTCAATCTTAAACTTAATCTGAACAGATATTAGTGCCGAAACCTTTCAGAATTCTTCACTTTCTGCTGACGAAAAAACGAATGTCCTCCATGTTTTTTGTGCACGTGAGCAACGTCTTTTTTTTGTTATGTCACAGGTGTGAATAGCTCAGCTGTGTGGCCAAGGCTATTCGTACCAGGGGTGTAAATAGACACTCCGTAACTTTAATTTAACATAAAAAAATGATCTCAATAACTAAGAGTACCTTGTAGTTATTACTAGAACTGACTGATTCAGTAGAGTGTTGTAACCTACTCTCAGTGCCATCAGGCTCAGCCTGCTCTTCGCGCTGCTTCTGCTTGAATTTCATGTTGCCATGATGAAGCACAGCACCAGTCAGCTTGTAAATGGTGACTTTCTCCTCTCCATTGAAACCCAGGATGTCAATGGCATCCTAGAATGATAAATGATTTGATTATTTTAATTGATCTTCAAGAAACTAAAGAGGGGAAAACCCATTATTTGAAGACTTACATCTGTGGCATCCAACTCCTCTTTGTCATTAATGCTCGCCACAGTGATCTGACCCTGACTGCACATTGGGAAGTCATAGGGGTTGGATGTGATGAGGGACATTTCTGTCGGGATTAAAAAAATAATTTACAAATTCAGAATTACATTTATTGATTGAACGTTTGGTGAAAACCAAAAACCGTACCTATAATTTCAGGCTTGTGGTTGGTCATCATCTGGAAGAAGATGTGGTAGCCTCTCTCATCAGGAAGCTGGAATGTCACTCTAGACTTCTCCAGCAGGTCTTTTTACGCAGGGAAGGATGTATTGTCAATTGATACATTTAAGGCAATAAAAGAACATTTCTACTTGGAACAATTATACTTACAAGTCTCAATATCAGCACTAGCCAGTTTTCCAGATGTGGCAAAGTGAATTCTGATGAATTTTCCCTGTTTGAGATTACATTTTGACATAACATGTATTCATTTAGCTCATGCTTTTAACCAAAGCAGGTTATACATGAGGAAAATACTCAAGTATTCAATAAATACATTCAGTAATAGACCTAAGAGTAACAATAAATACTGCCTTTACTAATAAAAAAAGCAAAAGATGATAGTGTAGAGGTTTAAGTAGACATTGGAGGATGTTTTAAAAAAGAGATATTAATAGATATAAAACAAAGTGCATGATAAGTTTGAGTTAAGACAAAAACCCTAAAAAGTTGATTCTATCTAAAAACAAAACAACAAAAAACATGTAAGAGATTAGATGATAAACTAAACTTACAAAACGTGAAGAGTTGTCATTCCTCACTGTCTTGGCATTACCATAAGACTCCAGCAATGGGTTGGCGGCAATAATCTGGTCTTCAAGAGAGCCCTGCAAGTCAATACATATATTGTCATTGAAGTTAATGTCTGTGTTGCTATGTGAATATTAGCCTATTAATATGCAAGTGGTCCTGTACCTTAATTATTCCACTGCTGCCGGATGATGCATCTTTCTTCCCACCAGCCACTGCAATTGTTGCAAAGTACTGGATGACACGCTTGGTGTTTACAGTCTTGCCAGCACCAGATTCTCCGCTGTATTAAACAGAAGATATTGCAATTTTTTATATCATAATTACAAAGTGTACCAGTAGAGTACATAGAAGATGATTTAGCCTTTTAATAATGTAAAACGTTTTAAGGGACACTTTGCATGGACACTTACGTGATCAGGACAGACTGATTCTCTCTGTCTGTGGGGAAAAATAGAGATTGACATGAATGGTTCATTTTACATAAATGAATCAAATATATAATGTATTATTCAGTGATGGATTTAAAACTGAAAGCATACCTTGGAGCATGAACTGAAATGCGTTGTCAGAGACAGAGAAGATGTGGGGAGGGGCCTCCACACGCTTCTTGCCTCTGTAGGCATCCACCACTTCTTGGTCGTATACTGGGAGCCACTTGTAGGGGTTCACAGTGACACAGAAAAGTCCAGAGTAGGTCTAGAATGAAGAAATTAAGAAGATAGTTTTCTCAGCTTTTCAAATTCATTTTATTTTCTTAATTTATTTAAAAGTGTAAGGCTTACGTAGATCATCCATGCTGCATAACGCTCTTTGAGGTTATACAGGACAGACGCTTCATTGAGGTGGGTCATCATGGCCATGTCCTCAATTTTGTCATATTTGGGAGGATTCAAGGGGAAGACTTCGTCATCCTTCACTGTCTTTTCCTAAAACCAATGTAGAAAACAGCTTTATCAAAGAGATGTATTCAAGAAACTTTCTGTGAAAATGACATTTTTACATCAGAGCAGTTTCAACAGCCTTGCTTAAAGTACCTCCTTGGTTTCAACCGTTTCAACGACGACTTTGCCGCCTTCCTTCTTTTTAATTGTACCCTTGACGTACAACTCCTCTTTATCAACCACAAAGCAAGCAGTCTTTGCATCAAAGGGCCTGGTTTGGGCCTCAAGTCTCTCCCTCTCGGGCTTACGAAGGTAGATGGCAGCTTTGCCATACGTGGCCATATCACCGTCCCCCATGGTTGCTGGTTACTGCATTAATCATAAACATGAAGAGCAGACAGTTTCAACATAAAATGCTTTGCACAATCAGACATGTACAGATACGGTACTGTAAATAAAGTGGTTGACAGTCATTAGGGGACAAAACATGTAGGGATCTTATCAAAAGGGGACACAAACTGCGCAATGCATTAAAAAGTCAAATACAACACAGTATTTTGATATCTAAATAATAATGGAACCAATTTATGTACTGCATCATTGTCCTGAAATGTAATCTTATCCCCATCGTACACATTGAATATACACACATATCCAGATATCAATGAATTAGGCGGGGATCACATTAACCAGCGGCAAGCGGCAGGTTTCCTTTTGTTATCTATGTTTCGGCCGTGGAACGGTGGCAAAGCTGGCGTAACGCTAGCGCTGAACTAGCTGAGCATTGAACTTGGTTCAGCTTTCAAAGCGCAACTTAAGCATATTCAATTGACAAACCGTTTGTGTTGCATAGGAACAAGATAAAACTTATTATGGTCTGAGCGTTGCGTTACGTTTGCCGCTGCCGCTTGCCACTGGCTGATGTGATCCCCGCCTTATGGTGGAGGGTGGGGATGTTTAAGCTTCCATTTAAGACCTGTGAAGTCCTTAGAGTCATAACCAGTGACATTGGGTAATTAATGGTGTAGGCATATTGGACATAATCTGCATAGATTGAATATTTCTATACAAATAAGACCTGTGTTGTAGCAATAATCAGTAAATGCCCTCAAAAGATTTACTTTACTAGAATGCAAGTATCTTGTTTTAATCATTTAGCTGTTCAGATAAATCAGATGTACTGTAAATCAGATGTGCCTTACCTTTTCCTCCCAAAAGAAGATAAAATTTCCACAGTTGTTATGAGTATCTAAAAATGATAAATACATAGAAAGACACGTATTTTAGTATATCAATACATTTAATGTAGTAATCTTAAGTTCCTTAAGATCCTATCTGCCTGTCTGTGAAAGCAAGGAAAGACTTACTGTGCACTGGACCCCCACCTTTTGCAGACCTCCCTGCAGGTCCTTATATTGGCTGTATTCTGTCAACTAAGCAGAGCTCTAATAAGGCAAGGTGTGTTTGAATCTATTTAAACATCACCTCAACCTCACTGAGACATACAACAGCAGACTAGATGGTTTACCTCAAATTAAGGGGCCATAATTAAATTTAAATAATTGTTTTTTATTAATCACTTTGTGAAATAGTTTTTTGTGTATTTCAACTGATTAATTTATGGGATACATTACGATTTGATATCTGGAGATACATTAGGATTTGATATCTGGAGATGCTCATTATGGTCAAATCTGTGACTATTTTTAACTGAGCAGAAAACAAAACTGCAAAAAGAAGTTAAATGAATTGGCACATTGAGTAATGTTGTCTATGAATATGTTTTCACTATGAACATAGTATCAAATGCAATTGTTATCATAAATCATAATTAAAGTGCATTGTCTGCCCCATGAGTCTGTTTGTCTATGTCAGGGGTTCCCAACCTTTTTTGGCAGGTTTCCCTATTCCCTGTAACAAAACGTTGGTGACACCAATCATGTTTGGCTAACTTTGTGAGTCTGGTTGTTTTGCTACTTTTTTAGAAACGTAGATCAAACATGATTATGTCAATCAAACATCTCATTCAGGCTGTTTGTTTTAACATAGTCATATTGTAATGAAGGATCAGATTAGTTACTTAACTTGGATATCATGGGGGTTTTAATATATTTTTTATATTAACCCTTGTAAGGTGCTAATGTTTTTGTTACTCAGCCAATGTTCAAGGGTCTGGTGGACCCACCACATTGTAATGTTTTTAATCAATACAGCCATAACAATTTATCTAAAAATACTTATCAGGTGTTTACTTTAGCTCAATTACCAATGACATACATGTAGACATCATTCATGGTTAATATCTGCCATTTACCCCTGTGAGACATCATATCCCATCAGCGTGTTTCCCAATGTAATTAATATGTCCTATTAATGTTCTGTATTCTATTTATGCCCACCATGCATACATAGCATGTGTCACTAGTTTTGTTTTGGCAGTGAGTGAAGCAGCAGCATTTTAGGGCAACATTCCAAAAGTGAAGAGCACAGCAGTTTTACTACTGGTGTTCAGTGACAGATTTCTTGTACGCTCTCTGCCTGGACACACTGCACTACCAAATGTGCAAAATGGACATCACTGTGAAGAAATTGAAGCTTAATGTAGGTATCAGAAGTGAAGCAATAATTTCCTCTGTATTCTTCTTTAACCTTCTGACACTATTTAAATACAGTACTTGTTACCCTTTTTCAGGCCTTTTGGCCAATTTTTTATGGTGTCTCTTCAAATATGTGCAACCAGTCTCTAGCTCCCATAGTTGAAACACCATAATTGCTGTCCTATTTTATATATATATATATATATAATGCAGTATATATACAACAAATTATTCATACCCCTGGCAAATATTGATTTAATGTTGGTTTTCTCTTGACCAATACGTTTGTTCTGACTGGAAAGTACACTGCCACATGCCAAATAATTGTAAGACAATGTGGTAGAAACATGGACTCATACAAAGAAGCATGTTCATCTTTTACATTTTTTTTTTAATGAAAAATGGTGTCCAAAATTATTCATACCTTTTTTTTTTAAATAATCAAGGGAATCATCTTTATTTGGCATCACAGCTTTCAAAATGGTTCTCATAATACCTACCAAGCCTCTCCATTTCTCCACGATGATTGTACACCACACCTTCTTAGCAGCAATCCGAGTTCTGAGGAAGGAACGATTCTTGACTCGGGCCTTGTGCTCACTTTTTTATGAATTCAGGTCTTGACTCTAAAATATTGATATTATTTATTGTTCACCATTTGTTTCCTACTTTGGCTAGATAGATAGATGGCTGATCTTTAATGCAATATCTACCCAAGTATACAGATGCCCAGCAACCATTCACCCAATGTTCCAATGGCACATTCTGTTTACTAATCTGATATAATTTTAAAAGGCTAACTGTGAAAATATTGGAGAACCCTTTTGCAATTACGTAAGCACATCATGTAATAGATAGATAGATAGATACTTTATTGATCCCCAAGGGGAAATTTAAGGTACCGGTAGCAGACATCACACACAATACAAATGTTGGTAACACTCCATAATAAGGTGCCATAATAAATAGCAAACTAGTAATTACCTAACCCTTTGTTAATTGTTACTAACATATCTATTTGGTACAAGTTAATAGTTTTTTCATCATTAATTAAATATTAGTTGTTTGCATAAAACTGTATGTTAATGCTTTAGCAAATCTATTAACTAATATTGCATTAATATGTGATTACTAATTAACAGTTACATCTTACATCATTTAAATGTTTAATGTTTATTTGCAAACTACTGTATATGTTAATAGAAAAGTTAATGACATATTATTATTTAACTAATTGTTATTAAACTGTGCTTCTGCCTATCCCAATATGAACCACTCTCCATAAGACCCTTACAATAGATAGATAGATACTTTATTGATCCCCAAGGGGAAATTCAAGAAAAAAACATGGAGCTACCTTGACATGTTGCCACTGTTGTCAGCGCCGGAACCGCTTGCAATAAAGTTGGCTAAGCTTAATTAATATATTAGTGGTATATAGCTATAAGCGTAGGGTCCTTATAATAAAGTTGGTTAAGCTTAATTAATATATTAGTAATATATTACTATCAGTATGGGGGACCCTTATAATAAAGTTGGTTAAGCTTAATTAATATATTAGTAATATATAGCTATCAGTGTGGAGCCCCTTATAATAAAGTTGGTTAAGCTTAATTAATATATTAGTAATATATAACTATCAGTATGGGGGACCCTTATAATAAAGTTGGTTAAGCTTTATTAATATATTAGTAATATATAACTATAGTCAGACAGTGAAGGGACTGAGACCAAAACTGGCTTATCACATTTATTCTTTTAGGAAAAGTTAAAACAAAACAACAAGTAGTTGAATGGGCTATATTACATGCATTCCTATACCATCACTGTCAGCCCTACTAGCAAGGGAGACATGGAATGTTCAGGTGCACAGAACGACAGTTTATTAATATTCTGAGACTCACTAAACACTCACAGACGTAGACCATACGGAGGTAATGCATAAACATAATGCTAAACTAAATGTACATTCATTTCCTGCTAGACTGAATTGCACTTTCCATGCACACTAAGCTAAACTGCTTAACTACACTGAATGCATGGAAAGTTGCTAGCGGAGTTTACAGCTAGTCACGTTAGACTCAGTGTGTATGAACTCGTGGTCATAATGAAAACATTAATAAACGTTCTCTAAGTCGCTAGAATTGCACCCAAATCTTAAAAATACATGTAAAGTAACATAATACAGTTGGTATATCAAAGTTTTCAACTTAAACAACATTTCACAGTTACAAAAGTGGGGAGTGCTTTACACAGTCAACCTACCCAATGCAAAGCATACCGCTTCTGATCGGCTATGGCAACAATACAAGGACAAAACGCAGCAGAACTGCAGTATAGCGTTTCTCCAAAGGGGGCTCCAAAACACCAATATCAATAAAGCTGCTTAATTACGGCGAAAATCACATACAAACACTAAACTACATTTCTAACTCTGTTACACCCCTCCCCTGAATTTCACCAAATCCAAGCAGCAACCAAATAGTACTTCCAAAGGCAAAGAGTACACTACTTTCAAAGACTAGACAGAGAGTCACCAATTACAGGACAGCCAACCACAAAGGTATCCAATAAGGATGAAGTGGAAGAAGAGGAGCGCAAACTCTCACACAACCAACCACTGGCAGTAGGGTGCCGTATGCACCCCACAAGACCATAAAGCCATAAACCATAAATTCCATAAATTCTCAACAAAGCTAATCATAAAAGCTAGATAAATAATGATATGTCATTAACTTTTATATTAGCATATAGTTTGTAAATAATAATAAATAAACATTTAACATTTAAATGATGTAAGAAATAACTGTTAATTAGTGCCAAAAATATATTTAGTTAACTATTAACATATATTAATACAATATTAGTTAATAGATTTGTTAAAACATTAACATACAGATTTTATGCAAACAACTAATATTTAATTAATGATGAAAAAACTATTAACTTGTGCCAAATAGATATTTTAGTAACAATTAACAAAGGGTTAGGTAATTACTAGTTTGCTATTTATTATGGCACCTTATTATGGAGTGTTACCCAAATGGGTTTTTTTTTACTTTTTATTTGTTTTGTTGTCTGTCTTGTATGTCTTGGTGTCACGGGTACCCTGGCGACTACGCCGCTCCGTCCTGCATTTTTTGTATTTGTTATTTTTTAAATGTATTTGTCATGTCTTGATGTCATGGGAACGCTGGCGACTACGCTGCTCCATCCGGCATCTTTTGTCTTGTTGTTATGTGTCTTGTTTGTGGAGTGCTTTGGGTTGCACTCTGTGCATGTTAAATGACTTGAATAAAGTCTGGAAGACAGGGTCCTCACGGGGCTTAATTCGCCTTTGGCCAAATCTATCTTGCTGAATTGTTGTATATAACAATGTGTATTTCTACTGATTGCTGGGATGGGGGGGATAATAACTAGATGTACCGCATAGCGGTACAAAATATGACCGCCGCACAGTCCTGTACATCCATGCTGCGAAAAATAAATCATATTAATGAATTTGTCTCCATCTTCTACTCCATCCCCCACTCTTGAAACTTTTGTGTCTGCTTGTTGGGGGCCAAGCAGCGAAGCTGCGAAGGCACCCATTGCGTTACTAGCTTTTCCTATTATTACACTTCTGCCATTGGAGTCTATGGCAGCCCATAGAACGCCTGGCTAAAAAGTGCAGATTTTTTGGCAGAAAGTTTCGGGACACTCCACTGACCACTCAGTTTACGGACCTCTAAACCCAGCCATCTAGCGCCACCAACAGGTCAAAATCTGGCCGAAAATTGAATCGCTGAGTCTAAAGTTATGAAATTTGGTACACTGATTCAGCACTGTCCCATGATCACTCTCACCAATTTACAGAACTCTATGCCCAACAGTCTAGCGCCACCAATGGGTCAAAACTGGATTGCATTAACGCATGTGAAGATTGAACGGTGCATCCGATTTTCACAAATCAGGCACTGTTGGAATCCCTGGACCGACCTAAGTTCAATGACTTCTATTGCGTCACTTTCCGCCATATTGGACCTCCGCCATATTGGATTTAGTCCAAACTCTACGAAAAGTTTCAGCGTTCCCAAATTTCATCCGATATTCACAGAACTTGGCGGAGATGATCTTCTGCTCGAGCCGCACAAACAGTACTTGTCAGATTTTTCAATTTCATTTTTGTTTGCCCGTGACAGCCAATCAAATATGGCGATGAAGCGCCAAACAGGAAGTGGACTAACATCTCTGTGGCACTTTGAGTTAACATAACAAAACTCGATACCATTAGTCAGGACACTGTCCCAATCACTCACAGCAATTTATATGCATATACATTGAACACTCTAGCGCCACCACCAGTTCAATGCTGGACATGCGTTCATGCGCGTGATCCTTGACTCTTTTGTCTGATATTCACAATTGAGGTAGTGTCTGAATCCTTGGACCATACAGAGTTCATCGACCCCTATCCTATCACTTTCCGCCATATTGGACCTCCGCCATATTGGATTTAGTCCAAACTCTACGAAAAGTTTCAGCGGTTACAAATTTCATCCGATTTTCACAGAACTTGTCGGAGATGATCTTCAGACCGAGCCGCACAAACGATACTTGTCAGATCTTTTAATTTCATTTTTGTTTGCCCGTGACAGCCAATCAAATATGGCGATGAAGCCACCAAACAGGAAGTGGGCTAACATCTCGGCTATGCTTTAATGTATGAAGTCCAAACTTGGTACAGGGACTTGGTATCTGATTGTGAGGACGCACTAGGAAATTGGCATCATGTGGCCTCTATAGGGGGCGCTGTAATACAGGAAGTGAGCTTGTATCTCAGCAACGCTTTGGTGTACAAAGTCCAAACTTGGTATAAGGACCTGTTACCTGATTATGATGACGCACTAGGAAATTGGAATCATTTGGCCTCTATAGGGGGCGCTGCAATACAGGAAGTGAGCTCCTATCTTAGCAACGCTTTGATGTATGAAGTCCAAACTTGGTACAGGGACTTGGTACCTCATTGTGAGGACACAGTAGGAAATTGGCATCATTTGGCCTCTATAGGGGGCGCTGTAATACAAGAAGTGGGCACATATCTCAGCAACGCTTCGTTGTATGAAGTCCAAACTTGATACATGGACATATTAGATGATTGTGAGGACATGCAAGGAAAGTGGTCTCATTTGACCTCTAGGGGTGCTGTAATAAAGAAAGTGAGCTCACATCTCAGCAACACTTTGGTGTATGAAGTCCAAATTTGGTAGAGGGACATGGTAGCTGATTGTGAGAACGCACAAGGACATTGGTGAAATTTGGCCTCTAGGGGCGCTGTAACAAAGTAAATGAGCTTATTTCTCAGCAATTCTTTATCCAATTGCAATCAAACTTGCTGTGAGTGCTTGCTCATGGCATGGCAATGCCATTCCTGCTATAGCGCACTGCTTGGCCCCCACATTGCTGCTTGCAGCTATATTTTGGAATGTCTGTTTGCGGCCGCACACAAAGTAGCCTACTGGCTACATTTTATTTGGTAAAAGCAGCAGCATAATGTATTTATTTATTTATTATTAAACAAAACAATCCCTGTCAGTTCCATGCAGTTTTCAACAGCTATCAAGAAGAGAGGTCATGTCATGGATTTTTGTGAATGTTTCTTCTTCTACATATGCATAAGTTTAGTCATCTAGTTCATATGATATTCAGCTTTATTGTCTATGCACAAATTAAATACCAGTAGTCTAAAACAAAATGCAGTTTTACCCAGTGGTGCAAATAACTGACATGTCCAAAAGGGCATTCATGAAATGCTTTGCTAGACAGTTCATACACATCTTAATGGGCCAAGTTGAAAAGCTACTGTCCGTTTGTTTGTGCAAATAATAGGCTGATTTATGTTCTAGTGCTGCCACTAACGACTAATTTTCTAACGACTAATCTTTCGACAAATTTTTTGATTAGTTGACTAATCTAAACGACAAATTTTTTAAAAAGTGTTTGTTATTTTGTTGTGTCTTTTATTTTGAACTCAACTAAAGGGAAAACGTAAAATATATATCACCCTACTTTTGTTAGAAGCTGTATTACTGTAAGTAAACTGTTCAAAAACATTATGTATAAAAAAAACACCCATTTAAAATGCTACTTCAGATCTAATGTCAGACCTTTGATAGACTTTATTTGTATGCCAGTGTTGCCATGGACATAGACAACTTCTTTGACCTGTGGCCCGGTTATGGCATACTTTGGGGTCATAGGGCCCACCTACATGAAACCCACCTCCCATCAAATTATCATTATATCACATCACAATTATTATTGTTATGCTATATTGTTATACATGCACTTCAAAGCAGCCAGTGTTTAAAGAGCTAACATTGTTCACAAAAAGTTTGTGAAAATATGCACATCAGAGGACTGCTTTACTAATGAAAATATAATTACAATAGTTCCATTGCTTTTGCATGGTTGCATGATAAATACTTCTCAAAACAACAGCAATTATGTCATCGTTTTGCGATGTTTCCCTCATGCAAGCATCATACACTGGTAGGCAAATGGAAAGAATATTGACATATTTAATTATGCCACAAACTTTTGGCCACGTTATTCAAATTTGACTATACAATACTCTAGATAGTGTATTGTAGTGAACTGAGCCTAGCTGGTTCATGACTGAACTCCCATAATGCTGTGCAGTGTATGTGTGTGTGTGTAATGTTGATGTTGGTTTTAGTATGAGTAATTGCGTTTACCTTGTCATGTATGTGTTAGTTGATATAGTCTTTCTTTATGTTGTACCTCATGTGTTTACCCCGTGTATTGTATGTGACTACCCTGTTTGTGTATCGTGCTTGTTTAATTGACCTCCTTTGTGTTGCCTGTGTAATGACATTCGTGTGTTTTGGTGCATAAACAATAAAACCATTCTGAGACAACTTTGCAGTTGAGAAAGCTGCAACTGATGCCCTGGCGATGATGAGTTTCCTGCCAAGACGGCTCTTCGACAGCGCGCTCGCCCATGGCCACCTGCTGGGCCCAGCAGACGGAGCCAGCCTGCAGCGTGACCGTGACGAAGAGACCCGCCCCCGGCCACAGGAGGAAACGAACCGGGCTGATGGCAGCATCCCACCACTTGAACCCGCTCCACACGGGAGCGATGGAAACCGGCCGGTCCCCGGTGCGACGGCGGCGGTAGAAGGGCGCCCCAGCGTAAAGTTGCCCCACTACAATGGCGAAAGGCCGCTGGCGACATACCTGGTACAGGTCCAGCTGGCAGATGAGCTGAATGGCTGGTCGGCGGAGAGAACAGGTGTACAGGTGGCGTTGGCTCTGGAGGGGGAAGCGCTACAAGTATTAGAAGACCTGCCACCGGCGGAGCAAGTAAGCTGGACCGCAATCGAAGCAGCTCTGCAACGACGATTCGGCCAGAGAATCTTCATCAGCGATGCCAGAGAACAACTCGCTTCCAGACGGCGGCACAAGGACGAGAGACTGGGCAAGTTCGTGGCTGACCTGCAGCTGTATGCCCGGCGGGGCTACCCAACGTACAGCCAGGGTCTACATGAAGAGATGGCACTGGAAGCGTTCGTGCGAGGCATCCACCCAGAGCGGCTAAAAGAACACCTTCGCCTGAGCGCCCCCAGCTCGCTGTCTGCGGCCCTCGCGGAAGCCGAACGGGTGGAAAACATCTTCCGCACAACAGAGTCGAGGCATTGCGTATGCCAGACATCGATGGAGGAAGACGGGGAGGAACTGGAGGTGACGCGGCAGACCACGGCACAGCCACCACAACGCCGCCCACGCGAGTGGAAGAGGCCGGCCAGCGGAGACGGATGCCACCGGTGTGGCGAGCCGGGACACATCGCATGGTACTGCCCAGCCCCGGCACCCCTCACGCTCGCGCCCCAGTTACTAGAAGAAGGTGGCACGGCGGGAGGGGCTATGGATTGCATACGGCTGGGCCGGCTCGTCCAAACCAGAGGACTGTATGTGGACTGCACACTAGACGGGACTCGGTGTCGCGCCTTGATCGATACTGGCTCCAACATCTCGCTTGTGCCCTGGTCTCTTACCCGGCACGCTGGTAGCCAGACCCAGAGGCTGGGAAAAGACAAAAACGCGCATCACAACAGTTACCAGAGAGCGAGCGGAACTGTATGGACAAAAAGTGGTGTGTGTGTGCATCAATGGTGAGACGGCGAGCCGCCGGCTTTGGTTGGCTAGCATTCAGGATGATTGCATTCTCGGCCTGGATGTGCTAGAGAAATGGGGGGCTGTGGTGGACATTTCCCGGTTCACACTACACTTGGGGACCAGCGTAGTGTTGCACACGGCGGGGAAAACAGAGCATGAAGTGCGGAGAGCTGGCGCGACGAAGAACTCTCCAACTCGCTCAAGCCTGCGAAAACAACAGGTCTCATCCAGGTCCGCTCGCTGAGGCCGCCACTGCTCAGCTCACGCCCACCACGGAGGAGCCAAGAGAGCGGGTTGAGCAAACACCACTCTCCACTCAGAGAGCGCGGCCATCTGTAGAGACAAGGCAAGCCGTAAATGAACTCTGCACTCATAGCTGTGAGGGGCTGAGTGAAGCACAGGGTAGCCAGGTGTGGAGACTACTAGCAGCGTACACCGACATCTTCGCCGCAAGAGATGAGGACTGCACCCGAACGAGCCTGATCCAACACGATATCGACACTGGAAATGCCCGGCCCATCCGACTTCAGCCTCATCGCTTACCGTTCACCAAACGACAAGCAGCTGAAGAAAAGATCAAGGAAATGGCCGCGGCAGGAGTGATAGAGTAGTCCCTGTAGTCCCTGGGCTGCGCCGGCTGTACTCGTCCGGAAGAAGGACGGCTCGTGGCGGTTCTGTGTTGACTACAGGCGCCTCAACCAGGTAACCCGGAAAGACTCCTCGCCCCCTCCCGCATTGACGATGCGCTGGACAGCATTGCCGGCTCCTGCTGGTTTAGCTCGCTGGACTTACGCAGTGGCTACTGGCAGATTGAGCTAGCCCCGGAAGCTCGGCCGAAGACAGCGTTTACCATCGGGCAAGGGCTGTGGCAGAAAAAGTGCCACCTGTTCCGGAGGCAAACCGGATTCCTGGGCCATGTCGTGGGGGCCGTCGGAGTGGCCACCGACCCAGCTAAGGTGGAGACGGTGAGACGTTGGCCTGTTCTGCGCGATGGTGCTGAGCTGCGGAGCTTCCTGGGCCTGGCGTCATATTACCGGCGTTTCATCCGGGACTTTGCTACAGTCGCCAGCCCGCTGCATCGTTTGACGCACAAAGGCCAGCTCTTCGAGTGGACGCGAGAGTGCGACGCGGCATTCCTGCGGAGGGCGCTATGTGAGGCCCCAGTGCGCCATTTCCGAACCTACCTATCAATTCAATTCAATTCAATTCAAAGAACTTTATTTTTCCGTTAGGAACTTCACATGTGGAAGAGCATCAGGGTGTGTCCATACCCAACTATACATACAATAAACAAACACACACACACGCACACACACACACACACACACACACACACACACACACACGCTCATCTTCAGCCCATACTGGACATATGGCAGATAATAAAAACTTTGCTGAGCCTGATGAATAAATAAGTTGTTAATATCTCAACAGTGGAGGGACAATAATTAATAGTTAAAAAGAGTCCAAGGTGTTAAAAGAGAGAGAAGACAGTTCAACCATTCAAAAGTCTATTGGATGCTGGGACAAAGCTTGACAGGGCTCTATTTGTCCTTAGTGTAGGTGCTGTGTATCTGTGGCCTGAGGGTAGGAGGCAATACTGACTGTGTAGAGCGTGTGTGATGTCCAAAGTGATTTGATTTCACTTACGGCAAACGGTTCCTGCTGAGAACGGACCATGCATCGCTCACCTGGCTGCTGAACTTCAAAGAACCAGAGGGCCAGCTGGCTCGCTGGCTGGAGGCGCTCCAGGACTACGACATGGAGATTCGACACCGGGCGGGTCGCCTTCACGGCAACGCGGACGCCCTGTCCAGGCGTCCGTGTGCAGCAGACCAGTGCCAGCACTGCCACTGGAGGGAGGAGAGGAGCCTGGCCGCGGCTCAACCGGAGCCCGCTCGTCGGCTACATGCTGCATCACCGCTGGCAGAGAGAGAGAGAGTCGCTGTTTTCAACGTTCGCCAACAGCACGCCAGTGAGGGGGTCAACGCTCGCCAGCAGCACGCCAGCGAGAGACTCAACGCTCGCCAGCGCCGTACCATCAAGAGAGCCACCGCTCGCCAGCTTCACGCCAGCGAGAGAGTTAACGCTCGCCAGCAGCACCCCGAGGTCGTCTCGCCGCCTTCCGCTACCAGCTACACTGATCGAGAGACCGGAGACAGCGCACCGCAGCCCAACGCCACAACACAGCACTGCAGAGCGGCAGCTGGGGCCATGGACGCGCAGTCGCCAGTGGACGTGATGTCAAGGGAGGAGATCCGGAAGGCGCAATCGGAGGACGCCACACTCGGCCGAGTGTGGTCATGGATCGAAGCCGGTCAGCGACCGCCATGGACTGACGTATCAGCACTCGATCCAGAGACCAAAGCGATTTATTCACAGTGGCCGGGAATAGTAGCACGTCAAGGACTGTTGTATAGACACTGGCGAGCTCCCGATCTGACATTTTCCAGTTGCTGGTTCCTGCTGGATTACGAGCCCGTGTACTGGAACAGGTACATGGGGCAGTGGGGGCGGCTCATTTCGGCATTGCAAAAACTCTTCGTCGGCTGAGAAGCCACTTCTATTGGCCGGGATGCAGGCTGGACGTTGAACTGCATGTTCACTGCTGTGACGCCTGCACAGCGAAGAAGGGCCCCACGCGACGCTCGCACGCTCCGCTGCAGCAATACGCAGTCGGGGCTCCCATGGAGCGGGTAGCCGTCGATATCATGGGCCCACTGCCAGTCACAGAGCGGGGAAATCGCTACGTGCTCGTAGCTATGGACTATTTCACTAAGTGGCCGGAGGCGTATGCAGTGCCAGATCAGAGCGCCCAGACGACAGCGGACAGACTGGTCACTGAGATGTTCTGCCGGTTCGGGGCACCGGAAGAGCTCCACAGCGACCGAGGGCGGAATTTCGAGGCGGAGGTGTTTGCTGAGGTTTGCCAGTGCATGGGCATCCGGAAAACGAGAACGACACCTCTGCATCCACAAAGCGACAGGCTAGTGGAACGGTTTAATCGGACGCTAGCAGTGCAGCTGGCCATATTGGCCGACAAAAGGACTGGGACTTACACTTGCCTCTGGTGCTCTGGGCATATTGCACAGCGGTGCAAGAGTCAACGAAATGCACACCAGCAGCTCTGATGTTCGGGCGAGAGCTACGCACACCGGTGGACTTGATGTTCGGTTCGCCTCCGGAAGCGGAGATTGGAGGTAAGCCAGGGCTGGAATACTACAAGCAGCTACGCGAGAGACTGAAAGGAGTACACGAGTTGGCCAGGCAGGCTATGAGTGAAGCTGGAATACGGCAAAAGCGAGCTTACGATACTAGCTGTCGCGGCCAGGAGTTCCAAACCGGCGATAAAGTTTGGGTGTACTGCCCGGAGAGAAAGAAAGGCATTTCCCCGAAACTCACTAGCCAGTGGGTCGGGCCGTGCGATGTCTTAGAGAAGCTGTCTGACGTGGTCTATCGTGTGAGACTGATTAAGCGTCGGAGAGTTGTGGCTCTCCACCGTGATCGACTGGCCCCGTATCAACCCCTGGCCTCAGCTGAGGGTCGTGGAGACTTGGACACTGATTCTGTGGACCTTGGTGACAATGGAGCTGTGGCTCTAACACCGGTCACCGTGCAGCCGTCCCCGGAAGTCACCGCCGCGACAGCGGGGAGCCCACAACGCCAGCGTCGCGTCCCAGCCAGGCTCATGGACTGACGTAGGGTAAGACTTGAGTCAAAGGGACATAGACTAAGTCTCGGGGGGCTGTGTAGTGAACTGAGCCTAGCTGGTTCATGACTGAACTCCCATAATGCTGTGCAATGTATGTGTGTGTGTGTAATGGTGATGTTGGTTTTAGTATGAGTAATTGCGTTTACCTTGTCATATATGTGTTAGCTGGTATAGTCTTTCTTTATGTTGTACCTCATGTGTTTACCCCATGTATTGTATGTGACTACCTGTGACGGGTGCATACCCACCGTCACGGTAGCGAGGCGCTACCTTTAGTATGCAAACGGACTGAGTGTAATTGTTACCTGTGTGTGTTTGTCCGATGTGTTTATGTGTTCAGTTCACCTCCATACTGTTTTAAAATCATTTGTTAACATTGTCATTCATCATACACCTCTGCCGTAATCCCGTAGCTGTTTTAATTAGTCGACATACCATCAAACACTACGGTGATTTATTGCATGCTACCAACCACTATCATTACATCGCTTACTGTTTACAATCATTTACTATTCACGTTACATATTTCTGTTAAAATAACCACGCAACACAAATGTCTTTGTCTTAACTGTTCCGTTTATTTAGCTTAGTAGATACATGTGTTATCACAGCGTTATGTTTGTCTTACCGGTGTTTCGTCTTGTTTGTATAAAAGAAGGTGCCGCGACTGTCCCGTTTAAATGTCAGTGAAACCTCCGGGTCAACCGGAAGTGATTCAAACTTTAGGGTATTTTATATTACTAGTGCAGTGCCCGTTCAAACATGCCATTCCTGAAGAAAACCCGTAGCCCAATTACATGCCCACAGGTATGCCTGCTTTAAAAATAGGATGATAGGGAAACATCATTCCAGCTAAGCATTCAATAATGAATACTGAATATTATAATATAGCCTATAATTAATGTGGCCTCTAATACATGTGTAGCAGCTAATACATTTACGCATGGCTGCATGTGACATTTCTACAGATCAGAATGACATAAGCCTAACAATTGTTTTGAGTTAAGGCTATTAAGCTTACTGAATAACTTCCTAATACTGAAGACAAACCATTTTGTGGAATGATGCATCATTGTTTGAAATTTGCAACGATGTGACTCAAAAACAGTCTTTAGCATAAGTGACGTCGCTCAGTCTGCCACTTGTTGTTGTCTAGCTATGTGGCATTAGCCTATCGCTCGTTTCAATTTGGGACCTTGCAGTCGGAATTGTCGTTTGTTTAGTCAAAGTCTAAAGACAGTCCAAAGTAACCTGGGCTATTCATAAGTGACATCACACTGTCTGCTACTCGTTGCTTGTCGCTGGTTATGCTTTGCATGTGTGGCATTTTGGGACGTTCTTTGATTCGGGACCATTATCGCTCGTTTCAATTTAGGACCTTGCAGTTTGAATTGTCATGTGCTTATTCAAAGTCTAAAGACAGTCCAAAGTAGCCTGGGCTATTCCAAGTGTCCGCTTATTGCACATCATTTTTTACGTCATTTTGAAGAGCCACTGCATATAGCCTACCTGTGTGTGTTGGCATGTTGGCGTGTTGTTGCAAAATCCGTGGAGTTATCTTGCACTCGCTTAAGTTTTTACCCGTGTAACCTACACTGATCCAATTCTGCCAAAGCCCTGCTTCTATCCTCATTGGTAGCTTTAGCTTACAGTCCTACAGTGCTGTGTGGGAGGGGGAGTGGCTAGCGGCGAAAGCCAATGCGTGCTTCTTTTACAGATATAGGCTATTTAACGATATCTTTTGCATTTCTTATAGGATATTTAACGTCAAATTCGGCAGTGCACTTACTCATGCCTGTAGCAAGACACCTGCCAAGTTTGTAATCAGTCTGACAAATGGTCAGCGAGATATGCGTGCCACAGACACACACACACACACACGGACACACAGACGCTTCTTGCTTTATAGATAGATTTGCTGTTTAATACACATTTTGACTATGTCAAACTGAGCACGGTAGTGAATTATGGTTTATATGTATTTCTAGTGTAATAGATTGATTGGTGATAGCTGTATTATCTTTTTTATGATGGATTACCTGGAACACCCCTGTCTTTTGTTCAGAGTTGGTATGTGCCAATCTTAGTGGTGGTTCTCAGGCCTATTTATACCATGCCTTTCAGTTTATCGAGAGAGCAGTAAGTGACAGGACATGAGTTCTATTTGCTCTGGACTATGCTGACTTGTTAAGGTCAGATATTATTGCCGGCTACGATTATGGTATTGATTTGTGACTATCATGTCAATTTTTTGTTTCATTTATTGAAAGTGTTTTTTTTTCTATTTTTTTTCTTTTGTTTATTTTTATCATCCTAATTGCCAAATATTGGCCTTATTTGGGAATCAATAAAAATTCCCATCCTCAAACGTACTCCTCTGCGTCCTCCTGAGTGTGACAACTTGCTCAAGACTGCACTTCCTCACTTTACCCTTCAACATTTGGTGGCAGTGGTTTTCCGGGTAACCAGTGTCCGAGCAACACTCAGTGAGACAAGATGGATGTCCTTGGTGGAGGTACGGCACCCTCTAGAGATGGTTCAGCAACAGGGACCAGGCCCAGATCCACAGCATTGTCCAAGCCTCCCACTCCCGTTGTCGAGGACCGGACAGATCGCTTGGAGCGGATCGTGAAGTCAGTGGTTGAGTCTCAGCGCAGTCAGCATGACCAGCTGGAGGCTGAATCGCGTCGTCAGGACCAGAGGTGGAAAGCCATGGATCATCAGTTCCAGAGTCTGGTGAGAGCCGAGCCGGCAGCGACACAGCCGACGAGCCTGCCATTCATCGGGCTGCAGCATGCCAGCGCCCACCCGTCGTCTGTAGCAATGGATGCACTCCTCAGCATGCCCCCTCTGGATATACCAACTCCACTGCCTCGTCCAGATCGGCAACCGGAACCCAGGTTGCAGAGCTCCCTGAACTCCACCACTCTTGGCCTTGCTGCACCGCCAAACTTTCAACTGGGGTGGAGACCCCCAAGGATGGTTCCTTATGAAGGAGACGAGGACATCGAACATTATTTAACTACCTTTGAAAGGCTCGCAGTAGCTTCACAGTGGCCTATAGACACTTGGGCATTGTACCTTGTGCCCTTGTTGAAGGGCAAGGCCAGAGCTGCTTATATAGCCATGAGTTTTGAAGACAGCCAGGAATATGGCAAATTGAAGCAAGCCATCCTTGATAAGTTCAACATCAGCACCGAGACATACCGCCAGTGTTTCCGTTCAAAGACCATCCTTGAAGGCGAGACGGCGAAGGAACTTCAAGCTCAGCTGAAGGACTTGTTGGAGAAATGGCTTGTTCCAGAGACACTGAACAAGGACCAGGTGTGTGACCAGATCGTGCTTGAGCAGTTCCTGGGCATGCTGAACCCCGAGCTCCAAGTGTGGGTAAGAGAACGCACCCCATGATCCTCAACACAAGCAGCAGAACTGGTGGAGACATTTATGGCAGCCAGACCCTCCAGAAGAGGCTACCATATGGGCCCTCAACAGGACTACTGGAGAAGACCCCACCAAGCAGCCCAGCGAGAGCCGGAGAAGACCTCAGCATCTGGTAAGTCTGCCGGTGATAGTGGTCGTGTGGTTAAGCCATCTAGCAGCCCCAATAGCCCCAGTGTTAGCTACAATGTTAGCCCCACCTCAGCTGCAACAGCTAGAACCCCTGTCTGTCATGGTTGCGGTCAGCAAGGCCATATCAGGCCTAACTGTCCTTTGAAGAAAGTGTCTGACTCCAGATTGTGTTATCTTCCTGGCCCTAGCAAGCACTTACCTGGTATGTCTGATGTCACTATCCCAGTAAAGGTAAAAGGAAAGACTCTGCAGGCTTTAGTTGATTCCGGAAGTAGTCAGTCTTTTATTCTTAAGTCTTGTTTAAAGTCCGATTTCCAGCCTGTGGGAAAGGTCAAGGTTCGTTGCATCCATGGCGATGAGACTGAGCACCAGACCAGTGAGGTCCTCTTTGACATTAATGGACAGAGGTACTTGTTAACCGTCGGTGTTTTAGATAAATGCCCTTACACAGTGATTCTAGGCCAGGATGTACCTATTCTTACCGATCTTTTACAGAGTGTTAACACAGCTACTGCTTACGTCACAACTAGAGCACAAGCCAAAGTGAAACAAGATCAGGATTGGTCTGAGTTACCGTTTGGTTGCTGCCCGGGTGGCAAAACCAAAAAGTCAAAGGCAGAAAGGCGCAGAGCAAAAGTGAGGGGCACGGCAGTGCAGGAAAGTCTTGACTCCCCACCTCTAGAGGGCAATGAAGTCTTGGTAGAAGATTTCATACAATTCCAGCAAGTCGACCCAACACTTAGCTCTTGTCTTTCTGCTGTAAAAACCCCAGATGAGGCTAGGGAAGCCATTGAGGAGGGTGACACGTGCTTTGTTTTAAATAATGAGAAGCTGTACAGAGTGAGTGCAGACATAGAACAGCTAGTGGTTCCTGAACATCTCAGAGCCAAAGTTCTACATCTGGGACACAGCATTCCTTGGTCTGGCCATTTAGGGAAAGAGAAGACCGAGAGCAGAATTAAGCACAGGTTTTACTGGCCAGGTTTTCAGAGAGACATAGCAGAGTTCTGCAGGTCATGCCCAGAGTGCCAACTAACTGCTCGCTCTAAGAGAGGTTTGAAAGCACCTCTGATCAGCCTTCCCATTATTGAGGTACCTTTTAGTCGAATCGCCATGGATGTAGTAGGGCCCCTAGAAAGAAGTAGGGCAGGTCACCGCTACATTCTGGTCATATGCGACTATGCAACGCGTTACCCAGAGGCATTCCCCCTCAGACATACCAAGTCTAGACAGATAGCCAACTGTTTAATCCAGCTTTTCTCCCGTGTGGGGATCCCTAAGGAAATTTTAACAGATCATCAGCAAAACACTGAGGCAGGTGTACTCCCTGTTAGGGATCCGAGGTATCAAAACCACACCCTATCACCCGCAGACTGATGGCATGGTTGAAAGGTTCAACCAGACCTTGAAATCAATGCTGCGGAAGTTTGTGTCTGAGTCTGGAGCTGACTGGGATCAGTGGCTCCCTTACCTGCTCTTCTCCTACAGAGAGGTTCCGCAGGCATCCACCGGGTTTTCCCCCTTCGAGCTCCTGTACGGACGGGAGGTGAGAGGCCCGCTTGACATCCTTCGTGAGAGCTGGGAGGGGGACGCTCCTCGCCAGCTGACCAACGTAGCGAGCTATGTCATTAGGATGCGGGAGAAGCTGGACAAGCTGAGCTCCATGGCCCACGATCAACTGGCCAAGGCCCAGGCACAGCAGAAAACGTGGTATGACCGCAGTGCACGCAGCCGCACCTTCTCGTCCGGACAGAAAGTACTGTTGCTGTTGCCGTCAACTGAGAGCAGTCTGCTGGCAAAGTGGCAAGGTCCTTTCGAGGTGCTTCGCCGAGTTGGTGAAGTTACCTACGAAATCGCCATGCCTGGCAGACGTCGCTCTAAACAGACCTTCCACATCAATCTGCTCAAACAATGGATAGTCCGACCATCGTCGGACATCAAAGACCAGCTGTGGGCGCGGACTGTCGAGGAGGAAGAAGAGCCGTTGGAGCAGTACTTTCGCAAATCGACCTACCCCTCCGTCACCCACCTTACACCTGAACTTCAGGAAGATCTGCGCAAGATCATCCCCAGAGGCCTGTTTAGAGACCGACCAGGGCGGACTGACGTCATCACACACGACATCCGACTGATATCTCCAGGTCCCATCCGGCAGACGACCACCAGGGTTCCAGCACGACTGATCCCCGCGCTGAAACAGGAGGTGGAGGCGATGCTGGAGATGGGGGTGATTGTGCCGTCGCACAGTGAGTGGTGTAGTCCCGTGGTCCTGGTACCGAAAAAGGACGGGGGACTCCGCTTCTGTATTGACTTTTCTAAACTGAACGGAATTTCTGCTTTCGACCCTTATCCCATGCCCCGTGTGGATGAGCTGGTGGAGCGTCTGGGGAAGGCTGAGTTTCTCAGCACTCTTGACTTGTGTAAGGGGTACTGGCAGGTACCACTCTCCCCCCGAGCACAGGAGCTGACAGCCTTCAGAGCTCCATCTGGCCTCTTCCAGTTCCAGGTCATGCCTTTTGGACTACACGGTGCTGCAGCAAGTTTCCAGCGCCTCATGGACCAGGTGCTAAGCGGCGTTGAGGACTACGCTGCTGCATACATTGACGATGTGGTGATTCATAGCTCTTCATGGGAGGCGCATCTGGAGCACCTGGGAGACGTCTTCCGGAGGATTCCTCAGGCCGGGCTGGTAGTCAACGCCAGCAAATGCCAGCTTGCCCGGTCCGAAGTGTGCTACCTTGGGTACGTCCTGGGTGGTGGCACTATCCGTCCTCAAGTCAACAAGGTGGACGCCGTCCGCAGCTGCCAGCCACCCACAACCAAGAAGGGCGTGAGATCCTTTTTGCGACTGGTCGGCTGGTACAGGCGCTTCATCCCTAACTTCTCCAGTCGAGCTGTTGCCTTGACTGACCTCACTCGTAAGACCAGTCCTAATAAGGTGGTCTGGACTCCCGACTGTGAGACTGCTTTCCGGGATTTGCAGGAGAGCATGTGCCATGAGCCGGTGCTGCAAAGCCCTGACTTCTCCTTGCCCTTCACAGTGCAGACGGACGCTTCAGGCCTTGGCCTAGGGGCTGTGTTGCTGCAAGGTGAGGGGGAGGACAAAAGGCCCGTGCAATATGTGAGCCGCAAACTTTTCCCTCGAGAGACCCGTTACTCCACCATAGAAAAGGAGTGTCTCGCCATTAAATGGGCACTAGACACTCTTAATTTGGTGGGGAAGGAGTTTGTCCTAGAGACAGACCATAGGCCTTTGCAATGGCTCCATCGCATGCGGGATTTTAACTCAAGGATTACTCGCTGGCACTTGTCCTTGCAGCCTTACAAATTTACGGTGAGGTACAGGGCCGGTAAAGACAATGTAATAGCGGACTTTCTGTCGCGCCACGAGATGGACGCTCCTTCTTAAGGAGGGGGGTGTGTGACGGGTGCATACCCACCGTCACGGTAGCGAGGCGCTACCTTTAGTATGCAAACGGACTGAGTGTAATTGTTACCTGTTTGTGTTTGTCCGACGTGTTTATGTGTTCAGTTCACCTCCATACTGTTTTAAAATCATTTGTTAACATTGTCATTCATCATACACCTCTGCCGTAATCCCGTAGCTGTTTTAATTAGTCGACATACCATCAAACACTACGGTGATTTATTGCATGCTACCAACCACTATCATTACATCGCTTACTGTTTACAATCATTTACTATTCACGTTACATATTTCTGTTGAAATAACCACGCAACACAAATGTCTTTGTCTTAACTGTTCCGTTTATTTAGCTTAGTAGATACATGTGTTATCACAGCGTTATGTTTGTCTTACCGGTGTTTCGTCTTGTCTCGTCTTGTTTGTATAAAAGAAGGTGCCGCGACTGTCCCGTTTAAATGTCAGTGAAACCTCCGGGTCAACCGGAAGTGATTCAAACTTTAGGGTATTTTATATTATTTGCTGTTTAATACACATTTTGACTATGTCAAACTGAGCAAGGTAGTGAATTATGGTTTATATGTATTTCTAGTGTAATAGATTGATTGGTGATAGCTGTATTAGCTTTTTCATGATGGATTACCTGGAACACCCCTGTCTTTTGTTCAGAGTTGGTATGTGCCAATCTTAGTGGTGGTTCTCAGGCCTATTTATACCATGCCTTTCAGTTTATCGAGAGAGCAGTAAGTGACAGGACATGAGTTCTATTTGCTCTGGACTATGCTGACTTGTTAAGGTCAGATATTATTGCCGGCTACGATTATGGTATTGATTTGTGACTATCATGTCAATTTTTTGTTTCATTTATTGAAAGTGTTTTTTTTCTATTTTTTTCTTTTGTTTATTTTTATCATCCTAATTGCCAAATATTGGTCTTATTTGGGAATCAATAAAAATTCTCATCCTCAAACGTACTCCTCTGCGTCCTCCTGAGTGTGACAACTTGCTCAAGACTGCACTTCCTGACTTTACCCTTCAACACTACCCTGTTTGTGTATCGTGCTTGTTTAATTGACCTTCTTTGTGTTGCCTGTGTAATGACATTCGTGTGTTTTGGTGCGTAACCAATAAAACCATTCTGAGACAACTTTGCAGTTTGTTACAGTATTATAATCTGTGCTCTGTTTTTTATGGAAGTTGCATAAATCCACATTGTTCTATTAAATGTAGTTTCATAATTAAAAAGCCTTCCAATAGGTTGAATTGGAGCTTTGCTATACCAACGTTATCAAGTGGTTTTAGTTTCTCTCGAGCATTGAATGAACGCTCATACCACCATTTAATTGTATGCCTCTATGTTTGATGACACCAAATTAGCAAGTATTTCCTACTGATTTCAGAAACGTTTGTTTTCTTTTTCTGTCGGTCCGCGGTTCCTTGATCAATTGCGCAGCAAATTATCAGACGAAGCCCCGGGAATAATTTCTCTCCGCGGCTCCGGACCAGCAGTGTCCACGTTACGGCCGGTGCTGGTCCGAGCGGCCCATAGTTCGAGATACGCTGGACTTTGAAAGGCGACAGTACTTTGCAAATGAGCCTAACATCAGCATGTTCAAAACAAGTAGGCTACAGGCACTGTGCGCTAGAGCCCGACCGATAAAGGATTTTGAAGGCCGATACCGATACAAATATTTGTTGATTTAAAAATCCGATATTCCGATATATCGGCCGATATATATATTTTTTTTTTCAGAAACGTGCAACAAAACATTAACAGATTTTCCTAACATTAGTTATTTGTAGTTACTTATGAGTATTGACTAAAATAATATGATAATGCATTTCAAAAACAAACTTTTTAAAAAAAAAATTTAAATAATATTGTCACAGTGGAACAGAGGAACATCGAAATATATTAAAGTTCTGATAAATAAAATGTATAAAAATAGAAACTTAAGTTATGAAACTTAGTCTTTTGAACAAAAACATAATAACAACAACAACCAAATCAAAGTTACCAGTATTAAAAGACTTAGTAAGCTTCATATAACTTTGAACTAAGACTTAATAATTACAAAACATAATGATGACATTATTACTAGGCTATCATCATCATTTGTAGGCCTATTATCATAAAACAAGATAAAGGTCACTGTTCTGCCCAAATAAGTTGTGTGTTCTAAAAAGACTTTAAAAAATGACTAAGTTGTATTTTTCTATGTTAAGGTCATTTATGTAGTTGTATTGTTGCTATTGTGGGGCTTTTGTTCTGACACTGATTGCTATTGGGTAGATCGGAACGTTAGAAGGAAGTGGTAAGAAAGCAGGAAGAATAAGAACGTAAACAAATGCATGGTTGCTACTGTTTTACCTCGTGTGTAAAATCTCTTTTAATCCGTTGGATTGAGCCTTCAGAAAGCAATGACTGTAAGTACTATGAGTTTTGTACATGTTTATAGTTTTTGTATGAATGTTTTCGAGGAATTTTGGTTATTAAATTACTTGCGTGTGTGTGATTATGATTGCGTTAGCATGTTAACTTGTAGGCTAAGCGTTAATAACGTCATACTATGCTACTGTGGCTATATATAGCATACTAAGTGTATTTTCCGTTTTTCTCTTCTTTTTTGTAGTTTCACTTCAATTCAATGTTGTCAAATTGACTTTATGCTGCAAACGAAGTCAATAAAAGGAGCAAGCACGCTCAATTTCCTGGCTCTTGAAAAGGAGTTTGGCTGCCTGTTTAATCTATGTTAACACTGAGGAAGTAGCTGCTACAACACATAGTGAGAGCAGAACAGTTACTCTTAAATGTTTGAGTGTGCGTGTGTAATAATTAGTCCTTATTGCCTTATAAACTACCTTATAATTACACTGTCAGCTTGCTTATCCCTTTACCTGCACTTTTAAAATTATTTCCATCAAGGTACATCAAACCATTTTCAATCATCAGTTGCTGCCTGCCTTCTAAAACCTACTATTTAGTGATCTAAATCCAGTAACTAGTTAATGCTGCGGCTGAACGACAGTCTGCACACTTGGCGTCATTGGATTTCACACACGTGTAAAAGAAAAGCTAACTTTTATGCACAAGCTACGTTTTGCACAAGCTACGTTTGATACTTTTTCTCTGTCTAAATGTTCACTCCTCACACGTCTAACTTACATTTAACAATGCAGGGACTGTAACTACAGATATACTAGTTAAAAATCATTACTTTATTTAGGCAGAATAAGTTTGTTGTGGTTTCCAAGCTCATTAATGTTAACGTTAGCGGTCTTCCACTGATATTCATGGCATTAGCTAGCTTTGTGGTTAGCTAGTCTATGATGAGCCCTAATTTAGCAATGGATAACGTCATACTGCAAATTGTAAAACATACGCTTTCAAAATAACTGGCCGGGGAGAGATGATACATCTCACTGCTATAACTGTCACGCTATTAAAGAAATACATCTTCAGTCACATTGTCAAAAGTTAAAAGGACAGACACAGTCAACTACACTGTAACAACGTAACGTAATTACTAGCTAATTCCTCTTCACTCTCGGCTTATTTAACAGCAGCAAAACTGGACATTGTTTTCACGAATTTTGTCATGTTTATTTGAGTTAAGAGAACTGATGGGGATGTTCTTTTAATTGTTATTTCAAGCAATGTATGTCTCGTGACCAAATCACCATGAACACACTTCACTGATGATCTCACTCGCGGATAACTGGTTCTCTCTGCCCGACTCTGGCTGGATCAGCAGGTTGCAGGATGTGTGGCGCGTTATACACGAATGTTGCCAGCAGGGACGGTGTAGAGTGCCCTCTGGTGGACAAACTATACAACGCCAACACTCATGACATGGTTGAAGGGTGTTTCGTCCGTTTTTATTTTATTTTTAAAATATTCATTTATCGGCCATTATAAATGCAGATACTGATAGTTTGGAAAATGCCTAATATCGGCCGATAATATCGGCCCGCCGATAAATCGGTCGGGCTCTATTTTCTACCTTCCTTACTTTCAATTGCGAATTGAAATTAATGTTAAATGATAACATACATTAGCCTAGAAATCTAGACGCACCCTAGCAATTACATTTGCTGCCAGGGCTAGTTTAGCAACTCTCCGTTGGCTTGTGAGCTCGAAAAATTAAACTTCTATCAGGCCAATCAAATCGTGTATAGAGTTGTTAGGCAGGCTTAACATAATGATTGATGGCAGAGTTGCAACGGTTTGGCTTGAATTCCCTGCTACTTGAAAACAAAGAAGATGGATGTTGCTGTTGGCGAACAGTGTGACACGAGTTAAGTTTTTTTTAAGTTGGCAAACATTTGAACTAGCCAACTAGCTCCGATGATGGGAAAACGCATGGGACTCATAGGGCTGTGTGACGGAGCGATATGCACCCCGTCACTATAAATAGCGCTATGAGCGCCATTGAGTGCTTATGAACATTGTGAGTGTTACATTAAAATAGTGGACTGTTTTACTTCTACTTTAATAAGGACTGAAATAATGTTAAGTAATCGGGTATGAATGCTTTGCAACTGTGACGCGGTTGGGACTTTTGGTATACTAGCGTGGCAACTACTTTATGAAGCGATACAACTCTTAAATGACATTGTCAGCGAGTGCGGGAGATTGCGGGTGTATTGGCATGATGCGCGCCATGCCTTGAGCCTGGCTTTCCACACACTCATCCATTCATTCACACTGGAGAACTTCATACTAATCGCGGAGCTTACCTGCAGCATTACCGATGTCTGCCAAAGCAGAGCACATTGACTGTGGCTTCCTTATTCGCGCAGGAGCGCCAATAAGTGGACTGTACCACATCCAGGAGGGGTGTTTTGCTCCCGTGTTGTATTGTATCATTGTTTCAGCTGCAATGAGCTGTGATATTTAAATGTGGGCATATTAGCGTGTTCAACATGTAAGTTTGTATGTATTATACATGGTTTTGTTACTGAAATGTAATTCCTTCACTTAATTGATTTATGAATGCTGGTTTACTCCTGAGGGGAGGAGTTACTCACTTTATTACCTGTGTTCAGGTAATGGGGAAGTCAGTCTATTCTGGACCTCTGTTGTGAGAGGTTTGTTGACTCAGTGTAATTACAACCTTTTGCTGATATCAAGGATTTTGTTAACGGCAAACTTCATTGAATGTTAAATGTACCAGTCTGTCTTGTCTGTTCACCTGCCGGCAGCTTAAAAATAAATAGTTTTCTTCATACTGGAACAATCTTTCCTGGTGACTGCCTCCACCGCTCAACTCACTACTTCACATTTGGTGGCAGCGAAAAACTCCCAGTGGCTAGGGGGCAGTATAACCATGGACTTTGTACATCAGTATGGCTCCTAGAAAGAAGAAAGCGGGGATGGCTGAAGGCGGAGCTGTTGGTGATGTGCCGCCACCTGGTGGTGGGGATGGTCAGGATGAGGAGCTGAGAAGTATGTTTCGGAACTTCATGATGACGGAGCAAGCGCAAGAGGATCGATACGAGAGAGATATGGCTCGGCAAGAACAGAGATGGAGAGTTCTGCAGCATCAATTCTCTCTTCTTCAAGGAGAGGTGACTCGGGACAGGCGTGAGAGAGGAGCAGCGGCCAAGGGTTTGTCTGTATCTGCTCCTGTATCTACGGTAACCAGTCCTTTGGCAAGACAGGGCGTCCTGGATCAGACGACTGCTTCAAGGGTTCCAGTTCCAGCAGAGGCAGCTCCGGTTGTGGTTCCGGTGGCGGCACCAAGGACCGCAGCACCAGTTCCAGTGCAGGCAACGATTCCAGCGGTGACTCAGGGAGTGGCTCCAGTCATGACAACAGCGGCGGCAGCATCAACAACCACAGCACCAACGGCCAGTGCTCCAGGAGGGGGTCCAGCGCCAGGTGGATTGACTGTTCCGTGGACCCAGTGGGGGGCAGGTATGCACACTTCAGCGTCCTTTCTACCCATGGGGCATTTTCAAAATGACATGGCAAGCCCCCCAGTGTTAAGCCCTGTGGCTGTGGACTACTCACACTTTCCTCACTATGCTGGCTGGAGGGGTCCAAGGTTGCAAAGATATGTGGAAGGTGAAGACATTGAACACTTTTTAACAGCCTTTGAGCGAATAGCTAGTGCAAGTGGTTGCCCTAGAGCAGAGTGGGCAATGCACTTAGTGCCTTTGCTTACGGGGAAGGCAAAAGCAGCTTATATAGCAATGGACTTTGACGAAACAATGGACTATGATAAAGTTAGAATGGCAATACTGGACAAATTTGAAATCAACCCAGAGAGTTATAGACAGCGCTTCCGGTCATTAGAAGTACAGCTGGATGAAACCCCCAAAGAACTGTACACCAGACTTAAGGAGCTCTATGAGAAGTGGGTGTGCCCAAAGGCTCGTTCCAAAGAAGAGATTGGGGAGCTTCTTGTACTTGAGCAGTTTTTAAGAATGGTGAACAGTGAGGTGCGTCTGTGGATTAAGAAGCATGACCCCAGCAGTGCCAAAGAAGCGGTCAGCTTGGCAGACGCATTCATGTCGGCACAGAGAGGCTCAAGACAGTATAAGTTGGGCTCTAGTAGGCCATATGAGGCACCAAAGCCGGGCAGGCCTGAGGGTGGTCAGGTTAGCAGTGAGCGGAGGAGTGAGCGTCCACCCAAAGCTCCCAATGAAGAACCGGTGTGCTATCACTGTGGTCAGACAGGCCACATCAAGCCTAAGTGCCCCCTTAGAAAGCCTAAAGTGTCTCATGTGTGCTACATTCCAGATGGTGAGGTCACTGATTGTCTGGGAGAGCAATGGGAGTCAATGGTGGAAGTGACAATTGATGGGAAGCAGCTTAAGGCCCTGATTGATACTGGTAGCAGCCAAACTTTAGTTGGGGTTAAATGGGCTCCACACTGTGAAGATACGCTGTGTACATGGAGATGTGATTTCATATCCTACAGCAGACATTTATATGCAAATTGGTGAGCAGGAGTACTTGGTGTCGGTGGGTGTAGCTGAGCACTTACTGTATCCAGTGGTGTTGGGCAAAGACATTCCAGGTCTGTTGGAGCTGGTTGAGCCTGTGAAGCCCTGCAATATGGTGGTGACGAGGGCGAAGATCAGGGAACGGGGAATTGTCAATGGGATGTGTTGCCATTTCCGGAACACCCACCGAAGGTGCTGAAGACCCGGAGCCAACAGAGACGTGAGCGGTTCAGAGGAACAAGGGTCCAAGAGACACTCCCACTGCCGGAGTCAGGTGAGCACACCTCAGTTGCCCTTTCTCACAAAATCAGAGAGCTGCATAAAGCTGATGACACACTTAAGTCCTGCTTTAAAGACTTAAACTCAGATTCAGAGGGAAATGCAGAAGCCACTAAGTTCAGACTGAAGCAGGGTATCCTGTATCGCCACGGGGATGGGGGAGAGCAGCTGGTTGTACCTAAATCACTCCAATCTACAGTGCTAGAGCTGGGACACTCGGTACCGTGGGCTGGTCACTTGGGGCAGAACAAGTCATGGGAAAGAGTGGCCAGAAGGTTTTATTGGCCAAACATGTACTCAGATCTCATTGAGTTTTGCAGGACCTGTCCAGAGTGTCAGCTGACAGCGCCAGGCCGGAAGAGCTGCAGAGCACCACTAATCCCTATGCCTATCATTGAGGTACCATTTAGGAGAATTGGGATGGACATAGTGGGTCCCCTGGAGCAGAGCAGAAGAGGCAACCGCTACATCCTGGTGATCGTGGATTACGCCACGAGATATCCGGAAGCATTTCCCCTGCGACAAATCAAAGCAAGGCAAGTAGCCAATGCATTACTTCAACTGGTCACAAGGGTGGGGATTCCACAGGAGGTACTGACTGACCAGGGCACCAACTTCACATCCAAGTTGCTGAAACAGGTCTATCAGTACTTAGGCATTAAGGGAATCAAAACTACACCATACCACCCGCAGACTGATGGCTTAGTGGAAAGGTTTAATCAGACACTGAAGAATATGTTGCGCAAGTTTGTTGCAGAGTCAGGAGCCGACTGGGATGAATGGCTACCATACCTGCTATTTTCCTAACGAGAGGTACCACAAGCTTCTACAGGCTTCTCCCCATTTGAGCTGTTATATGGAAGACAGCTGAGGGGGCCATTGGACATCTTGAAGGAGGCATGGGAAGGCCAGCAGCCACAGCAAGGTATGAACATTCTGTCGTACGTCCTGAAAATGCGCAACAAAATGGAATATCTTGCAGAGCGGGTCCAGGAGAACATGAGGGCAGCCCAGGCAACTCAAAAGAGCTGGTACGACAAAGCTGTGAGGGACCGCTCATTCAAGCCAGGCCAACAAGTTCTACTGTTGCTGCCGACAACTGAGATCAGCCTCTTGGCAAAGTGGCAGGGACCTTTTACAGTCATCCGCAAGGTAGGCTCTGTCACTTATGAGATCAGCATGCCAGGAAGAAGAAAAGAAAAACAGATCTTCCACATTAACATGCTGAAGGAGTGGCGACCGCGGGAGGCAACAGTGGAGCATCATCTCTTGGCCAGGAAAGTGGAAGAAGAGGAGGACCAGGATGAGCAGTTCTTCCCAGTGGAACAACGACAGGAGGTGAGCCTAGATCTGTCTCATCTTTCCCCAGGGCATCAACAGGAGCTGGAGGCGTGTATACCAGAGGGGCTTGTCTCGGAGATTCCAGGGAAGACAGAGCTGGTTCAGCACCATATCAGGCTCAAGGCACCTGGACCGGTGAGACTGCCAGGATATCGCATCCCTGCTCAGCTTCTTCCCAAAATCAGACAAGAAGTGGAGACCATGTTGGAGATGGGGATCATTGAGCCCTCCCACAGTGAATGGTCATGTCCAGTTGTGCTGGTTCCTAAAAAAGATGGCAATTTGAGATTTTGCATGGACTTTAGGCAGCTTAACTCAATATCTGCTTTTGATCCTTACCCTATGCCCAGGGTTGATGAACTCATAGATCGGCTAGGGGGCGCCAAATATCTTACTACCCTGGATCTGAGTAAGGGATATTGGCAGGTGCCCCTGACAGATTGCACAAAGGAATTGACTGCCTTTAGAACTCCATTCAAGTTCTTTCAGTACACTATGATGCCTCTTGGCCTACAGGGGGCGCCAGCTACATTCCAGCGCCTTATGGATAGGGTACTGGAGGGGGAAGGAGAAGGAATACGCATCAGCGTACCTTGACGATGTGGTGGTCTTCAGTCGGACATGGAAAGATCATCTGACCCATGTCCGGGATGTTCTGCAGAGGATCTAGACAGCCGGACTGACGGTGAATCCAAATAAGTGTGCCATGGCTCAATGTGAGGTACAATACTTGGGGTATGTTATTGGTGGGGGGACCATTAAGCCCCAGTTGAGTAAAGTAAGTGCCATTCTAGACACCCCAAGACCAACTACGAAGAAGCAGGTGCGTTCTTTCCTGGGTGTAGTAGGCTGGTACAGGACTTTGCCAATAGAGCTGCCCCATTAATTGAATTGACCTGTAAGTCAGGTGCTAACCAAGTTCCCTGGTCTGAAGATTGTGACAAGGCTTTTAATGATTTGAGGAGTTGTCTTTGCAGTGATCCTATTTTGCAGAATCCTGACTTCAGCCAGCCATTCACCGTGCAGACAGATGCCTCAGGAGTGGGCCTTGGTGCGGTGTTGCTGCAGGGGGAGCCAGGACAGCAAAAGCCGGTGGTGTACCTCAGCCGAAAACTCTTCCCACGGGAACTCCGGTATTCAACGGTGGAGAAAGAATGCCTGGCGATCAAGTGGGCCCTGGAGTCGCTGAAATACTACCTGGTGGGCAAGGACTTTATCCTGGAGACAGATCACTGCGCTCTGAAATGGCTACATCGGATGAAGGACACCAACTCCAGGGTGACCCGGTGGTACATCTCGCTACAGCCCTTCAACTTTGAAGTCCGGTACAGAGCGGGACCAGAGAACATCACAGCGGACTACCTTTCTCGGTTTTCGAGGACGAAAATCCTTGAGGAGGGGGTAATGTGACGGAGCGATATGCACCCCGTCTCTATAAATAGTGCTATGAGCGCTTTTGAGTGCTTATGAACATTGTGTGCGTTACATTAAAATAGTGGGCTGTTTTACTTCTACTTTAATAAGGACTGAAATAATGTTAAGTAATCGGGTATGAATGCTTTGCAACTGTGACGCGGTTGGGACTTTTGGTATACTAGCGTGGCAACTACTTTATGAAGCGATACAACTCTTAAATGACATTGTCAGCGAGTGCGGGAGATTGCGGGTGTATTGGCATGATACGCCAAAGCAGAGCGCATTGACTGTGGCTTCCTTATTCGCGCAGGAGCGCCAATAAGTGGACTGTACCACATCCAGGAGGGATGTTTTGCTCCCGTGTTGTATTGTATCATTGTTTCAGCTGCAATGAGCTGTGATATTTAAATGTGGGCATATTAGCGTGTTCAACATGTAAGTTTGTATGTATTATACATGGTTTTGTTACTGAAATGTAATTCCTTCACTTAATTGATTTATGAATGCTGGTTTACTCCTGAGGGGAGGAGTTACTCACTTTATTACCTATGTTCAGGTAATGGGGAAGTCAGTCTATTCTGGACCTCTGTTGTGAGAGGTTTGTTGACTCAGTGTAATTACAACCTTTTGCTGATATTAAGGATTTTGTTAACGGCAAACTTCATTGAATGTTAAATGTACCAGTCTGTCTTGTCTGTTCACCTGCCGGCAGCTTAAAAATAAATAGTTTTCTTCATACTGGAACAATCTTTCCTGGTGACTGCCTCCACCGCTTAACTCACTACTTCACAGGCTATCCAATTGCGTGCAGAGGGAATTTGAAAGACAACCTATTATCCCGCCCCTCGGACCTAGCACTGCGAACGGTGAGTCCCCAGACCCTACATTTAAATGTGGGTCTGGCTCGTCAGGTTAGACATACATAGGTCTGCAGTACAAATGTTTTTTAAATTGTAGCTGAAACGAGTACAAAGGATCTTTAATCTATTCATTGAATTCATCGTCAGAACAGGAGCACAGAGGATGCCATCTCTATGGCACTTCACTCTGCCCTGTCCCACCTTGACAATAGCAACACCTATGTAAGAATGCTGTTCATTGACTTCAGCTCAGCGTTCAACACCATCATCCCCTCCAAACTGATCACCAAACTCAGTGAACTGGGCATCAATACCTCCCTCTGTAACTGGATTCTGGACTTCCTAACCAACAGACCTCAGTCTGTTAGGTTAGATAACCGCACATCCTCAACCATCACCCTGAACACCAGTGTACCACAGGGATGTGTGCTGAGCCCTCTCCTCTACTCCCTCTTCACCTACGACTGCACACCTGTACATGGCTCTAACACCATTGTCAAGTTTGCAGATGACACTACGGTGATTGGGCTCATCAGCGACAACGATGAGACGGCCTACAGGGAGGAGGTCCAGCACCATTGTGGTGCACTGATAACAACCTGGCTCTCAACACCAAGAAGACCAAAGAGCTCATTGTGGACTTCAGGAAGTCTAAAGCTAGCACACACACACCCATTCTCATCAATAGGACTGAGGTGGAGCGTGTCACCAGCTTCAAGTTTCTGGGTGTCCACATCTCTGAGGACCTCTCTTGGACCCTCAACCTTTCTACCCTGATCAAAAAGGCTTACCAGCATCTCTTCTTTCTGAGGTCCATCTGTCTCCTCAGATCCTGGTGAACGTCTACCGCTGCAACATTGAGAGCATCCTCACCAACTGTGTCAAAGTTTGGTATGGCAACTGCTCTGCCCACAACCGGAAAGCACTGGTGGTGAAAACTGCCCAACGTATCACCGGTTCCTCACTCCTCGCACGCCAAGTGATGCTTGCGTAACGCATGCATCATCAAAGACTGTTCTCACCCCAACCACAGGCTGTTCACTCCACTCCCCTCCGGGATGCGTTACAGGTCTCATCGCATCCGAACCAGCAGGTTCAGAGGAAGCTTCTTTCCTGCGGCTGTCACCCTACTGAACTCTAGCTCTACATACCGGTGACATCCAACAAACTAAGCCCCCATCACCCCCTGCCCCACCCCCGCCTGATGTCTCCTTGTCTTTGCCTGTTGAGGTGTCCACGACCATGGCAACCTTGACAGGGACAACAAGGAGGCGGACATCCCCTAGCCCCCCCCCTCCTATAACTGCACTACCCTATCCCACCCATAGTGTCTATTTATTTACAAATGAACATACTGTAATTACACTTATACTGTACATAGCCATATTCTACTGCTTTTCATCCTGCACATACACTTATTATTAATATTATTGTAATGTTACTGTTTCTGCACTACAATGGTACTGTTACCACACTGCACATAGTTGTACATACTGTACATATCTGTCTATATGGTTCATAGTAAATATCCATATTTATTCCGTTTTTCTGTAATATATTCTGTTAATACACTGCATATATCTATATTGTTCTTACTACTACTATAATGGTACTGCCACTACATTGCACATAGGCCTACCTGTAAATGTTGTTCATACATTGTTCATATTACATAGCCATATTTATTCTGCTCTTATAAGGTAACTGCTAATACACTGCACATATTTATATTTAATTTATACTACTCTAAACCACCTTCTGCAAAACAACTGTATACTACTGTCTACACTGCACTATATTTCTTGTCCTTTCTATGCACCAGCTGCCTATATTGTGTATATCACATTGCACTTTTTTTTTTTGCACTTCTGGTTCGACGACTGCATTTCGTTGTCTCTGTACTTGTTCTCTGCACAATGACAATAAAGTTAAATCTAATCTAATTTAATCTAAAAAATTATCTGCCTCTGTTTTGCCTCTTTACGGATCATGCTATGAATAGCAGCAGCAATGTCTGCAAAAGTTGAGACATTGTTATTGACCTTCTGGACCAGAGACATTCCATCAATGATTGTTGCTGTATTATATTCATCTGGAAGATTATCTGATAGTGATGCAAGTTTCTGCAAATGCTTTGTAAGTGCTGCTTTAGAGGTTTTCCTTGGGGTCCCCTCAGGTGTCGCCAATGACCATGGTTAAGGTCCAAGAGGGTAACAAAAGACTTCTCTCATGTCCAGTCTTTAACATGATGGTCTTGCCATGTGCCTGTGTTTTCTTTTTTGACTCATGCCACATAAATGTCTTTAAATTTTGCTTTGTCAATGTATCATGGAATTTGTGCTTAGGTGTATCTGACTCCAGACTCAAACTTGCATCTTTGCCTGTAGTATGAGCCTGAATCAGATCATCCCTAACCTCTTGTGTTGCTTTGCCTGCTGTAGATATGCAAATTAACTCATGTTCCTCTGAAAATGGATTGATCCAATTTCAGTTTCTGTCTCATCAGATCTAAATGATGTTTTCTAAACAACGTTCGGGAGGAGCCCTTAGGGATGATTGACAGCAATTAACTCACCTGTCTTCCGCCGCCAGCAGGGGCGTAGCCAGAACATTATTTCTGGGGGGGCCAGCTTGGGCCAGTCTTATATTTGGGGTGGCACTTGATTGTCAAAAACTACTATTTAAAAACTCACACACCGCGTCACTCAGAGTAGCGGTTTTCCCGCGGCTCGTCAGGCTATAAACAATGGATTGAATTTCCTTATGGACACTAATAATGTCTTATTGATAATCCTTGTTATTGAGATGGATGCTTAGATAATGTGCAAGTGCGATGTGTCATGATTATGTGAGGGGGTTAGGGACCTTAACATGAGACGGGGATGTTTTTAGTGAAAATTACAGAAAGACACAATATGGATTGTCATTTTAGGTGATAATTTATTTAGGTAAACCATAGTATTTTAAGTGCAATTTATTCACTTTAAATTCTATTTATTTGTGCTAATATAACATATTTAAAGATAATGAAGAAAAAACATTACAACAGAAATAAATAACAAGAACACACATTTAATAACATTGCAGGCTCATGCCCCATAATACACTCTAGTGTATTAATATCAATAATATGTACAATGTAACGTGTACAGTATCATTACAAACAGTAGTAGACTACAACAGTATCACAAACAAAGAACAATATCACTAGCTTACTGAATAGTGATATCGATTTTGCATACTGAATCAAAGAGATTGATGCAGAATGGTAACACAGCACTGGTGGTTTATGGGTTGCAGTACTGAAGACAGCTCTGACAAACCAGGTCTAGAAGGGGCACTCTTTGCTTGTGCTTGTGTGTGTGTGTGTGTGTGTGCGTATGTGAGTGTGTGAGAGAGAGAGGAGAGGTAGATCCATGTAACCATCCATGTGTTTGTTATTTTTGAGAAATATCTGAGTGTCAGTGTGAGAAGCTGAGAGCAGATATGTCTAAATGTCAATAAATAACTAGATGTCTAAATAGAACAGACATGTAATAACATTGCAATACTCATGTCCCATAATACACTCTACAGTAGGTAGGCCAGACAAAATAGAAGAAAAACAAAAGATGTAAGATGAACAGTATCACTAGCTCGTCCTCTTTATTGATGAGGCTGTTTATGATCCAGAACTGGCAGGCATAACATAAACAGATACTGGCTACTTAGCTGAGTTTAGAGTAGCTGTATTCTCCGGTTATGATGATTACAAGCAAATCGATCAACAAACTCATCTAAATTTAAAGACGCTGCCCTCCTGTATTCTATGCTCAACACCCCGAGATCACTCAGCCTATCCTCTCCCATTGTAGTTCTCAGGTGTGTTTTGACAAGCTTCAAGCAGGAAAAACTGCGTTCACAAGCAGCTGTACTGACAGGTATTGCCAGTGCAATTTTGCAAAGCCTGGAGAAAACATCAAAGACCTCCTGGTACGGTTCAATAAACGCTGCCAGGTCTACAATTGCAGGTGGTCTCTGCATCCCTTGTTTTAACTTCCGATCTAAAACTCTTTTAATTTGGTAGAGCTCATGCTCGAGGTCGACAAGGTCACACCCATACAATTTGGCAAATGCAAAAAGGCTATCTTTGTCTAAGAAGCTTTTGCTACTTGGATTTAAAGCTTGTATTCCATGCATTATGTCACAATTCTGATTGGAGAATCTGTTCCTGAGCTCACTGAGCATTCGGTCCAAAACCAGGTTAAAGATTCCTGTCCTGTAATAATCTTTACCGCTGCCTGTTTCTCGGCTGCCTACAGTTGACATAACATGGCATCCCTGTAGCTGTGAACTTAGTGTTCTCTTACGTTTTGGAACAGTGTCTATAGAGACATCACATTGCTTTGCGAGCTCCAAAACAGTGTCCCACAAATCACCAAACATCTGCTCACTCTTGTAAGATTCAAATGTGCTAATAAGTGCCTCCACAAGGTCCACTGCTTTGGCCAAATCAAGAGAGGAAGACTGGAGCATGTCCGATAGTAATTTTGCATCTCCCAAAAGTTTCTTAAATATGGCAAGAAATACAATGAATTGGAAATCAATTTGAGGCAAAAGGCCTCTGGCACCTACTGACCTCTCGCCACTGTTCTCATCACTCAGTTCCTCAAGCACTTTTACAACTGCTGGCAACCTATCCCACAAATTACGGCAGGCATAATATCTGGAAGCCCACCGTGTGTCACTCAACGCTGGCAACTCTCTGGGTGAACCTGAATACATGTCCCGTTGCACCTGTAACCATTTGGGATGCACTGCCGATCCAGACATGTAGACGTACAGCTGTTTTAATAAGGAAAAGAAGCATTCAGCCTCTGGTATCCCTCTCACGGTGCAGCATACCCTCCGTCTGTATAGGTAGCTTTTTTCCAGTTTTTGAAACCTGAACCTGAAGTAAATGTAGACTCAACATGGCCAGGTAAACTGAAATGCCTGCAAGCATAGCAAAAGGTAGAGTCTTCGCTTATGGAGTATTCTAACCAGGGGTGGACTGCATACCACTCACCCTTGAAGCTCCTGTTTCGGTCTCCTTGGAGTGTCTTGGGGAAATTGAGTTGAGGTTGTGCTGGAGCTTCACCCCTGGACATGGAAATGTCTGTAAAACACCAAAGAATTACATTAGTATCAGCTTTTAACATAAATGCTACCCACTTCCAATGACATTTTGTTCTTTTGTTGTCTTTTTTAAAAAAAAACATGCTATCATTAACATTTTACAGATTGAATAAATATATGTTTATTATATGGCCAGCCTAAAATTATTTTTGTTTGCCATAACCTGACCAACCCTGTCCCTTTCATCAACTACTGATAACCACGTACATGGAGGGCAGACTTGTTTATCATGTGTGCCTGCTGCTTCATTCAATGTAATTTGTTCTCTTCTCCCAGAATCACTCTCCTCCTCCTGCTCTGTCTCTGACAACTCATCTCCTGAACATTCACTGGCTCCTTCCCTTTCTGCACCTGCTCTGCTTTCTCCACTAGCTCTTTCTGTTTCCCTGACATCTCTTTCTGCGACATTCTCTGTTGTGCTTGTTGCTGCTTGCGGGTCTCTGGTGCGTGTGCTGGCAAAAAAAGCATGGATTTTCCTGTCTCCCCCTGAGGCACTTATCCTTTTCATTGTAGCATCTTTAAAGAAACGTTTTGCATAACATTAACTATAGACTGCTTTTATTTAAATTTCAAGTGTAAACTAATGACAGTCTGTGACTTAGGGCTAAGCTACACCAGGCACGCTACTTAAGTGTTCTGTTCGCGTTGCCTCTACTGCAACAATTAGCTTCCAATGGAAGTAGCTAGACTACACTATGGCTACATCAGACAAAAAAATAGACCATTAGTCTCAAATGGATTTTTTCGCGTCGCGAACGGAACGCTTCAGTTACGTGCACTGGTGTAGCTTAGCCCTAAGTGACACATTGGAATTGACTTAAGCTAACTAGCTAGTGCTAGCTCGCTAGCCAGAGATAATCATAACAGTTTGCAAAAATAACAGCAGCAGCCCAACTCTACTCACTCTGCTACCCTTCCTCTGTGTCGACACATTACACATTAAACTGAGTGGGAAGATAACTATATGATCTTATAATTTCAATTATCCCAGTTTCAAGTATCACCAACTTACTCACCTGTTAGTTACAGTGGTATCCAGTGGTTATCTGCTAGTCTCCATGCTGTCAGGCACATTATGCAGGCACATAACATCTTGCACTGTTGATGGGGGGCGTGACCCAATATGTTGCTAATATGGGGCTTGTAGCATAAGTGACAAATTACTTGATTAAAAAAAAATATATTCCATACATGTCAGCTTACTTTAGACCGTTTCTGTTCAGGAGGTTTTTTTTTAATTATTATTTATTTTCCCCCTCCTCAGACTGGGGGTGGGGCCGTGAGGTTGGGGGGGCCGGCAGGGGGGCCGGGCTTTGACCAATGGGGGCCGCGCCCCCCCCCCCCCGGCCACCACGTAGCTCCGCCCCTGGCCGCCAGGGTATTTAAGCCGGCCTCCTTATCCATACGTCACACGCCGCGACGCTTGCAAAATTATTGGAGTCGCAAAGCCTCGGTAGGCAGACGTAATGGAGCTGGGTCTTTTTACTACTAACCATCCAAAAGCTACATCCAGTCGAAAGATTATCCAGGTAACTCGAAATGCTCTACATTCTAACATGGCTCGCCACGCCAAGCGTCTAAAGTTCGTAGGCTATCCACTAACGTTATCCAGCGGAGGCCTATCTTCCGAAGATCACTCAATCCGCAATCCGTGTTGGCATCGGAAACGAACAGGTCTTGTTCAATCACTTCCTATAGTTGTCCAGTGACTTCTCATAAACTGATACTAGCGTTGTTGGATATTTAAGCTACTTATAACAAACTGATAAGCCTCAACCTTAAGTGCCCAGTATTTCCGCTGGCTTGTTTAAACCATGGCGCTGCGTCGCAGATGTCAGCAATTATTAAAGCGATAGTACACATTTGTTATTCGCGTCAAGCAACGCAGACAGCAAGGACCGTGATTGGTCAACTCGTCCCGTGTCGATGGCCGACGTTTCATGTAGCTTCTATGGGGTATAGCAACAAGCTAGTTCACTGATATAAGCTTTGCAATAAACTCAAGTCATATTTGGTTACAATGACTGGTTATTCGTATGTTTTAAAATTAGCACTTCGCCAGCAAGCAGTGCTTTGTGGACAGTTGCGCTAAGTTTGCTCTCAGCAGGCCCTCAAACCCCAGTCTACAGCCAGAACATATTAATGACACTCCTTGAACACCGATTTATTGTTTCATTCCATGTCAACACCGCAGCATCTCCGCCGTACTTCCGGATCCGACTCCACTTCTTCAGACGGCCCCGGTAGCGACCGCGTCGCTACTCCCTCCGCCCCCTCTTCCCCTTCCCCACCCACTTCCCCCAGCCAGGACCCGGTCCAGGGCTGCCCCTCTTCCAGTTGTTCCGACGACTGCTCCCTCCCTTCCCCCTTTTCCCCCCTCCCCATTCCATTCCCGGAGTCACGTCTGTACAGCACGCCACGACTCATGAAGAGGCATTCGTTCAAACTCACCTCGCTAGCTCCCTATTTTCTTTACTAGTTAGCGAGCACCTGGTCTCAGCCGGCTCCGGAAGCGACCGCGTCGCTACTCCCTCCGCCTCCTCTTCCCCTTCCCCACCCACTTCCCCCCAGCCAGGACCCGGTCCAGGGCTGCCCCTCTTCCAGTCGTTCCCTTCCCCCCTACCCCTACCCATCCCTTCCCCGGCTCCGCGCTAGACCAGCCCGCCGCAGCGGGTTATCAGCACTCCGCGAGTGCTTCGGATCACGACGTCCCATTCCGGCTCCCCAGCTATTCACTAGCCACAGCAAAGGCCCTTCGACCACCTCCTCACGCCGCACGTTCCAGCTTTAACACCCCGTTCCGTCTACCCAGCTATTCATTAGCCACAGCCATTTCATTCCATCTGGATACTCGCCATTCATGCTATTCATGCCTTATCATGCCTTATCTGCCTATCATGTATTATGTGTTGTATGTCGTATCATGCTGAATATGTCATGTTCCAAGAACCTGCTCCAAGAACCACGCAGCAACTGCTCCGCCGAGCTCCTGCAACCCTGCTACAACGGCTCCGCTGAGCCCCAAGACCCATGCAGCAAAGCTACACAGAGCTACAGGACCCATGCAACGACAGCTTCGCTGAGCCTCAAGAACCATGCAGCAACAACTACTCTGAGACCCAAGACCCATGCAACGACTCCTTCGCTGAGCTCCAAGAACCACGCAGCAACTGCTCTGCTGAGCTCCTGTAACCCTGCTACAACGGCTCCGCTGAGCCCCAAGACCCATGCAGCAAAAGCTACACCGTGCTCCAGGACCCACGCAACGACTGCTTCGCTGAGCCTCAAGAACCATGCAGCAACAACTACTCTTGAGCCCCAAGACCATGCAACAGCAGCTACGCTGAGCCCCAAGACCCATGCAACGACTGCTTTGCTCAGCCCCAAGAGCCATGCAGCAACAACTACGCCGAGATCCAGGACCCATGCAACGTCGGCTCCACCAAGCCCCAAGAACCATGCAGCAACAACTACGCCGAGCTCCTGGACCCATGCAACGTCGGCTTCACCAAGCCCCGAGAACCATGCAGCAACAGCTACGCTGAGCTCCAGGACCCATGCAACGATGGCTTCGCTGAGCCCCAGAACCATGAAACGATGGCTTCGCTGAGCCCCAGAACCATGCAGCAAATACACCAAGCTCCACGACCCATACAGCAGCAGCTACACCGAGGCCCAAGATCCGTGCAATGACTGCTCTGCCGAGCCCAAAGCCCCATGCAGCAACAGCTCCACCGAGCCCCAGGACCCAGGCAACGACGGCTCCACCGAGCCCCAGGACCCAGGCAACGACGGCTCCAACGAGCCCCAGGACCCAGGCAACAACAGCTCCATGAGCCCCAGGACCCATGCAGAAGCAGCTCCGCTGAGCCCATAGGACCTTTAGGAACAGCTCCGCCAAGGTTCAGGACCCATCTAATGACTGCTCCGCTGAGCCCCAAGACCATGCAGCAACGTCTCGGCTGAACCCCGAGACCCTCGTGGCAGCAGCTCTGCTGAACCCTGACACCCATCGTTCCCACGGTTATGCAATACACAAATGTCCGCCGCTGAGCAAGCGCAACGAAGATCCACTCTTGTGTACTTGCTGCTTGCCTTGCTATACTTCGCAAGGGGTTTATGTCACAGCACTCTGATTCACCCTCCATCATGTTTACCGGCCTCCTTTGGGCTGCTGAGATGTAGTGAGTCTACATGCCCCCTGTCTCATTTCATTCCCGATGGCAGATCTTGAGTTAGACCAGGACACAATACGTTTACTACCAATCAGACTAAACCGATCAGTTCCGAAAAGGACACTCCTTTTCATATCCAACTCTGCCTCAGATCCTCAGCTTTCATACCCATCACACTACATCTCATATCGGTCAGCTCAAGCATCGCCTATTAGCCCGCTCTCTCCATCTCAGATGAAGGGTACCCATCACTCGTCACAGGTTCCAGACTCTAATATATATCCTTGTCAAATCCGGTTCCCGCAGGCCGCTACTCTGTGCATCCAGGATAGGAGCTGCTACTACAGCTGCATGCATTGGCCTATCAGAGCAGCAATCAAATACTGAGCCGTTGGTCCACAGATGCCTTTCTGTACATCCACTCCATCTAGTGGATCTATGACTTGCTAAGCAAGCGCAAATGTTATTTTGGTAGTGGCCTTCCTTTCTGCTCTTTTGGGGTGCAAGCGGCCATCGCTCTATCGCGATCTCCGCTTCAGGCATTCCATGACCACGGCCAGCTACCATGCCAAACACGCGCTAAGCTTATACACTCAGTATAGCAATCATGCCGACGGGCGAACTAGTGAACTGTGTAGAATTTTTAAAACTGTTGTAAATGTCTGTAGATCAAGTCTTAATAATAATAAAATAGTTATTATTTCTTTTCAATGGAAATTTTAACATCAGCTGAAAGACAATTTTAAGTATGATAATAATAATAATAATAATAATAATAATAATAATAATAATTGTACATAATGATAACAATGTGTAAAGTATGAATATTTTCACCAACCAGTTCATCTACATCTCATTCCAATATTCTTACTAGTCAAAAGTACAACTGAAATGTATAATGTAGATCATTTTAGCACCTGTGAAGCAATTACCATAATTTCCCAACTATTAGCTGCAGCTTATACATTGATTTTGCAAAATTTCTTCAGCTATGAGGTTAATACACGGGGGCAGTTAATATGGTATATGGTTTTGTTTCTTTTAACTTGTATAAAACACTGTCCTGCGGCTTATACACAATACAGCTAATACACAGGAAATGACTATGTATTTCATGTGCCCTGGACATTATGAAATTATAATATTTATGTTAAGCTGGGTACATGTGGTGATGTCAACAATTTTCATATGGTATTCCTTGAATGTAAAGGTAATATGTGATTGTTAATCATGATGTTTTGATCTCTTGGAATATCTCTTATGGGTAGTTTCAATAAAATACTAATTTACAAATTTTCCTAATAGTACATTTACAAATAGTAAATAGCATAGCAATGCAGACCTATGTAATCATTTGTATTTCAAGTCTCTGCTGGGAGGTAGAAAGGTAGAAATACATTGATTAATGAGGTAGTGGGCATTTCAATTAGTGCTGCAACACGTTGTGTCTCTGAAAACGTAGATTTGCTCATTATTACACATAAATCTTGAATTTTATCAACCAAAATGAAGGGCAAAATCACATAATGCTTCAAAATATGTATGCCAACATCAAACACCACATATGCATCAGTAATAATGAGGTTTGGATTATTGTCTGGGCTCTTATGAGTGGTTTAACAAAAAAAAGCCAATAGGCGGAATTTCCTTTTTCAACTTCAACTTTGAAGGCCTGTACAACCACAAAGCTACAAGATCCAACTTGCTATCATACCATTTTATACTCCAGAGATATGTAGCTTTCAGAAAAATATAGTGAGAATTTGCCCCCCCAAGTGGTAGTGACACGCCCCTTTTTGGGCCTGTGGCTCATGGACTAAATGTTCTAATGATCTACTAGAGTAAGGTCAATGACATTTCATTTTTATAAATATTGAGTCTAGTGCCATAACCATTATTTAAACATACAAGCATTTTATCATTCATCATTTCTTCAACAGCTTCGCCGTTCAAGTCTGTCTGTTTACTGCCCCATAAACTATTGTGAGCAATGAAGTCACCACACCAGATCTCTCTGTGGCTTTCCGTAAGAACACTTTTTAATAATTCATTAGTAAGTGCTTTACATGGATTATAATAATTAATAATAGTAAATGTACCACTATCTTTATTAAATATTTCAGTTATTACACATTCATGGTCTTTAGATTCAATGTGTTTGTACGCTATTCCTAATTTAATAAATGTCATACATCCACCACCTCTACCTTTTTCTCTGTCACATCTGATGCTATTGTATCCTTTTAGAATAAAGTCAAGGTGTGGCTTTAGCCATGATTCTTGGATACATATAATTTCAGGCTTCTCTTGTAAATTATGTATATATCTCTTAAAATTACGTCGGGTCGTAGCTTAGTACTCACTATATGTGGAGGTACCGCCATCTGCTGGCCAAGATCAACCTTCATTTCCCAGCCCGCCCCATTTTTCAACTGGCCGGTTTTACACCTGGCCTTCGCGGAACAAGGTTTATCCCCCTGACGTACAAAGTTAATTTGCCTTACCCCTTTACTAGCTGCTAATGAATTGACTTCTCTCCTTTTATCCTCTATTGCCGCTGCCAGACATTTCAATACCTGGTTATGACGCCACGTATACCGCCCCTGGGTGAGACTTACCTTGCACCCTGATAGGATATGGTGGAGACTGCCCACACACGAGCAAAGTATGCATTTATCCTTCTCACCAAACCATTGACTTAAATTCTTGGGAGTTGGGAGCACATCATATGTAGCACCTAACATAAATCTGATCTTACCAGCTTCCATGCCCCATAGATCTTTCCATTTAATCCGTCTTTTTTCCACCCCTTCCCAGTTCACCCACTGCCCTTGTTTTGCCTGCGACACTGCCTTAGTACATCTTACAGCCTCCTGTCTATGCATTTCCTCCACTACCATTTTCCTCTTTTCTCCTGCAGAAGCCTTACTCCACAAGGGTTTACTTACACCCACCCCTCAGTAGACTAATTGGCCTAAATTGATTAATCTCCACTGCGTCCTTTTCTTTGGGAATAAATATTCCCCCAGCTCTCCGCCAAGCCATGGGAATACTCTGCTTTTTCCAAACTATCTTTATTAATTGCCATAGAAATCTTAAAACATCTGGTGCAGTCTTATACAACCGGTAGGGCACTCCATTAGGTCCCGGGGCTGAACAGGCCCTTGCACGTTTTATTACTTCTTGCACCTCTTTCCACCTTGGTGGACTATCGTCGCAGTGGCTACTTAATTCACCAATAGGTGAGATATCAGCAGGAAGTACCATCTCTCTGAACCTCTCCCTATCTTTGTGCACTCCCTCTAAATACTCCTCAAGCTTCTGCTTAGGTTCCAAAAGACTACCACTCTTCTGCATTACGAATAAAGACTTAACAAACTTAAATGGGTCTTTATAGAATGCTAGTCGAGCTCGTGATTTCTTCTTCCTATTTTTCCTAATATTTTCAGCTCTTCTTAGCACTGCCAACCGCTCCCTCACATCTGCCTGTAGACAGTCAATACCTTCCTTCTCATCATCTGTAGCTTTTCTCCACTGCTTCTTAAGCTGCCTCCTCTCCTTGAAAAGTTTATCTATCACCTGCTGGCGCCTAGATTTGACTACCTCATGTTGCCGTTTTGTCCTTATCTCAATAGTCCCAAATCTTTCCTTACCATAGCTATAAATAATGTCTCCCATTTTCTCTAATTTGCTTTCAGCCGTCCCCTTGAGCTGACCCAGGATACTGACCAAATCACTATTAACATCTTCCCACATTCTACATTCTGCTGCGCCTGGCCATCTAACCCCAGGCCTATGACCATTAATCTTCTCCCTCCTTGGCTGACTGGCCTCTCTTTCTGCCTCAGTGCTAGAACTTTCCTCAACAACAGGGGTACTGATGTCCTGCGAACTGTGGGTTTCTTCCTGTCGCTGAACTTCAACCGGCTATTTAATAGTAAATAGCACTGTTACTTGTTATCAGGAGTGGAAAGTGCCAGAACAGATGAGGAGGTTGAGGCAGAAGCTGGAGTTAGTGCAGGAAACACTGAGGTAGAACAAACAGAAAGCCATGTAGCCTATATATTCTCTGTTGGGTTGTAATCAAAATTAAGTTTTAAATAAAGTTAACACGTTTTCTGAAAATTTTGTTCCATGTGCCCTTTTTAAAAATGTGAGCCCCTGCCCTCTCAAAGGTCTCTGCACGCCCCTGTTGAGAACCACTGCTCTAATGATGAATTAAGTGTGTTAATGCTTAATTAATACTTACTGTAAATAATGCTAAATTGTGTACCCTTATTGTAAAGTGTTACCAAGAAACGGTATTTTAAAAGGAAATCATGAGGGCAATTTTCAAAACCCAATGTGGACCTTGAGCCAAAAAGTTTGCCCACCCCTGCATTAAAGCAACAGTTCATAATGCATTATGAAGATTGCTAAAAAGTCTCATGCTTGTTTGTAAACTATTTTAATTATTATTATAATTACTTATGATCGCATTATAAGGTGTAAATATAGCCGCAAGCGGCAATGGCGGGCCCGATCACCTGCAGGCCGCAACCCGTGACATGTCGGAATCCAACAAAGCACCGACGTGGTGCGTTTGTGAAATGTACATATTTGATGCGTGTGCTAATTGTTTTTGTATTTTATTTTCTGCCACATTTACTCGCTTGGCCAGGTGGGGGCGTAATGCAAGGCAGGCCCATTGGGTGTCATCATAATCATAATATATATTAACCTGAGAAATTTCAGACCATTCATTTTAAGCAAAGAACATTTCTGATACACTTTTTGGTTGGCCAGATGGTGGCGCTATGTTAGGCATGAAAATTACACATGTGAATATCATCAAAATAATGATATCCAAAATGTTTGTAAACTTTCAGATCAATCACTTAAGGCATTGTCCATTTCTGGCACTTTTACTGCTTGACCAGGTGGTGGCGCTATGCCAGGCAGGCCCATTGGGTGTCTGGATATCATCATAATCATAATATCTATTAACCTGAAAAGTTTCAGACCATTTATTCAAAGCATAGAGCATTTCTGGCACATTTCCTGCTTGGCCAGATGGTGGCGCTATGCTAGGCCTGTGAATTACGGATGTGAATATCATCACAATAATGATATCCAATATTTTATAAAGTTTCAGATCAATCACTTAAGGCATTGTCCATTTCTGGCACATTTCCTACTTGGCCAGGTGGTGGCGCTGTGCCAGGCAGGCCCATTGGGTGTCTAGATATCAACATAATCGTAATATCTATTAACCTGAGAAGTTTCAAACCATTCATTCAATCCACTGTGACTTTATGACACATTTCCTGTTTATATAGTGAATTATTAAAATCTTGACATATTACAACATATCGAAAATCCCTTCGCAATTTAAAATCAGCAACATCTTGGCATCATATTTGCCAAATTTCACATGAAATTTGTGGAAGGGTATTAAAATTCATAGTTTCGCCATTTCGTCAAATTACAACATATCAAAAAAAGCTTCACAATTTAGAATCAGGAACATCTCGGCATCATGTATACCAACTTTTACATGAATCGAATCAATCGTCTAGGAGGAGTACGTTAAAATTGATCATGTCCACAATGCAAAAAATCTCAATTACCTCACTTCCTGTGGGCGTGACATACCAAATTTGATGTGTCTAGCTGAAAGTATGTACCAACCACTGCCTCAATCACCTAAGGGGGCGCTACTGAGTACCCGGGCCATGCCCGGGGCCAAGCTCTTGTGCCTAACTGGGAAGACTTTTCACCCATCTTGACCACCTCAAAAAAGGAAAACGCTCTGAGACAAAGTTAAAACACTCGTAATAATAATAATAATAATAATAATCCTTACAAAAACAATAGGGCCTTGCGCCCTTCAGAGCTCGGGCCCTAATAATAATAATAATCCTTTCAAAAACAATAGGGCTTCGCACCTCTCCGTACCGTCCCGGCCTCGCGCACCGTCGGTGCTCGGGCCCTAATAATAATCCTTACAAAAACAATAGGGCCTTGCGCCCTTCGGTGCTCGGGCCCTAATAATAATAATAATAATAATAATAATCCTTACAAAAACAATAGGGCCTTGCGCCCTTCGGTGCTCGGTCCCTAATGAATGTATGCATAACCAGTGGTTAAAGTGGGATTTGGCAGGTGGGGGAACCCTAAAATACAGTGTCGGCGCAACGGGGAAAAATTACCGTTGGACAACATATTGAGTATCGTGGTGTAGCAATACATTTTGTACAATAATTGCTAGCTTCTTGGTCACCTTTGTACACGCGAAGAATTAACTCACTATTTATTATGACCGCCGCGCAGCGAAGCGGCGGTCATATAGGTTTAGTCAGATTTTTTTTCTTTTTTTTTTTTTTTCTTTTTCGCATGCCCAAATTTCTGTCAATGATTCCCGGGACACTGAAAGACCGGGGTACACGAAACTTGGTGGGCATGTAACCCCACATGGATAGCATGGAACCATCGTTTTTCGTTTTGATCTGTAGCCCCCCCGCTGGACTGGACCCCCCGAAAGGAGGGTAGGGCAGACACAGTTTTCTGTGAATATCTCGAAAACCGTAGGGTTTAGGAGGACCTTTTTTTTTTTGTATGTTGATCTCAAGGGGCCATGTCAACCCATTCCATAACCACTCATTTCATGTATAGCGCCACCTAGTTAAACACAAAAAAGTAAAAATGAGGTGTTGTAATTGAAGGTATCTGTGACCTAACAAAGTCAAAACTGTACAAAATTGGCAGTGTAGGATCATTATGACACCCTCTGTATGCACGCCAAGTTTCGTGGAATTCCGTTCATGGGGGGCCACACAATAAATTAATTTATGTTACTATACACAAACTGGCCTGTAGGTGGCCGGAGACAGTTTTCTGTGAATATCTCGATAACCGTAGGGCCTAGGAGGTCCACCTTTTTTATGTATGTTGGTCTTAAGGGGGCATGTCAACCCATCCCATTACCACTTATTTTATGTATAGCGCCACCTAGTTAAAAATGAAAAAGCAAAACATTTGGTGTTTTCATCACAATATCTCTGGCTGACAAGGTCAAAACTGCACGAAATTAAAAGTGTAGGATCATTATGACACCCTCCGAATGCATGCCCAGTTTTGTGTACTTTCGTTCATGGGGGGCCTTACAATAAAATAATTTATGTGTACATTTAGTGACGTACACCAACAAGGATTCCCGGGACACTGAAAGACCGGGGTACACAAAACTTGGTGGGCATGTACCCCCACATGGATAGCATTAAACTGTAATTTTTCGTTTTGATCTGTAGCCCCCCCGCTGGACTGGACCCCCCGAAAGAAGGGTAGGGCAGACACAGTTCTCTGTGAATATCTTGAGAACTGTAGGGCCTAGGATGACCATTTTTTTCCGTATGTTTGCCTCCAGGGGTCATGTTAACCCATTTCATGTGCACACATGTGCACAAACAGATACACACACACACACATACACATACATTCACAGTAATCATACGTATAACACATACTCACACAGTAGACATATGTACGCTTGCATGCACAGGCACATACGCAGGCACACACACACACACACACACGCATAACATAAACATGTACATGCACACAATTCAAGAATTTCTCAGAATTATGAACAGGCAAGATGGAGGTGGGGTTGTATAAAATTAATTTTACATGTGAAATCTATGAACTAATCATGTTTTGGTACTTGTTGTCTAGCAGATATCAGTGAGAATTGAGTGTGGATAATGCAATTTAGTGAGACAGTTAGAATCATATAGGCCTTTCAGCGTGATTTATTTTTGTGGAAAAAATGTGCTGGACTGGGCGGCGGTCATATTTTGTACCGCTCAGCGGTACATCTAGTTTTAACAATATCATCGCACTATATCATTAGTATGAAAGAATATATTTATTATTAATTTATCTGAGGTGGCGGAACTGCGTTCTTCCCCGTCCCCCACCCACTTTAACCCCTGTGCATAACTCATTATAACAGTGACCTTCATAGAAAGTGTTACCACATTGTTCATTATTGGCAAACAAGTCTGTTTTAGTCAACAATCTTAAATCTTAAAGTGATTTTAAATGCAAATAGGGGAGTCAAAACATGTTACAAATTCTGATCACACTTAATTCTGATTGTAATAAAAAAAAACAATAAACTCATATTCTGAAGAGACTTTTATTATGTAGGAGTTACAGAGTGGCCACAGTAATCAGGATATTAATCCAAATGAGTGACTGGTCAGAAGATTTCACAGGATTTACTCTGCAGCCTCCTTGCCCTGAGAAAGAGAAATTGAGGAATGAAATTAAATTGACTATGAACATATGAAGGCTTATAATACATTAAAATATGGCAAATTAGATTTACCTTTCCAGAATCACGGCTCTTTGCTCTCATCTTGTTGACCTGGGATTCAGCAATGTCAGCACGCTCCTCAGCCTCCTCCAGCTCATGCTGAACCTTCCTGAACTTAGACAAGTGGGAGTTGGATTGCTCCTCCTAATAATGAGAAAGTATGTTTGAGTGCAGATGCTTCTGTTTTGAAGCAAGCCAATAATTTTTTGTGTTAATGAAGATTAATTTATGGTCCTGGCAGTTCTTTTAAAATGTTTACTTTAAAAACAATGGACTTAAAGGACTAAGAGGTACAAAATGTTGGTAACACTCCATAATAAGGTGCCATAATAAATAGCAAACTTGTAATTACCTTAAACTTGTAATTACCAAATCTATTAACTAATATTGTATTAATATTTGTTAATAGTTAACTAAATGTTTTTTTGGCACTAATTAAGTTATTTCTTACATCATTTAAATGTTAAATGTTTATTTACAAACTATATGTTAATAGAAAAGTTAATTTTACATATATTATATATATTAACATCCAGATTTTATGCAAACAACTAATATTTAATTAATGATGAAAAAACTATTAACTTGTGCCAAATAGATATTTTAGTAACAATTAACAAATATTAACAAAGGGTTAGGTAATTACTAGTTTGCTATTTATTATGGCACCTTATTATGGAGTGTTACCGTTTATTTTGGTGTTCATCCTTCCTGTTGCATTCATTACAACTGACGATGGTGTTTGGATGAACCGAAAAGTTGTTTATCTTTTATTATTTTAGTCCAGTGTTTTCATATTAGACATTATTGATTTTATTAATGCGAAAGGCAATACATTTGACCATATAGGCAACACAAGAAACTACTTACAGCTTCCTCAGCCTGTCTCTTGTATGCTTTGACCTTCATCTGCAGCTTGTCAACAAGGTCCTGCAGTCTGTTGACGTTTTTCTTGTCCTCCTCAGTCTGAAAAGAAAAAAATCTGTCAATCATTGTCCTCCTCGAGATCAATGCTGTTCAATAGTGGTTAAAGAAACGTTGTACCTGGTAGGTGAGCTCCTTCACTCTCCTCTCGTATTTGCGGACTCCCTTGACAGCATCAACACCACGTCGTTGTTCATTCTCAACCTCACTTTCCAGCTCACGAACCTTTACATAAGCAAGATTTTCATTTCACAATGTCTTCATTTTATTTATTACATTATGAATATCCCACCCAAGTTTAATCACTTACCCTGGACTCCAGTTTCTGGAGTTGTTTCTTGCCACCCTTCATGGCCAGATTCTCAGCCTCATCCAGGCGGTGCTGCAGATCCTTCACAGTGACCTCCAGGTTCTTCTTCATCCTCTCCAGATGAGAACTGGTGTCCTGCTCCTTCTTCAGCTCTTCTGCCATCATGGCAGCCTGAATAATGGGGAATTGTGTTTTACTGTAGATCACACAAGCTATGTACAGTATTTAGCTCATAATATAAAGTACTAAAGTTCAAAACAAAACATTGCTCACATCAGTGATGGCTTTCTTGGCCTTGTCCTCAGCATTTCTAGCCTCCTGGACGATGTCATCAACCTCACCTTGGATCTGAACCAAGTCAACCTCAAGCTTCTTCTTGGTGTTAATCAGACTTGTGTTCTAACATTCAGAAATAATTTCAAATATGTTACATAGTGAAAAATATTTTGAAAGAAAAGATTTTTTTGGGGTGAGAAAAATATATCCCCACCTGAGAGTGCAGGAGGCCAACACGCTCACTGGCATCAACCAGCTCCTGTTCAGCCACTTTGCGGCCTCTCTCTGTCTGATCCAGAGCGACTCTGAGCTCCTCAATCTCAGCCACCATCAGGGTGTTCCTGCGCTCTACCATGGCAACCTGCTCCTTCCCGTCTTCTTGTCCTCTGACAGCATCATCAAGGTGCAGTTGGGCATCCTAATAAAAAAACATGGAATGACAAAAGACATGCCATACTACCAAGAGAGAGTTTGGACAAAATCATATAATATTGATTTATGGACATTCTTGAACTATTAAACAAATAGTAATTGCGTAACTGACCTTGAGTTGACCCTGCACATTTCTCAGTTGTTTCTGGGACTCAGCAGCCTGGCGGTTAGCATGGCTCAACTGAATCTCCATCTCATTGAGGTCTCCCTCCATCTTCTTCTTGATTCTCAGGGCATCATTTCTGCTCCTGACCTCAGAGTCCAGAGTGCTCTGCATGGAGTCGGCTATCCTCTGGGCATTCCTCTTGATCTGCTCCATCTCCTCATCCTTCTCTGCAAGCTTCCTGTCAACCTCACCCTTGATCTGGTTGAGTTCAAGTTGGACACGAAGAATCTTGGACTCCTCATGCTCAAGAGTTCCCTAAACAAGAAAATCAAGAATTTTTAAATATAAACAGCATCTTAATAACTGTTTCTCACTGTGTAGGAAAGCCCTCCTGATTTTTTTACCTCAGCCTCTTCCAGGGCTGTCTGGATCTCAGTCTTTTCAGTCTCTACAGTCTTCTTGGACTTCTCAAGCTCATGGATGCTCTTTCCAGTTTCACCAAGCTGCTCAGTCAGATCCGAAATCTCTTCTGCAAATATGCAGTTATATTACAGCAAACATAGTCTTAATATTTTTTGAGTGGGATATGTATTGGGTTGTTTTTGACTCACGTTGCAAATTCTTGCTCTCTCTCTTCAGGGTCTCAAGGTGATCAAGAGACTCCTCATATGAGTTCTTCATCTTGAACAGCTCAGTACTGAGAGAACGAGCCTCTTTCTGGGCACCCTCCAACTCTGCCTGACCCTCCTCATACTTTTGCTTCCATTCTGCCAGGACCTTTTAGAAGGAGTTGTTGTTGTGAGTCTTATACTTATTCACCTACATTCCATATCTGAATGATGTTTTGGATGTATTACCTTGTCAAAGTTTCTTTGCTTCTTGTCAAGGTTGGCAGCTAGACCATTTGCTCTCTCCACATCAATCATGAGGTCCTCAACCTCACCCTGGAGTCTCTGCTTGGTCTTATCTAGAGAGGCACATTTTGAGTTGGTTGCCTCAATTTGCTCCTCAGCCTCCTGGAGACGCTGGGCAAGCTTTTTTCTGAAGGAAAAAACATCAGATTTAAGACAGATTTTTTTAAGAAAGCAATTGTTTTAGTGAACAAAATATGTCCAAAACTGTGTTTTTGCATCTTTAGCACATACTTGGACTCCTCAAGCTCCTCAGTGCGCTGAATGGCATCAGTTTCGTACTTGGTCCTCCACTGAGCAACTTCGCTGTTGGCCTTAGACATGCCACGTTGAAGCTCAGCCTTTGCTTCCTGCTCCTCCTCAAACTGCTCCCTTAGAAGGTCACAGTCATGACGAGCTGACTGAACAGCATGAGCCAGGGCATTCTTGGCCTGTTTGTTAACAAGTAAGGGTGTTTATGAAAGCATTTCCCCAAATGTGATTGATGCAGTCCAATTTCTTCATTTCATGCATAATGTAGGTAACAGTACCTTGACTTCCTCTTCATTCAGTCTCTTCAGCTCCTCAACTTGCTGTGTGAAAGCCTGCTTGCTTCTGGTCAGCTGAGATACAAGAGCATCTTTCTCCTCAACCTGGCGGCCAAGCTCACCATTTTCAGTCTGAAGTCTTGCTCTCTGACCACTGAGGTCATTGACCTGACGGGCAGCCTCATCACTCTTAGCCTTGGTTTCACTGAGTTGGTCCTCAAGGGTGCGGCACATCTTCTCCAGATTTCCCTGTTTATGAAAATGCCCATTAGTAGAAAAACGTTTATTGTAAGTTGGTTTGTTTAAAAGATAACATGAGGGTAAACATCTCATCAACCTTAGCTTTAGCAACAGCCTCCATGTTGCTGGCGAGATCATCAATTTCCATCTTGTATTCACTCTTCTCCTTCTCAAGCTTCTGCTTGACACGTTGGAGGTTGTCAATCTGCTCTCCCAGCTCAGCCACACTGTCTGCCTGCTTCTTACGGAGAGCTGACGCAGTGGCTTCGTGCTGAAGGGTGGACTCTTCAAGGTCACGACGCAGCTTCTGGAACTCAGCCTCACGCTTCTTGTTCATCTCAATTTGAGCAGCAGTGGCACCACCAGCCTCCTCAAGCCTTTCACTGATCTCCTCAAGTTCCCTGGAGAGATCAGCTCTCTGCTTCTCAACCTTGGCACGAGCTGCACGCTCAGACTCAATCTCTTCCTCTAGTTCCTCAATGCGGGCCTATTGAAAAAAATATATTATGTTAGTACAACAGAAAACTGCAAAAACACTCAGAGTTTGAGTTGGTGGAGAATAAATAAACCTGAAGCTCCTTGATCTTTTTCTGCAGCTGAGCACCAAGTGATTGTTCATCTTCAATCTTACTAAGAAGTTGACTTGTTTCAAAGTCCTTCCTGATTAAAAAAAGATTGAAGAAAGGAAGAATCATTTTTGAAGTTGGCTGCATACATGGGACTAGAACAGTGATATTTTATAATAAATAATGCCTTTACTTCTTTATCTTCTCCTCTGATTGCTGCTTGTCATTCTCCAGATCCATGATGGTCTCCTGGGCCAGCTTCAGGTCACCCTCAAGCTTTCGCTTGGTTCTCTCAAGGTCCATACGGAGCTTCTTTTCTTGCTCCAGGGAACCCTCAAGCTGTCAATTTAAAGTGTGAGGTGAGTATGTGGTAAATGGTCAAATTTCAGTGTGAGAAGTTGTCAAATGTTGATTCTTTTGTACTTACATCATCCACTTGCTGTTCAAGCTTAGTCTTTGATTTGGTCAGAGTGTTGACTTTGTCTTCCTCTGCTTGAAGATCATCAAGAGTCTGCTGGTGGGCCTCTTGGAGGGCTTTCTTCTCCTTTGTCAGCTTAGCAAGGGACTCATCCTGAGAGGCCATCTCTTCAGTTAGGTTCTTGACCTGCACATAGAAAGTTTTACATCAGTGAACAGTGTAAATAAGATACTACAGACTACATTAATCAGCCCTTTATAAATCCCAACCTTGTTCTCGGTGGCATGTTTCTCCTTCTCCACTTTGGCTAGGGTCAGCTCCAGATCATCAATATCCTTCTTGAGCTCAGAGCACTCATCCTCCAGTTTCCTTTTCTTAGCAGTCAGCTCAGCATTGATTTCCTCTTCATCCTCCAGTCTCTCGGTTGTCTCTTTGAGCTTGGCCTCAAGCTGGATCTTACTTTTGATAAGACCCTCACACCTCTCCTCAGCATCATTGAGACCCTCATTTCCCTATTGTAAATTAAAGATGGGAATATGTATATACATAATTTGTATTGAAAACACAATGCTGAGACTGGGTAGTGGTATGATTGTGAATATTGAAATGGTACAATATACACTTACAGATGACACTTGCATCGCCAGGTCATTCCTCTCTTGCACCAGAGACACCATCTTCTCCTCTAGCTCCTTCTTCCTGGCTGTTGCCTTTGCACACTCCTCTTTGAGTTTCCCAAAGTTCTCCTTCATGTCGGATAGCTCCTTCTCAGTTTCAGCACTTTTCAGCAAAGGCTTGATCTTGTAGTAAACCTTCATCCATGGCCAGGTCTTGACATTCATGAATGAGCGTATATTGTACTGGATGGTGTAGACAGCCTCCCTACACAAGAAGGGTGGTGAAATGTATCCTTAAATATAGGTTGTAGAATGACTGTATAATTACATGAATTGTGTAGAAAGAAGGGATGCATCCATATCAGAATCGTATATGATCATTTACTACCAGATCATCGATCTCCTTCACAGTTCTACCTTTTTTTGGCTATGTTTCAGTCTGACTCCGTTTGTCTATGAACTAAGACACCAATAGCCTACATTAGACAGAAAGTAGCCTAATGGTGCATTCATAAATGAGTTTAGTCATTCGGTTGATACATAAAACATCTCCGTGAATTCAAACGTTTGGAGGCACTGCATAGTTGCATAAGGTGTGTGTGTGTAGCCTGTACATGTCTTGTACTGTTAAATTTAACTATTGTATTGTTGTTATTTGTAGGTGGCTTTGGACAAAAGCGTCTGTTAAATACCATAACCATAACATAATGAAAATGGACAGATCCCGTCATCAGCTCAACCCTTATAACAGGTCTAATCAAATATAGACCGGAGGAGGCGCAGATAAAAAAATAGCATGAGAAACACTTCACACTTGAAACTCTTGTATTCATGGTTTACATCAGTGGTCCCCAAACTACGGCCCGCCACCTCATTTTGGGTGGCCCCCCAAAACATGTCCGTGGTATATAGCAACCGTCCCGCACGGGAGTACGACATCGTCAAACTTCCGCAATTTCCCCCATTCATTCTCTATAGCGAGTCTTAACAGTACACATGTAATACTCTTTTTGTCCACTGGTGGTTGTTTTGGCGCGGTTTCGCATTTGCCATCAAAAACGGAATGAAATGTAGGCCTATCTGCAAACAATGTAAGAGGCCTATGCTGACTGCATCAGTGCTCAAAGTATTCTAAGAGTTTATAAATGAATTGTTAATAACTAACTAACTAACTTATATTCAAGTCATATTTCTGGGACTTTCTGGGATAATTATTTTTATTTGTTCAAATGTTCATACAATGTTCACAAGTTCAGGTGAGTGAAAGTTAGAATGGTGGTCATTTCAGACCACTTCAGCACTTCATAAAATTCTCATAGTTTGAGAACTTTACATTTTCAGAGTTCAGAGTTCACACATTTTTAATGAAATATACTTTTGGGACTACCTGCTAATACTTTTGGGAATGCAAAAGTCTTTTTATTAGTATTATTTAATTTGAGTTACATTTTACACTGATATGGCATGATGGCAATATAAACACAGCTAACAATGGTATTAAATTGCAATAGCCTATAGATTAAATGTAATGGAATATTTAACTAAGGTAGACTGCTGTTGTTCACAGCACTAAGCTATTTATGGTTACTGATATACTCCGAGTCTCTGGCCCTCTCTTACAGCCAGGCATAGTAAGCTGGCTCTCAGAAGAAAAAGTTTGGGGACCACTGCTTTACATTGTCTCGCCAACACCGGCATCTACCATTTTTGCTGTAGGCCTAGATCTGTACAGGCAACCGACAAGCAAAGCGCAAAGGATAATAGGCACGAATAGGATGATGGTCTCTGTATTTTTAATTTTCCCTTCACTCTGCTCCACGGCAGCTGAAACTAAACAGTTTTTTTGCCCAGAAGACCTATTGCTTGATACCAAACCTATGGTTTGATACTGTCACATGTCCATGACGATATCGAGACACTTTTGTTATTGTGATATCGTGAAATTGACAATATCATTACATCCCTAGTAGAAAGTGTAATAGGATCTTCTCAGACATACTTTTGAGTAATACATTTCATGTAGGGATAACGAGGCACACTTTACAATTAATAGGCCTACTACTCATACTATAGCAGTCTTTTAGACTTCTGAGTTCCTTTGATATACAAATTTACCTCCTTTCCATCATCTTTGAAAACTCCCTCCTCATCAGGTATGCACGGCAGAGAGCCTGAGTCATTGTGACCAGGGAAGCCAGTTTCTCATCTCGCATCTCCTCAAGGTCACCCAGCAGACCAGCTTTGAAGAACACCTGAAGGATTAATGAAAATATAAGCATCTATCTGTAAAAGAAAAAGCTGTGCTCTAGTTTGTACTCATGAGATACAGATAATAGATTGCATGAAACCTATCTACCTTTGTGTGTCCAAACATGTATTGCGTGTGGTCAACATCAATGGATCCCAAGAGCTTCTCAGCAGCCTTCTTGTTATCAATGAACTGGCCGTCGGGGATGACACTGGCATTTAGCACTTTGTATCTGTACAGAATAAATAAATGTCCATTATAGAGCATTACTTTTCTCCTCTATAAATGCAGTATTGAATAAGTGTAATACTTCATTGGCTTTCTCAGTTCACCTCTGCTTGAAGTCACCATAGAGGATTCTGCTTGGGAAACCCTTTCTGCAGATTCTGATACCCTCCAGCACACCATTGCACCTGAGCTGGTGGATGACCAGGAAGTTCTGCATATAACCTGTCAAATACATGTCATGAGATCTCAATGTAATACATGAGTAATGCATTCATCTTTATTGACTTCCAAGCGCACTTTACCTGGTTTCTTAATTTCATTTGGAATCAGACAACGCACAAAGTGAGGATGGGTGCTCCTCAAGTTGGTCATCAGTTTGCCCAAGTTCTCCTGTTGAGATTAGAATGCAATCAAAACATGCCCTCACCTTTCTTTTAGATGATTGATTTGTTTGTTATTGGATTTGATTTGTTGTTATTGGATTAATATACATACCCTGAACTGTGATGACACTGTCTGCATGGAGCCACCCTTCTTCTTCTTCTTACCACCACCACCACCAGTCTCTGTTGACATAAACATTATTCTATTATTGAGGTATACATATATATAAATTCATCAATGGGTATTTTTACATTAGCTTGTAGACTTGTGTAGTTTTTTGTTACCTTCAACAACAGGAGGGTACAGGACAGGCAGGAGTTTAACTCCCGACTTCTGGTACAGCTGTATAACAGAATCGTTCAGTGGATCCTTGTTCTTGTCCAGCCACCCAGTAACATTGTAGTCCACAGTGCCGGCATAGTGCACCAGGGAGAAGTGGGCCTCAGCCTTGCCTTTGGCAGGCTTGGGCTTCTCAAAGGCCTTATTTTTGCCAAGATGCTGGTCATACAGCTTGTTCTTGAAAGTGACGTCAGAGGCCTTGGGGAACATGCACTCCTCTTCAAGGATGGCAAAGATTCCCATAGGCTGTTGGAAAAATGAGCTTAGTTTTAAAAGTGGCTATTATAAAACAATACAAATCTAGCACTTGGCTCATTTGACTGATTAAAACTGACCTTCTCAATGAGCTCAATGCAAGCGGCTAAGTCCATGCCGAAGTCAATGAAATCCCATACAATGCCATCTTTCTTGTATTCCTCTTGCTCCAGAACGAACATGGTGTGGTTGAAGAACTGTTGCAGTTTCTCATTGGTGAAGTTGATGCATAGCTGTTCCATGCTGTTGTACTGTGATTGAAAAACAGTTTGTAATATGAATGTTTCCTATACTGAAATTATTCTACATTGTGGTGTGAGTGAAAAATGGTGTTAACTTATGCTTACATCAAAAATCTCAAAGCCAGCAATATCCAGCACACCGATATAGAACTGCCTTGGCTGTTTAGTGTCCAACATCTGGTTTATACGAATGACCATCCACAAGAACATCCTCTCATAGATAGACTTGGACAAGGCCGAAACTGAGTTGTTGACCTGAAACAGAATATTTAAGCAGGGGTCATCCTATGCTCTGAGACCAAAAAGTAAAATGCTTATACGATAAAAGCAGGTCATTTTACTAATAGTAATTCTGTCCTAATACTGCCAAATGGTTTGTCATCTTAAGTGAACTTTTTAGTGACTAAAAAAATACCTGTGGCACAGTCTGACCCTTGGTGACATACTCATTTCCGACTTTCACTCTTGGGTAGCATAAAGCCTTCAGCATGTCAGCGGAGTTCAGGCCCAAGAGGTAACAGATTTTGTCAGCAGCTAAAAAAATGTGCAACAGTGAAGCATTTTGGTGAGGCATTTTGGTGAAATGTATAGCGACCAATTTCATACTCCACACTCCAAACAAATTTGGGACAACATACGAAACAAGTTTGTCCACCTCAGTCTCCTCTCCCTAGATCAAAACGTTTGTCCAAGATAGTGTTAGGTTAAAGGCTATATGTCTCACAAAAACATAAAGGTATCTGAGTGACCATTGTTTTGTAAATGTTTGTCTTTAAATTAATTTATCGTACTATTTGTACCCCGGTGCACACAGCAATGTGTTCTAGTAATACCCCGTCTGGTACAAATATCAGTGTATGCTATTTGCACCCCTGTGATTTATTCTGGCATATTGATCACACAATGTAATAATAATAAAAAAAAACAAGCAACATGTTTTTTTGTTGTTACGTAACAGGGTGTAAATAACTCAGCTGTGTAATAGACACTCTGAATAAGGCATGCTGTTTGCATTAATGTATAGTTAGAAGTGGATGCTATTCGTACCCTGGTGTATATAGTACTGTATGCTATTTACACCCTGGTGCATGAACTAGCTAATTATTGCAATCAAACCTTCCGTTTGAGAACCGATTTCTTGTTCAAATTGCGCGCCTTCTCTCCTGAGACTTTGATACACATGCACACTCACTCTGCCAAAACGCATCACACGAGAACCGAACCCTGGTCTCCCACATGTTATCCCACGTCTGTGACCACTGCACTATCCTCTTTGACATGTAAATGGTGATTGTGGGTAAACTTATAGTTTATAGGCCTGAACGTCATATTCATGAAGTTTCTGTTACAGTAACTAACAAACGGTTGTATGTGTTCACTGAACCAAGAGTATGAAAATAAAACACTTATCTTAAATCTTAAACTTAATCTGAACAGATATTAGTGCCGAAACCTTTCAGAACTTTCTGCTGACGAAAAAACGAATGTCCGCCATGTTTTTTGTGCACGTGAGCAACGTCTTTTTGTTGTTATGTCACAGGTGTGAATAGCTCAGCTGTGTGGCCAAGGCTATTCGTACCAGGGGTGTAAATAGACACTCCGTAACTTTAATTTAACATAAAAAAATGATCTCAATAACTAAGAGTACCTTGTAGTTATTACTACAACTGACTGATTCAGTAGAGTGTTGTAACCTACTCTCAGTGCCATCAGGCTCAGCCTGCTCTTCGCGCTGCTTCTGCTTGAATTTCATGTTGCCATGATGAAGCACAGCACCAGTCAGCTTGTAAATGGTGACTTTCTCCTCTCCATTGAAACCCAGGATGTCAATGGCATCCTAGAACGAAAAATTATTTGATTATTTTAAAACTATCTTCAAGAAACTGAAGAGGGGAAAACCCATTATTTGAAGACTTACATCTGTGGCATCCAACTCCTCTTTGTCATCAATGCTCGCCACAGTGATCTGACCCTGACTGCACATTGGGAAGTCATAGGGGTTGGATGTGATGAGGGACATTTCTGTCGGGATTAAAAAAATAATTTACAAATTCAGAATTACATTTATTGATTGAATGTTTGGTGAAAACCAAAAACCGTACCTATAATTTCAGGCTTGTGGTTGGTCATCATCTGGAAGAAGATGTGGTAGCCTCTCTCATCAGGAAGCTGGAATGTCACTCTAGACTTCTCCAGCAGGTCTTTTTACGCAGGGAAGGATGTATTGTCAATTGATACATTTAAGGCAATAAAAGAACATTTCTACTTGGAACAATTATACTTACAAGTCTCAATATCAGCACTAGCCAGTTTTCCAGATGTGGCAAAGTGAATTCTGATGAATTTTCCCTGTTTGAGATTACATTTTGACATAACATGTATACATTTAGCTCATGCTTTTAACCAAAGCAGGTTACACATGAGGAAAATACTCAAGTATTCAATAAATATTCAGTAATAGACCTAAGAGTAACAATAAATACTGCCTTTACTAATAAAAAAAGCAAAAGATGATAGTGTAGAGCAGGGATTCCCAAACTGTGGTACGCGTACCCCCGGTGGTACGCGAGCTGCTTCTAGGGGGTACGCGAGATGAAAAGGGCTATGGCGGACAGGTGTAAAATGAAAATTTTAAATCTTTTGTAATTAATTCATGAAAATACATAATTTCGAATCAGGTCATAATGATATGGAAACATGAAATTAAAGGATATCAATTATAAACTGTGTTCATCAAAAAAGGGCAGCTTATTAAACATGACGCCTGGAATAGCTAATAGAATGCGTTGGATGGTCCGTGGTCCGTGGGGCGAAAGTTTTGAGGATATAACAGGTTTTTGAAAACAACAAAAACAGGAAGGAGGGTAGGAGCAAAGCTAGGAGTTATTTCAGATGGGCAAGAAAGGTAACATTAAGCTAGGCTTTACATTTAACAAACTAAAGGTAGCCTAAGTTTAGCCTTTCTAGGCTGTATAGCCTAATGTTGTCCAAACGAATACATCCTTGTCAGGCGTTGTTGTAGGCCTATTATAAGATATTGTATGTGGATGTAGTTAGGCTACTATATGCAGGCTACTTTTCATAACTTTTTAACTGACCAAATGCACGCACCTAAAACCGGGAAACGGACAAATATTGTCAACGCGGGGGGGTGGGGGGGGTTATAGAATGCGTTACGTTTTTATGTGTTTATGTGTCGGATGGTGGGGGTACGCGAGCCGAGTCGGAATGTAGGCGGTGGTACGCGGGGGGAAAAGTTTGGGAACCGCTGGTGTAGAGGTTTAAGTAGACATTGGAGGATGTTTTGAAAAAGAGATATTAATAGATATAAAACAAAGTGCATGATAAGTTTGAGTTAAAACAAAATTCTATCTAAAAACAAAACAACAAAAAACATGTAAGAGATTAGATGATAAACTAAACTTACAAAACGTGAAGAGTTGTCATTCCTCACTGTCTTGGCATTACCATAAGACTCCAGCAGTGGGTTGGCGGCAATAATCTGGTCTTCAAGAGAGCCCTGCAAGTCAATACATATATCGTCATTGAAGTTAATGTCTGTGTTGCTATGTGAATATTAGCCTATTAATATGCAAGTGGTCCTGTACCTTAATTTTTCCACTGCTGCCGGATGATGCATCTTTCTTCCCACCAGCCACTGCAATTGTTGCAAAGTACTGGATGACACGCTTGGTGTTTACAGTCTTGCCAGCACCAGATTCTCCGCTGTATTAAACAGAAGATATTGCAATTTTCTATATCACAATTACAAAGTGTACCAGAAGAGTATACAGAAGATAATGTAAAGGTTTAGCCTTTTAATAATGTAAAAAAGTTTTAAGCGATGCATGGACACTTACGTGATCAGGACAGACTGATTCTCTCTGTCTGTGGGGAAAAATAGAGATTGACGTGAATGGTTCATTTTACATAAATTAATCAAATATATAATGTATTATTCAGTGATGGATTTAAAACTGAAAGCATACCTTGGAGCATGAACTGAAATGCGTTGTCAGAGACAGAGAAGATGTGGGGAGGGGCCTCCACACGCTTCTTGCCTCTGTAGGCATCCACCACTTCTTGGTCGTATACTGGGAGCCACTTGTAGGGATTCACAGTGACACAGAAAAGTCCAGAGTAGGTCTAGAATGAAGAAATGAAGAAGATAGTTTTTTCAGCTTTTCAAATTCATTTTATTTTCTTGATTTATTTAAAAGTGTAAGGCTTACGTAGATCATCCATGCTGCATAACGCTCTTTGAGGTTATACAGGACAGACGCTTCATTGAGGTGGGTCATCATGGCCATGTCCTCAATTTTGTCATATTTGGGAGGATTCAAGGGGAAGACTTCGTCATCCTTCACTGTCTTTTCCTAAAACCAATGTAGAAAACAGCTTTATCAAAGAGATGTATTCAAGAAACTTTCTGTGAAAATGACATTTTTACATCAGAGCAGTTTCAACAGCCTTGCTTAAAGTACCTCCTTGGTTTCAACCGTTTCAACGACGACTTTGCCGCCTTCCTTCTTTTTAATTGTACCCTTGACGTACAACTCCTCTTTATCAACCACAAAGCAAGCAGTCTTTGCATCAAAGGGCCTGGTTTGGGCCTCAAGTCTCTCCCTCTCGGGCTTACGAAGGTAGATGGCAGCTTTGCCATACGTGGCCATATCACCGTCCCCCATGGTTGCTGGTTACTGCATTAATCATAAATGAAGAGCAGACAGTTTTCAACATAAAATGCTTTGCACAATCAGACATGTACAGATACGGTACTGTAAATAAAGTGGTTGACTGTCATTAGTGGACAAAACCACAGTTGTTTGTCAGACTTCAATATATGAAGCTTATCAATGTATATAGGGTCCTCAAACTGCAATTTATTAAAAAGTCAAATAAAAAACAGTCCTTTGATATCTAAATAATAATGGAACCAATTTATTGTATTATTGCAATTATTGCATTATTGTCCTGAAATCTAATCCCATCCCCCATTATACTATTCAAATACATTGAATTTAGGATTGGCAGTACAGCAGACAGTAGTAATGACATCGAATAACAACATGGATTTTGGTGCCTTATTTTGATGCCACTGAAATCTCTGCCTATCTGCCATCTGTAACATCTTGCTCTGATATCACCACATTCTATACAGTTAGAGTTAGTTCTATACAGTGTGTTGATAGACACATTAAGATATAAGCTTAAAGAAGAGGGGTGCACCAAATAGGCTAGTGGACTATGTTTGACAGTTTGCGTGAGCCCATGCTATCACAAGCTCTTGTCAAAATCTAGCAAATATCTACACACAAGCGAAAGGCTATGAAACACGTCTAGTTTACACAAAAACTGGCATTTATTTGAAATGTTATCAGCAAAGTTGTAATGTGAAAATTTTGTTTCACGGTATGTTCTGATAACTTCCGACCTACATAATAACATTAATCTATCAATTCATGAGACCCATATAGCGTCACAATGAATTTGAAGCTGATGCAAAAAGTTTGCTTGTAAAAACATAAATATGTAGGTCACAAACATACCTCTGCTGCATTGATATTCCCAAGCTGTTAAGGAGGCTATAGAACCATCACCGCATGTTATTGCTAATTAAGGTGCTCTGACGGGAGGTAGCCTAATGTTTTGTGCATAGTTGCTGTTAAAATGCCTACTAGCGCTGGGAATCAAAATACTTCAGGCATATATTTAGTTTATTATCAATATCTGTACTTTTATTGCTTCTATGCATAATTAATTGCAGATGGCTTGCCATAACTTTAAATGTTAAAACGACTTACCATGGATGCACACACAATGGCAAGTAGCTACTTATATATAGCCTAATCAATCTTTCCTCTGCTTTTAAGGCAGAGGAAATAGTTGAACAGGATCTGTAGTCTAAAGAGAGTCAGATTGTATGCTTAAAACATGAAACTGCAGAGTAGACAGTTTAAAAGTTGAATGTAGATAGTTTAATGGATGTTGATAGGCAGATAGTTTAATGGGTGGATGAGTGAATGGTTAGAAGAAGATGGATGGATAGAAAGTTGGATGGAATGTGCCTTATATCCTTGTAGAATACAGAGACACAGAGAGAGTTGGCCTAGTTGAGCAGAATGCAGTTGATACAGGTGCAATCAGTTTAATTGTCTCTTAGAGGGGGCCTAGTTGAGCAGCTGGCAGTTGATACAGGTGCAAATCAGTTAAATTAGCCCATTGTGATGTCATAGTGCCAATGCAAAGTCTATGGGGAAAAATAAGCTTGTTTTTTGTTAATATTTCAGAAACGAAAAATACATTGCACAGGTGTCCTTTTCAAGACCTACGTTACAAAGTTTGAACGAAGTTTCTACGTTAAATGGTTTAAAGCTGAATTGGACACAGAAACTTTGGTTAGAAGAATAACTACAAAATTTAAGTGACCGTTGGAATGGCTGAACAGTTCAATAGTTGAGTAGTTTAAATAGTTAAATTGTTTAATAGTGAATAAATGGATGTGCATAGGTAGATAGTTTAATGGATGTTGATAGACAGATTTAATGGATGAAGTGAAGAAAAAGAAAGTAGGGGAAAGAAAAAGGAGCTATCCAGTTCAATGGAGAGAGACACAAAGAAGAGGTTCCATTGAAGTTGCTGCAGTTAGTGAGAGAGCACATGTGCAGTTAATTGCATTCTAACAAGGAAGCTACACCAGGCGCGTAACTGAAGCGCTACGCTCGCGACGTGTAAAAAACATTTTAGAAGACTGGTCTATTTTTTCGCACATACGCGCCGCTATTACGTCTGGTGTAGCCAGGGTGCGATTTGTAGGGGGGGATGGGGGGGATTTCCCCCCCTCTGGTCTTGATATCCTCCCCTCTGCTTAATTATTTTTATCGCCGGGGGGGACAACATTTATCCCCCTCTGCCCCTCATATTGATTAATGCTACTTCATATAAGTAAAGCGCTGCAACGTGAGAACAGTCTAGTAGGCTAGCCTACATAATAATCTGACATCAGAAACGCACTGTCACCATCAGCACTCATGCTGCTGACACAGTGGCTGCGTGATAATTTGGCCTTGATCGTGCAGGACATTTCAGAATGTCTACTGTGTAATCCATCATGAATGGCTAGTTTCAATGGAAAAGTTAGCTGGACAAATGAAAGAAAACGAGAAGGATTCAGTGAATCATATCGTCATATTTTAGAACCTTCAAAATTAGAAAACTGATGCAACTGAGATGGAGGACAACTCCACATAGAGTAGAATGTAGGCCTAAATGTCCAAAGGAACTTACATTAAATGAGGAGATATTTGCTGAATGTCACAAAAAGTGTTACAGAAATTGCTTGGCATCGCTTATTCAATGGCTCTCTACCGAAACACCTGTAGTTTGTGGAGGACGAACGAGAAAGCCCTCGTTTGATAAATCAGCCAGAAGGCTAGGCCTAGTAGACAAATAACTTTCAGAAATAATCTGTAGCCTACTGCAAAAACGAATGTTGGTGGGTATTTAAACTATCTAGCGGGTGTTTTAACAGCTGCAAGAAATAGAAGCTTCATTTATGTTCTGGTTCGTAAATTATTATCATAAAACTTCAAGTTGCCCTATAACTTTACTCTCTAAACTCTTCACTGCACTGTAGCCAATTAACTGACAGTATGATAGTAGGCTATTTATTTTCTGTAGGCTACAATAAACACATTTATTTTTTCAACTTTTGCAATATTACGCACTTGGCTACTGAACGCAACTCAGCAGGAGAGAGAATGCACGTAGCCTCCGCTGCGTGTAGCGCAATGTGTGCTATTTGGTTACCAACTAACACTGTTAACCAATTCACTAACTCAAGACTTCAGTGCCATCATATACAACGTTTTTTTACACAACAAATACAGAAAGGATGGAGGCAGCAAAAGTAAAGGAGTCATTTCAGATGGTGCAAGAACAAGGTGAATTTGTATGCTTGTCAAAACGTAGTCCTACCCTGCATTAGAGGAGCTGATCATCATACCAAGCACACTCGCTGTTTAAAGTCATACACCACGGTAAACTAAAACTAAGATAAAGGTAAATGTTACAAAGGTGGCAAAATGAATAAAGGCTATTATTAGCCATGACATTACTAGGCTATGAATCGTTCGTTCATTTAAAAAAAAAATGTATTAAACGTATTAAACGCAGACATTTCATGCCCTGTAATAAGAAGACTTCGGATAACAGAACAGTGCATTTTCATGCACTGTAAAAATATACAAATAAGACCATGAAAGGAGCTACACCTGTGCCATAGAAATTAAAATGCTATGGCACAGGTGTGTGCTGTAAATGCCCGCCGAAAGATTTACTTTCCCAGAATGCAAGTAGCTTGTTTGAATCGTTTAGCTGTCCAGATAATTCAGATGTACTGTAAATCAGATGTACCTTACCTTTTCCTCCCAAAGGAAGATGAAAATTCCAGTTGTTATGAGTATCTAAAAATTATTAAAACATACAAAGACAAATATTTTAGTATATCAATAAATGTAATGCAGTAATCGTAAGTGTATAAGTTGCTTTAGAGATGACACATTCTCTAATAGGAGCCACCTCCTTTCTGTGTCTGTGTCTGTGAAAGACTTACTGTGCACTGGAACCCCCCCCTTTTTGCAGCCCTCCCATACTCCCAGCAGGTCCTTTTATTGACACTTTTCTGTCAACTAAGCAAAGCTCTAATAAGGCAAGATGTGTTTGATTTATGTGTTTGGAAACATTTGATACCTGAAAATGCTCATTATGATAAAAAGCTGTGGTTATTTTTAACTGAGCAGAAAGAAATGGAATACAAGGTTAATTGAGCAATGTTGCCCATGACTGTTTCATGAACAGAATAGTTCAGCATATATTTTGATGCCAGTGTTCTACAAATACAATTGTTATCATATATGACAATTATAGAGCAATGTCTGCCCCATACGTCTGTTGGACTATGCATTTTTGCTTCAAGGGCTTTCTTGTTTGTATTTACATGTGTCTGGCAGCTTTGTGTGAGTTTTCAATAGTTACTTCAAATCAGTTTACTAAATTTTATTTCCCATTGATTTGTAGGCTCCCTGAAATAAATTGCATGTAATTAATATATCCATCAAATATTAATGTGCTGCATTCTATATATACCCATGTTTTGGCAGTGATTTAAATAGTAACTTTTAGGGCAATATTCCAAAAGTGAAGAGCACCACAGATTTATTACTGGTGTTGGGTGACAGATTTCTTCTAAGCTCCATAGATGCCTGAACCAGAGCTAGTGGGCGGAGCGGAGCATGAACGAACGAGGAGTGGAGTGGATGGAATTTTGTTCAAGGATGTTGAATAAAAAACATCCTTATTGTGTTCAAATAGTCATTTCGATTGAGTAATCCACTTTTTCTAATTGAATCAAGTAAGGTAAGTATGTATACTAGGAGGAAAAGGAAAAGAGGGTTTGTCACATTTACTAAACCATAAAACATTAAATTAAACAAACTCATGTTTTTCTTTCAAACACGATGTTATTACGTTGAACTGACACAGCAATGAATTCATCCAACAGAATCATGTCAGATCAATGTGAAGCACCTAAGTACTGAACCATTAAGGCAAATTAACACATGGGATGCCTTTGTGTGACCATTTCATTGTGTTTCCATGAGCCTTTGCAAGAACACTGAGATATTCATGCAGCTTGGGGCAGCCGTGGCCTACTGGTTAGCGCCTAGGACTTGTAATCGGAGGGTTGTATAACACAATGACGTTGAAATGACTTAACGCAGCCCATGATGTGGCCTTGCTGCGTGTAGAATGAGCCACCAGGCCCTCTGTGATTGGAAACCCCTGGTCTGAGTATGCCAGGGAGATGGTGTCCACCAATCAGTGAGACACTCTTTGCTTAGACACTGGGAGGCCTGATTGCTTATCCCCATAGCACAAAACAGCTGTGAGTGAGCTTGCCGCAGTTGTTGAGTACGGCTGACATGCTCCCTCAACGCCCTTACTGGGCAGAGGGCCCCAAGATTCACCTCTGACTGACACGAGGGCTCTGGGCGAAAAGCCTTTCCCAGCTGTTTAACATGTTTGTAGCATATCAGTGTTCAACAGAATTATATTTTTAAAAACGGAGGGGATATAGGCTATTTTTGCTAGGCAGTTTTTTCCTAATAGCCTACCCTACTACGTATCTCTGAGATTTCGCTAATGAGTGTTGTAGGCTAGGAGTTATTGACGGCACTAACTTTTACAAAAAAACAGAAAACAATAAGGCATTTGTGGAGAAGAAGGATGGTTTGTGTGTTTTCTTCCTACACCTCACGGTAAGCTATTTTGTTGCTCTGATTGGTTAGGTCTATCCAATTGAGTGCAGAGGCATTCCCCCACTGTATCGGTTGAAACACGCCCCATAATTATGTCCCAATGGAGCATTATCCAACAGCAGTATCAGACCCCGTTTACACGAAGGGAAAACGCAGATATTCCCCTGCGGTTTGGCCTCTCGTTTATACCAAAACCCCGTTTTTATCACAGAAAACGATTATTTCTAAAACCTCCGGCCAAAGTAGAGATTTCTGATAACGCCGGTTATGTGCTGCCGTGTCAACAGGGATAAACGGCGTTTTAGCTTCTTAAACGTCACATTATGCGCCAGAAAATCCTTAACGTCATGTGAGCGCCTGATGTTTACAGTTTCTTTGGCTACTGATCAGGATTATCATGGATGCTGTTAAGGTGCTACTAATTTTTACTTTTGTGCAAACGCTTCTGGCCTGTTTGCATTTGCAACAACTGCTCTACATGGAGGAGCAGAGGCGAAGGATCGCACGGAGGTCAGCATTTTTACTGCTCGTGTTAGTCGTTGGTTTTTTGAAAACAATGTTGTGTGCACGATGTTATTATTGAAAACGGAGGGGGGGAAATATTCGTTTCTCTAAATACCCGGCTATGTGTAAATGTGGCAGAATCACTGGATCTAAACAAACTTTCGAAGTGGCTTAAATAGCATTGAATGTAGACATGTGGCATCATTTCTAGCTAATAATAAATAGTTTTAAATACAAGGATACAAGGAAGTTTATTGTCACATGCATATAGTTACTGGAAGTAAGAAATGCAGTGAAATTATATCTGGTGTCAGCCTATTTGTGCATTTATGAGGGGGGGGGGGGGGGGGGGTAAAAAGTGCAGTAGAAGAGGGGTTTAGTAGATTAAGTGGCATGGGCTGCATAAGAAAGGTGGGGGAGGGTTGGGGGGGGGCACCAACAAGGAGCACCCAAGAGCAACAGGGGCAAGGAAAAACTCCCTTACCAAGGAAGAAACCTTGGGCAAATCCACGGCTCAAGGGGCTAACCCAACTGCCAGGGGTCTTGGTGTGTGTGTTGGGGGGATGACAAGGGAGATGGGATAGTGTGCTGTGTATGTGGGGAGAGGGCAGTGTGCAATATGTGTGTTGGAGAAGCTTCCTCATGAGACAATGTGCTGTGTATTGGGGGGGGGGGGGGGGCAGTGTGCTGTAAGTATGTTGGGGATGTGTGTTGGAGAAGCTTCCTGATGAAATAATGTGCTGTGTGGAGTCACGTGGGGCAGCCGAGGAAGATGGCAGCATAGTTTCGTCGGTCCCTAAACCCACCAACTTAATTACAATATCCGTACAAATTTACTCCTTACTCTAAGCAAAGTTGTTACCACAATTGAACATTATATATAGCGCTTCCAATATTGCAAAAAAAAGCTTCAGATGTCGCAATCTACATCGAAATATTTCCAAGGAAAACCCTCGACCCGCATGGCTACAAGACAGGCCTCGCCGACACCTGAACACTCCAAAATGGACAACGTGTTATCCGAAATGGGTAAAATTGCCACCACACTTCAAACGGTCGCCACAGATGTATCATCGATTAAAGAAACAGTCACGGATTTAAAGAACTCTGTGAGCTCACTTCAGGTGAGATTGGATGAAGCAGAGAACCGTATATCAACGGTTGAGGATACTACATCAAGGCTAACTGAAGACAGCCAGAGAGCAGATGAACGTTTGGAGGCATTGTATAACTGAATTGAGGAACTGGAAAATATGAACCGTCACAAGAATGTGAGACTGATCGGTCTAACAGAGGAATTAGAAACAGATGGACTTGTCAACTGCGTTCAACAGCTGATATCCGAGGGGCTGGGAATCGAGTTGGAAGGAGAGCTCGAGATTGAAGGGACTTATCGTGTGGGCAAGCGCGAAGCTAAAAGAGCATCGAGGGCTACCGGCAATGACGGCGAGGATAAACCACCAAGAACCGTCTTGATCAAGTTCCTGCGCACATCTGCGAGGGAGAGGGTTTTACAGGCAGCCAAAGAGAAAGGGTCTATCGAATGGAGGGAGTGCAGAGTGTCTTTCTTCCCCGACATGTCGAGGGACCTGGCCAAGAAGCGAAGAGAATTCACTGCGTCAAGGAAGATGCTGTGTAAACTCGACGTGAGGTTTTCACTTGCGTTTCCAGCATCCCTCCGTTTCACATGGAACAGGAAGGAGCAAAGTTTCACTTCCAGCAAGGAGGCTCATTCGAGAGCGCTGTGGTGGGTCAACTGAATAATGATGTGAGCACTCATTTTACGTTAGCTTGGATGGGGAGCTGGTGATGTGGGTGTTGGTGGGTGGGACTACTAGCTAATTGTGCTGCTGTTCAGCAATAGCCCTTGGGGCTACCCGGCACGCCACGGACCGGAATCAGGGTTTGTGGAGAGAAGACCGCGGGTCTTTATTTATTCTTTTTTGTTAGTTTATTTTCTTGTGTTTGCTGAGGGGGGTATTGACAATGTTATACGTTGTTGTTTACTTTTTCATGGGGGGTTACAGAAATGTTTGGTTTTGTTTCAAAGGTCCAACTATTTTTTTCAGAATTTAAATGAATGTCCTGTACTACGCCATTACCCACTAGGGGGCAGCCCCTTGACATGTATCTCCATTATGATTTATGTTAACAGGTAGTCATATTAGATGTGTAACATGGAATATTAACGGCTGCGGAAATCCTATCAAAAGGCGAAAGGTGTTATCTTATCTAAAACAAAAACAGGCAGATATAGCCTTTATACAAGAAAGTCATGGGTGGGACATGTTTTCCACTCTTCTTTCTCTAGCAAACAGAATGGAGTAGTCATTCTAATTAATAAGCACCTTAACTTTAATATAATATCAGAAACTAAGGACAAAGAAGGGAGAATGATATGTATTGAAGCACTTATTAATGGTGTAAAAGTAATTCTGTGCAGTGTATATGCACCAAATACTGCAGATGCAAGCTTTATCCATAATTTAAATACAATTTTGGGGAGTAAAAGTGGGCAAATAATCCTAGCCGGGGACTTAAACCAGGTTATGGATGGTGTTTTGGACAAGAGTAAATATCAAGGAACGTCCATGCCAAAGGACAGGGCTGCCCTTCATATGCTAGTGGAGGATTTAGGTCTAAATGACATATGGAGATTAGTTAATCCAGGGGAAAGGGAATACACTTTCTTCTCGCATTCCCACAAATCCCATTCAAGGATAGACTTTTTCTTACTGTCACAAGATATTATTAATAAGGTCATAAACTGTAAAATCGGACCAATTGCATTGTCAGATCATGCTACGGTGGAACTGGATATCATTCTAAACCCAGATATAGGTAGAAAAGGAAGATGGAGATTAAATACTTCATTATTACAGGACGAAACATTTAGCACAATGCTGGCCGAGGATCTGATCTCCTTTTTTGACTTAAACATAGGAAGCACAGAGAGATTATCCTCAGTTTGGGACGCGTCTAAGGCCTATATCCGAGGAAAACTAATTGCACGTGCATCTAAAATGAAAAAGGAACGAAGAGAAATTCTCAGTGACCTAGAAATTAAAATATGTACTCTGGAAAAGAACCTAGCCAGGCAGTATTCAGACGAGCTATACCAGGAGATTTGTAAATATAGATACCAGTTACATGACTTGTATAATAGAAAAGCTGTACATGCATTGTTCAGGTTACGAATAAGATTTTATGAAGGAGGCGAAAAAACAGGCAAACTTTTGTCTAGGCAGCTAAAACAACAGAACGCTGCTAACGTAATTCCAGCAATTAAGAAAGGGGATAACATGGTCTCAACCACAAAATAAATAAATAGCGTCTTCCAAACATTCTATGAACAACTATATACAGCCCCTTGTAATGCAGATGAAGAAAAATTAAACCAGTTTTTTGCAAACATGGATCTCCCCACATTAGACGCATCACAAACAAAATCATTAGACCAACCCATTACTGAGGAAGAAGTGAGAAATGCAATATCTTCTATGAAACTTGGGAAATCCCCAGGTTCAGATGGACTCCCTATTGAATACTACAAGAAATTTGTAGATACGCTGGCTCCAATACTGACTGATGTTCTTGCTGAAGCATTTCAAGTCAATTGTCTGCCTGACTCATTTATGGAAGCGATTATAACAGTACTACCTAAGAAAGATCGGGACACAACTGAGCCTGCAAACTTTAGACCAGTTAGTCTTTTAAACGTGGACTGCAAAATATTAGCAAAAGTCTTAGCATCACGTTTGGAGAAGGTCTTACCTAAGATAATCCATAAAGATCAGGTAGGCTTTATAAAGGGAAGATCATCAGCTGACAATACAAGGAGATTAATGCATCTTATGTGGCTAAACTACTCTGAAAGTACGCCAGGGGTGGCGCTATCACTGGACGCGCAGAAGGCGTTCGACTTAATTCAGTGGAATTTTTTGTTTAAAACTATGACAAATTTTGGCTTAGGCAAGGTCTTCAGAGCATGGGTTAGTTTGCTGTATCAGAACCCGAGAGCAGCAGTAATGACTAATGGTATGATGTCTCCATTTTTCGCAGTATCTAGGGGCACCCGCCAAGGTTGTCCACTGTCCCCATTGCTTTTTACCATGGTACTGGAACCTTTGGCTATTAAGATTAGGAAGGACCCAAATATCCTAGGCAGGGCCGGTTCTAGCTCTTTGGTTGCCCTAGGCGAGATTGAGTTTTTCGCCCCCAGATGCTGAAAGCGGGAGGTGTCCCACCCACTTTTTAAAATTGTTAGTTTGGACCCCCCCACTTTTGCCGTGCGAAATACCAGTGCTTTCAGCATCTGTTTAGTGCTTCATTGTCATTTTCATGGGATTCTCACATTTGCACGTAAATCGCTAGTAAGCTAAGCTTTTTTTTTTTTGTTACACGCATTCTCCCATTCCGCTTCTGTCACACACACACAGCGACAAGCGCCAAATCCCCCGCAGTGTTGAAGAGATCAGTCGTCCCCCTCACTTTTGATAAGGAAAAAAGCCTTATACTGTAAGTACGGCAAATAAATAATAACCTATAGGTTTACGCTAGGCTATGTAAAACTCCCCATTAACAGCATCACGTCACTAACCACAGCTAAGACTGCACAATCTCGTATTCACTCTGTTGGATATCTGAAGCCAGTTTGTCTACTTAGATACTGTAAATCCTCAAATTATGGCCGGAGTCTTAAGACAAAGTACAGGCCTTTAGGGGCAGGATTGTATTCGAGACAGCCCTTTATTTCTTATGCGAGTTTTATTTTGAGACATGCGTTTCTTGGAGCGGCATACTGATACAGTAGGCCTTCAAAAGCATGACATTTTCGGTTTAGTTTGATATTTAATTTACTTTTGGACTGTTTGATTATATAGTTAAATGTTGGGACTGAAGGGCACTGAAATCTAGGGAGGTATTTGATGATCACTATTACATTCCATGTAGTTGAAAGAGTGTCAAACAAACCATCCAAAGGGATTTCAAACAAACCATCCGCTTTCATGCGTTCATTGAACGTCCGCGGTGCTGTAATGGAAACCTTATTGCATAGCCATTTTTTTTGTATTATTTCGTAGGCTGGAATGCCTCGAGTCGCGGCAACAATTGTGTTCAAATGTAGTAGTGTGTCAGCTCTGGCAAGACGGCAAGCGATTGACATGTTGGAGACCCAGCTGGAAAGTCAGTGGCCGAATGCACACAAGAGTTGTATAGGCTACATAAGAAACACCCAGAGTTTGGGGGTGCCAAAACACGTAATTCCCTCTATTGTCGCAAATATAGACTAGATATAGTTGCGACTTCCGAACAGTTTTAACAGAGTGCTACTTTGTTAATATTTGGGGAAACTGTGAGTAAGGGGCTGCGACCGTTCTACATGTAGGCTGCTGAAGTGCCGCGAGAGCGCAGCAAATGAACTTCAGAAACAATAGGGCGCCTAGGATGATCATGTTTAATAAACATGTTTTAATTCGCTTGTTTTTCTAATTCTATGATTAATGGGAAGTAGGCCTAAGGGCGACGCTAGAGAGCGCCCCCAACACATTTGTCGCCCTAGGCAATTGCCTAGCTCGCCTATAGCAATCGCCGGCCCTGATCCTAGGGTTGAAAGGGGTAGACAAAGAGACAGAACAGACACTAATGCTTTATGCCGATGACATTTTGTTATTAATGAGTGACCCATCCACTTCTTTACCATGACTGATGGAGGTAATAGAATCATACTCAATTGTTTCTGGCTACAAAATAAACTGGGGAAAATAAGAGGCAATGCCAATAACAAGGACATGGTATTCTCACATGGTAACTGGTTTTGGTTTCAAATGGGTTCCTGCAGGTATGAAGTATCTTGGTGTGCGCTTGACTCAGAATTTAGAGGGGATTATGGCACTAAACTATGATCCCTTGCTGACAAAGATACAACATAATGTGGAAAAATGAAAGCACCTCAAACTAACTCTGTGGGGAAAGGTGAATGTAATCAAAATGGTTGTAGCTCCTCAATTACATATCTATGATGTTGCCCTTGAACATTCCAGACATCATTTTCAGGAGATATGACAACATTGTTAAGGACTTCCTGTGGGAAGGAAAAAGACCCCGCATTAAAATGAGTAAAATGTGTGCCTTGAAAGATAAAGGAGGACTTGGACTACCAGATGTGAAAATGTATGACCTTTCTTTTGAAATGGCGCAGCTTGCAAAACACTGGAGAAATACTGACTCAGACCTGGACTGGGTCAAATTCGAACAGAGTCTGGCCTCTCCATGCAAGCCCTTGGACATTCTTTCACAACGCACTGGACCGATACAGGAGCCAAACCCAGTGATCGAACACTAGCGATATGTTTGGTGTAAAATCCATAAACTCCTCAAACTGTCACACTACAGACAATGTTATGCATCATTGTGGAATAACCCGGACATTCGCATTGGAAAGAAAATGGTATTTTGGAAACAGTGGCTTCTTAAAGGTATAGCAACAGTGAAGGACCTGTATGTGGATGGACAACTTATGTCATACTCCGACTTGGTGGGAAAATACAATATAGAAGGGAAAGGGCACTTTTGGAAATATTTGCAAATTAGACATTGTGTTGGAGACAAATTTAATTTCAATGAGAACCCTGTGCTTACCACATATAGCCCATACTGCATCTGTGTGTTATAACTCAATCATTAATGTAACTGCAGATAATTGTGGTAGTTTGAAATTAATATGGCAGAGGATTTAGGGGTTGACTTTGATGAAGGTGAATGGTTGAAGATTATGTCAAATGTGGGTAAAAACATCAGGGAAGCAAGAGGAAAATGTATCCACTATAAAGTGGTACACAGGTACTACTATACTCCTTATAGACTTCATAGCAGACATCCCAACCTGCAAAAAGTAATTTCAGGGAGGTATCACGAAGCCCCCCCCCCCCCCCCCCCCCCAAAAAAAAATAAAAAAATAAATAAATAACAATACTAAAAACCATAATAACAATACACCAAATAAGGAAGGCCTATAGATAGTAGCCTAATTGTGAAAATAAAATATGTAGATCTTGCAGTTTGGTCTTTTCATGTAGCCTTGGCAATTAAGCCATCTAGTATAGGCCTGAATAATATGCACATGAATTGACACTAGTTAAACTCACCTCAACATGTTTTTGCAATCATTTAACCCACCATGGGCAATGCTAACACTGTTACAAACAGTGCAGCATGCAAGACTAGGCCTATGATTATTTTTTACTCTTATAAACAAGGGTACACTTTGAAATCGGTCTTACATTTTTCTTTTTGGGGGGGACTGACTCTGTCGTGACTCTCCTGTTCCTAGATACACTGAACTGATCAGGATGCTCTCTGTCTTGGATGCGCTCAGACACACATGCACCACCACCCCTCTCTCTCTCCCCTGTCGTGTGCGCGCTACACTCAGATGCACACGCGATTTTAGGTCTCCCTCTCGCGTGCGCGCTCTTGATCGCTCGCTCTAGATTCCGGGAGATTTTATTTAATTTGCGGGCGTCAGGGAGCTGCTATCAATATGCGGGAGACTCCCGGAACTTCCGGGAGACTTGGGATGTCTGTCATAGGATGGGTATTGCTGAAAATGGCTTATGTTGGAAGTGCAAGGAAAAAGATGGTACATATCTCCATATGCTCTGGGAGTGTTCTTATGTTCACCCATTTTGGTGCAAAATCCTAGGAATATTAGAAGAATGGCTGGGTTTCTCATTGCCTGCTGATCCCAGACTTTGCTTACTTGGAGACAAGTCAGTGGTACCAAGCATATCAAAATGGGCATTCACTGTGGTAAAACTCTGCTGTATCACAACGTTAAGAATTATTCTACGTAATTGTAAGTGTGTTAAAACTTTGGAATTAAAAGACTGGGTCAATGCCGTAATTGAAGCAGCCTCTTATGAGAGCATGCTGGAAAGGCTGAATGATGAGAAACAAATGATCTGGGATGATTTCTGGGTACACATGAAAGGGACATAAGATGTATCTGATGACAGCCGTTATATTTCTATTTCCATTTATTATTACTGTTATTTTCTGGACCATATTTTCTGTTGGAGATGTCAAGGTGGCGTATAGGGAAACTATGTACAATAGGACAATGTAATGTACTGTGTGGACCTTTTTTGTGTGTGTTTAAAGTTTGATCAATAAAAAAAGTTAATGTGCTGTGTATGTAGGGGAGAGGGGGGGGGGGCAGTGTACCGCAAGTATGGTGAAGGGACTTACTATTGCAAGCAGAGTACTGTATGTATGATGTATGTGAGTGATGACAGTGAAGATGTGTGTGTGGGCGGGAGGGGAGTGGAGCAGTGACTGTGTGTGTGTGTGTGTGTAGTGTGTGTGTGGGTAGGTGGGGGCAGTGTGCTGTAAGTATGTAGAGGATGTGTGTTGGAGAAGATCCTGAAGACAATGTGCTGTGTATGTAGGGAGGGGGGGGGCAGTGTGCAGCAAGTAGAGAAGGCTTACTGTAGCAAGCAGTGTGCTGTATGTATGTGAGAATAAGAAGAAAATAAATAAAAGGTCTGTAGCATAGGGAGAGGGATGTAAAAGTGCTAAAAGTCATGTAGGTGTGTGTGTGTGTGGGGGGGGGGGGGGGTCATGAGTGCTGAGGAGTGAATGAGTGCAAAGTCAGTATAGTGTGAGTTCAGAGTTGGGAAATGTTTGAGAGTCCTCCGGTCTTACACGTATGTCTGAAAGCGCTTATTGTGTGCAAAGTCAGTATAGTGTGAATTCAGAGTTCGGATGGCCTGGGGATAAAAACTTCTCCTGAGTCTCTCAGTTCTGGCTTTGTGACTACATAGGCGTCTTCTTGATTTCAGTGGTAGGAATAATCCATTGTTAGAATGAGAAGTGTCCTTCAGAATCTTTTGGGCTCTTAGGAGTAGTCTTCTGGAATAGATATCTTGTAGAGCAGGGAGTTGAGTTCTTATAGTACGTTCAGCTGAGTGCAGGGCCGGAGTGGGGCCACTTTTCAGCCCGGGAGTTTCAGGCCCAAGACCGGCCCACTTTTTTAGTTGTGGTGGAAATTGGATAAATAAGGCAACATTTCAGCTCTTACTATCCTGTAGTTTTTAATATAGTCTAATATTCCACTATTCCACAAGGATAGGTTGATAAGTTAACAAAATCAGGAAGGAAGAAATAAAGCATTTGAAATGTATCCCACAATTCCACTAAGAGGCATATTGAACTACTGTATTGTTTACATGTTTTTTTCTGCATGGGTCAGCTATCATGTTGTTGTTTGGTGATTTGCTCCTTTACTACATCCACTTCTAAACAAGCCATATAGGTTGATCATGTAGCCTACTGCTGTCATAGCCTACTGTTCTTTCTTCCATAAAATAACTTTAATTCATATGGTTAACTCTATTATCCTTTCTACTTGTCCCTATAGTCATAATTAATTTCGGGCTCATCATTTTCAGCGGGGGACTGGCTGATCTGCTGCTCAGGCTACTTTTGTTTTTAGGCCTATACACAGATCAAGCTTGAGTTTTGTTATCAATATTTGCATAATATTTGCAAAGTCTATGAATAGCCATATTGGATGATACCAAAATGCTAATATTTTAATTCATTTAATATGTTACTTGAATAGGTTGACAACGCTACAACGTCCATAGGTTATTAGCCCAATTACGCCGTTATAATCATGGCTATCTCTCTTTACCAGTTGCCACTTATGTCTGTTGGAAGCATGGCACATTTGGCAGCATTTCCCTCCAATACTTTTCGTCTTTTTTACCTGGCCTTTTCAGTCCCTCATGGCATCTTTCTACCATCCATCCTCCCTGACGCTTATCACTACGGTAGGGCCGGCCCGGCTGGTATCTGAGAAAACTTTTTAGGAAAGACGGGCTATATGGACCCAACCAATTAACTCTTATTGGGAGGGGAGAACAACCCATGCAGAGGCTGCGGTGTTAGGCATAGAATGCGAACGCGTGTAGCCAACTTTAAGAGAAGATAGATTAACGTGACAAATGTCAATATTTTTCCCTTGACCGGCCCAAAAGTGAAGCGGCCCACCGGGAATTCTCCCGATTACCCACTCCGGGCCTGGCTGAGCGCACTACTCTCTGCAGAGTACTACAATCTCTAACTGTGGAGTTCCCATACCAGGTGATGATGCTACCAGTTAGAACACTCTCAACCGCTGAAGTGTAGAAGGCCTTCATGATGGATGTAGAAACTTTGAATTTCCTTAGCTGACCTTAGTAAACCTAATCAGCCAGTGCCTCCTGGGTGGTCAATATTTTACTTTTTCATTGGGTTGATGGTTTTGTGGTCTTCATACCTACCTGGTACCCCCCCCCCCCCCTAAAAATTTATTATTATTTCATGTCCACAAAACACAAAAGGATAAAAAACAGAAAATACTTACCTTGACACAGAAAGAGGGGAGGAGCCTGAGAAGGGATAAACAGGGAAAAACTCCACTGCCTCTCTCTCATTTCGCCTTTTGTCAGCTGTGAGTACACAGCATAGCAGGTTTACAAGACAGTGCAGTTACACAAGCCTGGCCTGAAGAAGGTTCTAAAGGAATCGAAACGTCACGATTGGGCTTGTTCTTGGCGAAACGGCCAAGATTAAAAAGCTAAAAAAAGCTAACTAAGTTATTCCAACCTGTTCTTAACCAGGGATGGACACTCTTCCTGTTCTTATCCAGGAATTGAGATTGGCTAAATGCAAGGGCGTAGGTTTGGTCTGAGCTTTGGTGGGGACACCACTATCACCCCCCCCCCCCCCCCCGTCCAACTGTGCTACTGTCCAACTACTATCCATGATTAAAATGTGCTGTCCAACTTGATCTAACTATACTGTTTAGCCTACATAATCTGTACAGATATGTAGACTATATTTAACATTTAACATATATTTTCTATTTGGTCTGTTATGAAATCATGCATTGACCCATTTAAGCACAGCTCAGTTTTAAGAAACTTAAATACATGCATGCTTAGCATTTTGTGAAAAAAAATCATTAAGGCTACATTGACAAACTCTTAACCGTGAGCTGCCTGTATATTCTCTGATTCTGATACAGATATGTAGGCGATGTAAGCACAGCTCAATTTTAAGAAATGCTTAAAGCCGAAAGACCATGTTGAATTTTGCTACAATTTATTTAAAAACCGGATTACTCTGGAACAGCTAACTATACACGGGAATGCATTCTTTGTGTTCGCTAAGGTCTGCTGTTTATTCTGATATATGGTTTGTCATGTGTTGCGTGAAGAGTGTGTAGGCCTACGATATTCCACCAAGACGAATCAAAGTCAAAGTCAGCTTTATTGTCAATTTCTTCACATGCTCCAGACATACAAAGAGATCGAAATTACGTTTCTCACTATCCCACGGTGGAGACAAGACATATTTTACCAATTTAAGTCCACAGACAAACATAACATTCAAGTAAACAAAAAAGTAAGTAAATACGTAAATAAGAGGGCACATACAATGAAAAAATAAGAGCAGCAAAATTTGGTTGAAATTGTGCATAGACAGTCAATAAAATAGTAGTGCAAAGTCAGGCCAATAAAAGGCTGAGGTAGTTCTGTTTGACATAAGTAAGAAAGAAAGTGGCATAGTGGTGCAAGTTATGTAAGAGCAGCAGAAGTGTTTTCAGGACAACAACAACAAGTTGCAAAGTGTACAAGTGTGTGCAAGTGGAGTAGTGCAGGCGGCCATTGTGGGTCCAATGTCCAGGATGTTATGTAGCTGAGGGTAGAGGGGGGAGAGAGTTCAGCATCCTAACAGCTTGGTGTATGAAGCTGTTGGTGAGTCTAGTGGTGCGGGAGCACAGGCTTCTGTACCTCTTCCCAGAGGGCAGTAGATCAAACAGATTGTGAGCGGGGTGACTTGCATCACTCACAATTTTGGTCGCCTTGCGGGTGAGGTGGGTGGTGTAAATGTCCTTCAGGGAGGGGAGTGAAGCACCAATAATCCTTCCAGCTGTGTTCACTATGCGCTGCAGGGCTTGTTGTGTTCAGTGCAGCTTCCGCCCCACACAGCGATACAACTGGAGAGGATGCTCTCAATGGTGCCTCAGTAGAATGTGGTCATGATGGCTGGTGGAGCACTTGCTCGCCTGAGTTTCCTCAGGAAGTACAGGCGGCGTTGAGCTCTCTTCGCCAGTGATGCAGTGTTGGTGGTCCAGGAGAGGTCTTCACTGATGTGCACCCCCAGGAACTTGGTGCTGCTCGCTCTCTCCACCACAGCACCGTCGATGGTCAGTGGCAGGTGTTGGGTGTGACCTCTCCGGAAGTCAACAACAATCTCTTTGGTCTTGCTGACGTTCAGCAGGAGGTTGTTGTCCCTGCACCACGTGGACAGATGGTCGACCTCCAACCTGTATTGAGTCTCGTCGCCCTTGGTGATGAGACCCACCAGAGTTGTGTCGTCAGCAAATTTCACTATGTGATTGTTGCTGTAGGTTGCAGTGCAGTCATGCGTCAGCAGGGTGAAGAGCAGCGGACTGAGCACGCAGCCTTGGGGGGCCCCTGTGCTCAGTGTGATGCTGCTTGAGGTATTAATTCTTACTGTTTCTCTGTACAAGCCAAAAAGGTAAAATTGTGTACCTGACAAGTTTCGGCTACCTTGCCTCTGTAGCCTTCATCAGAGGTGTCACGTGATGTTGGTGTGACGTCGTCTGAGCTGTGTTATATGGAGTTTTCCATCCCACCACATCAGCCATGTCCCCTGGGGTGCTCCAGGGGGTGGGGGGGTGGGGCGCCCTCTGCTGTCTGGTGGTTTTTCATACAGCCGGGGGCGGCCCTGCAGGACTGTGTCCCAGGTGTGGGATAGCTGGTAGGCTCCTTCATCCCGGTTCACAGTCTTTGGGGCCCACTTCCTGATTTCAACCGCCTCTTTGATCCATCGATGGAATTTGTTGCATTCCGTTCTGATGACCTTGGCTGCGTCCCAGTTCATAAGATGGTTATATGGTTATATAGAATGGATCTGCCATTTCAGACCACTGTAAGAGGGAAAACCATCTTATGAACTGGGACGCAGCCAAGGTCATCAGAACGGAATGCAACAAATTCCATCGATGGATCGATCAAAGAGGCGGTTGAAATCAGGAAGCGGGCCCCAAAGACTGTGAACCGGGATGAAGGAGCCTACCAGCTATCCCACACCTGGGACACAGTCCTGCAGGGCCGCCCCCGGCTGTATGAAAAACCACCAAACAGCAGAGGGCGCCCCACCCCCCCCTGGAGCACCCCAGGGGACACGGCCATCCCACCACATCAGGTGGGATGGAAAACTCCATATAACTCAGCTCAGACGACGTCACACCAACATCACGTGACACCTCTGATGAAGGCTACAGAGGCAAGGTAGCCGAAACTTGTCAGGTACACAATTTTACCTTATTGGCTTGTACAGAGAAACAGTAAGAATTAGTAATACAGTAAGCCTAATGAACCTCTTCAATATGCTTGAGGTATTGTTGCCAACACGTACTACGGCCTCTGACAGAGGAAGTCCAGTAGCCAGTTGCAGAGGTAGGTACTGAGTCCCAGTTTGTGAATGGATGTGGAGATGTGCGCAGAGAATAATTATTAAATCTATTGAAGTTATTTTTCTCGCAAACTGTTTATCACAACAAATAGTGGCTAGCTAGCACCGTTTAAAAGCTGAGAAAAGGCTCTTTCATGTGACACATGAGTAGCCTACTTCTCGAGGAGTTCAACTGAGAAGAATGGGTGAATTTGGACGCACTTCATATTCCTTGTAGTGAAGCTGAAGCGCTGCCATGCTGTGCAGGAGACTGCGGCTCACTGGTAGTTATTAGGGGTGGGCAATATATATCGTCTGCGATAATATCGTGATTGTTGTTTTAACGATGTGCAAATTTACATTATCGAGTATTTAAATTACTTATGGGGAAAAAACACTCAAAATCACGCATTGAAACCCCATACATTCACTAAATCCAGGAGGTGTATACAAGAGAAGCCCCGTTGCAGCAGAGCAAGTGTCACATGATCGATAGTGGGTCCACGTTGTCACACGCAGGCCTAATGTTTATTTTGTGTAGCGAGATCCAGACGTAGCCTACTTGGGATTTTGTGCAGCTACTTCTGTTCACGTAGCATTAATGAGAGTAACATTTTTTCCTACATGGTATTATATGGAGAGAAAACATTTGCCTTTGAGTATTTTAATAGTCAGTTGTAAACAAAGAACTCTTCTCATGTAACCCTTTTGTAAATGGACTGAAGTTTGCTCTAAATATCTACGTGTATTGATTATGCTAACCGTTAGCATCTCTATGGGATTTCTCATATACATTAGCCATAAGCTAACGCATTAGTTTCTATTCTGTAACTTGGAATGCTAGCCTACATGATTTCTCTTAAACATAACATCGAAGGAAATAACTAGATGTACTCTGTTGGTCTGCTTAGTTTTACAGTGAATCCTAAGTAAAGGTTTTTGAAAGGAACTTCAGCTTCAGACTTTCTCTTGGGAAACTGTTAGGCCTAGTCATCTTTAATGTAGCTGGCTAGACCATGTCATTGCCACACACACAAGTGGGCAAAATTGGAAATGTGTCATAGAGTGACAATGCATTGGTTGATTTGGTTAAAAAGTCACAGGATAGGTTATTGGTTATTATTGTATTGATGCTATTCATAAATAATGAGCTGTAAAGTAATTCAGACTTCTACATTTTTTTTAAAGGATATCGACTAATTATCGTTATCGTCAAAATCACAAAAAATATCGAGATATTATTTTTTGTCCATATCGCCCACCCCTAGTAGTTATTATATAGGTAACTTCAAATCAGCGCGATTTACCCTTATAGGCTACTGCACATTACAAGATCTGTAGGCTACGAGATGATCCGCAGCACTGAAGTGAGAAATGATTTAACTCTTTGTGTAGCGCATGTGAGCGCTTTTTTCCCCATTTCGACCTGAATATTGGTGGGGACATTTCAGTCGTAATTTGACATTGGTGTGGACACGTCCTTCGGTCCCCACGCAAATCTACGCCCCTGGCTAAATGCCATTTAGCTAGCTCTTCCTGTTCTTATCCATGAATTTGAGATTGGCTAATCAGTCACATTGACAAAATCGAGGAAAGACACTGCACCTGCAAAACAGAAATACTCACCATACCTGCAAAAAGAAAATACTTACCATACCTGTCAAGGAGAGAAAACACAAAAAAGTTAGGACAAAGCAAAACAGCTGAACAAATATTTAAATGCTAACTCTGGCTAACAAGGCTGACTCGAGCAAAATGAGAAAAGCTACACATGGCTAAACATGCTAATTCTAGCAACAAAAATTAAAAACCGTAAGACATCGGGAATTCTTTGTATGTAGAAATGTAGGCTATAGCCATTTAAACGTGCTTTGCCTGCTAGGCAGCAGCTTACCCACATAACACGGATTCCTTGGCAGGTGTAATATAAAGAAACAAAATTCCAGTGGATATTTCACGTCTTCTCAAAGACTGGCAGCTGTTAAGAGTGACGTTTTTTGCTTAAAAAATAAAGCCAAAATACGTGCGTGAATTTAAGGATTTTAACCGCATGCTGTGAAGTTACATGCAGGTCTCTTTTACGAAGGAAACCCATGCTAAAATAAAACTCTGTAGTCACAAATTTGATCGTGTTGGTATGAATATATGTTGTAGTATGTGATTCCTACAGTGTAAAAAAATATACTAACATCTTAGAAACGTTGTAAAATTATTGAAATAGATTAAGAAAGCCACTGTTAATGGTGATTTCAATGGTTAGATTGATTTGTTTAGATCCAGTGAAATTGCTGCCTTGGCAACGCTACGTCATGGCTTCGGTACTCAATTGAGTATGACTACGTCAGGCTAACTCCACCCCCTACTCTTGCAACTTTTGTGTATGCTTGTATATGTGTGTCAATGTGCTTGATTGCATGTGCGTGTGTGTCTAAGTGTGTGGGTGTGTGTGTATGTGGATGTGTGTGTCAATTTGTCTCCATCTCCTATAGAGCATGACCAATATGGGATTTTTAAGGCTGATAACCTACCAATTTCGATATTTGAGTTATTCAAAAACTGATAACCGATATATCGGCCGAGTCATTTTTAATAAACTTTTTAACATGTAAAGCTTTTCTCCCATAACAAGGTTCTAATCAAGGTGGGGCATTATGTATTTTAATAAGGCCTAACTATCTAGATTCCTAATGAAAGGCTCTTCATATAGATAGATAGATAGATATGTGACGTCCACAAAAATGTTACCTTTGTTTTGTGAATTGTAATTTACTTTAAATATATTTTTCTTTCTGTGAATACAAGGTAATGTTTTATTTTGGAGTAACAAGGGTTGCTGAAAATACATGTAAAATGTATGCATTTAAAAAGGGTGATTTCCTTTGTAAAATGGACTTGTTGTACTCGTTCCATAACAGCAGGAGGCAAACTTGCGGGAGCGATTTCCTTGTGAGTTGTTTGAAAATTCTCATAACTCCAGAGACTTCGAACGTATCAAGAAGCTGTTGCCCTGTCTCATTCTTCTTTCCTGATTTTCAGGTTGGTAAAGTGTTACACAACACTAAAATAGTATGAAACCATGTTAGAATGTTAGCTATCTACTCTGGCCAAGTAGTTTTGTGATAAGAAGGTGGTTTTGTCTATGTTTGATATCCTGAAACGGAGATGCTAATTCTAAACGATTGGAGCTAGCAAAGGACGTTGATGCATTCACTTTAATAGTACGGATTGCTATCGTGACGCACACATGTTCTCCCACTTTGTTCATGAATATGAATATGTGCCTTGTTGTTAATGTTAGCGCGGCTCGCGCATGAAGCCTTTTGTTAAGCCAACGTGCAAATGTGTATGTGAGTTATGTTAAGATGGTAAGTAGTTACTGTGGCCATTACATGTATGAAGTTAAAGGGGAACTTGGCAACTATTTCAACGTAATAAACCCGTTTAGAAATCATTCGGATGGTTAAATGACCTGTTCCGGTGAAAATGGTGACTTTCCCCGCTGCGCCTAGCGTCCCCAGGCGGAAAACCAACCTTGCAACATTGAGACTTACCGTCCGGAAAGAGAAGTGAGAAACAAGAAACTCGTTTTAAATCGTGTTTCTTACCTTGTAACATCCACATAGTTCTGCCAAACTTATGCTAACCGTTCTCTAGCTTGTAAACAAATCCATGTGCTTTATCGTTACCTTTTCCCACAGTTTGAAATAGCATAATGCACAATTTCTCCAGCAGAGGGGGAAATCCTGCAAAGTTTCCCTTTAACTGAACATGAAGTTGTTAATAGTGGCTCTGAGCATTTGATACAGCGAAGCGTTAAATTAGTACTGATTATAATGACATGTATTGTCACATCCTGATCTTAAAAGCCAATGAATGTATTTAGATTTGCTATTGGGTTAAAGGAGAATTCCGGTGTGATTTTGACCTAAATTGTGTTGAAACATGATACCGAGTGTGAACGTATGTCTCATAGCCCATCTCGGCTTGTCCCCTGCACTCCGAAATCTGGCGCTAGTTAGCCGATGCTACCAACAAGGCGGTCAATGGTGGTGCCTCGGCATCGGCATAGCCATGCAAATAAATCACTGTTTTACACCATTTACGAGGCTCAATGTATCTCCACACTTCATTGGTAGACTTCCGAGGGCCCTGACATTTAAAACGAGACATTGAGAACTTTGAAAAAGCACTGGTAGTTTACTTACAAGACGATTTATACAGACAGTACCTTCACGAAGTTTAGCGTTTGCAGCCATCTTGAATTTAGTCACGATAAGTCGAGCGATGAGTAAGAATGAACAGGTATGATAAGGGATCAGATTCCAAAAATAATTCTGTGGAAATGCATGGATTACAGTTTCTTCCAGTAGCAGCAACTGGAATCCATGCATTTCCACGGAATTATTTTTGGAATCTGATCCCTTATCATACCTGTTCATTCTTACTCGTCGCTCGACTTATCGTGACTAAATTCAAGATGGCTGCAAACGCTAAACTTCGAGAAGATACTGTCTGTATAAATCGTCTTGTAAGTAAACTACCAGTGCTTTTTCAAAGTTCTCAATGTCTCGTTTTAAATGTCAGGGCCCTTGGAAGTCTACCAATGAAGTGTGGAGATACATTGAGCCTCGTAAATGGTGTAAAACAGTGATTTATTTGCATGGCTATGCCGATGCCGAGGCACCACCATTGACCGCCTTGTTGGTAGCATCGGCTAACTAGCGCCAGATTTCGGAGTGCAGGGGACAAGCCGAGATGGGCTATGAGACATACGTTCACACTCGGTATCATGTTTCAAAACACTTTAGGTCAAAATCACACCGGAATTCTCCTTTAATTAGACCATGATTTATGTATTTGATATTAAGCACAGTGTAAAAGAGAGAGACAAAGGAATATGACAACATGTGTTTAATACTGTATAGAATATATTGCTATAGGATTTTGTATGAAAATTGCAATTGGAACTCATTCTAATGTGAACATGGATTTAACAGTTAACGTAAAGATGATTAATGAAACAAATGCACTTACTGAAAGAAAATGTGAAATAAAGATAACTTCAGAGACTTCGAACGTATCAAGAAGCTGTTGCCCTGTATCATTCTTCTTTCCTGATTTTCAGGAGTAGCCTACTATCTGCTAGCACGGTGCCCGTTACAGATAGATAGATAGATAGGTACTTTATTGATCCCCAAGGGGAAATTCAAGGTCTCAGTAGCATATAGACATCACACATAACATGCACTTACAGCAGAAAAAGTAATATACATATAAGAAAACTCCACTGTACAATAGAGACAGTAGAAGATAAACATGATACTAAAATACTAAATATTAGAGATGCACCGATATGGAATTTTAGGGCCGATAACGATAACCGATAGTTATTGGTTTGTTGTGACCGATACGATAACCTATAATATTACTCTTGAAAAGTGATTTGGGGAAAGCATTTAATAAGCATAATTTTATTGCAGTAATTTTACCTACCACCAAATGATGGACAGAACTCATAATAGTCCTCAATAGTACGGCAGTCAACAACATAACAGTAGCCTAGCCCTACAGTATGTGTGGCTCCTTTAAAGGACAATTCCGGCGCAAAATGAACCTAGGGGTTAATAACACATGTGTACCGAGTTCGACCGTTCGCTGGGATTTGTTTTCATGCTAGTCGAATGTGACCAGTTTTATTGCAAACCGCTTATTAGCGTTAACGCTAGCCTTCGGGGCACACGTACAGAGAAAGAAATCGCTATTTCTATACCATTAACAAGGCTCAAAATAGCCCCACACTTACACAGTAGCATAATGAGGGTCTCTACATGTAAACCGAAGCATTGAGAACTTTGTAAGTGTACAGGCAGTTTATTAAAAAGAAACACATTACCGTTGACGTCTGGTTCACATACAGGCAGGCGCCTTGGTTACAACTGGGATGTGAAGTGAATCTCGGGTGAAACGTTGTTGCAGAAGGACTGTGCAAAAGAGAAGCACTGAACGCAACAGGAGACATAAGAGATGGCAGGTTATTTGAACGAATTTGAAGACATCAAGGATGAACCCTTATTGGACGTCCTTATCTTTTCGAGTCGGAATACCAACGAAGAGCTGCGGGAGCTCCGTGAAAGGGCTATGAGAGAGAGAGCTAGAAGCTGTAGTCAATACCACACACAGGCGGCGGCGATCCATAGGCTACCAGAGGGACATGGATCCACTAAGTAAGTAGCCTACACTACACAAGTTATGTTACATCGGAACTATTATTTCTGATAGGCCTATATTGAGCAAATTACGTTTGATTTTAGTTCACATCGCCTGCCTGTATATGTGAACCAGACGTGAACGGTAATGTGTTTCTTTTTAATAAACTGCCTGTACACTTACAAAGTTCTCAATGCTTCGGTTTACATGTAGAGACCCTCATTATGCTACTGTGTAAGTGTGGTGCTATTTTGAGCCTTGTTAGTGGTATAGAAATAGTGATTTATTTCTACTGTACGTGTGCCCCGAAGGCTAGCGTTAACCGCTAATAAGCGGTTTGCAATAAAACTGGTCACATTCGACTAGCATGAAAACAAATCCCAGCGAACGGTCGAACTCGGTACACATGTGTTATTAACCCCTAGGTTCATTTTGCGCCGGAATTGTCCTTTAAGTGAACCTGACGTCAGTGAATTGCAAGTGAGTGGCTAGAGAGTTTGAATCGTTTTCATTTAGGACTAAACGCTCATTAACGGCTCAGCTTGGAATAAGCTACAGTATAGCGACCAAATCAGAGTTTGTGAGGGAAACTTAGGTTTAGTTTCAACTGCGGGTAATTGAATAAAGCTGCAACTCACTGTATCTTATGTCTACTCTGTTGCGCACAACCTGCTGCAGCAGAAATGAAAGGCGTTAGCCCCGAAGGTTTTAATAACTTATTATGATGACCTTTCTGGAACTGAAGCACGAATGGTTAGCATATTTCTAGGTAATAACACAAAACCCAAGCTAAAGTAATGCAAATATAATACTAAAACACAACTTAGAACTAGGCCTACTTATGTACTCGTCCCATTAACGAGTTTGTTTATTTGTTTCCCCGACCAGCGCGGTAAAGTGCAAACACACCAGCACAAGACGGCTCTAGATAGGGCTGAGCTCCGCTCTGTTAAGGTTAAATGGCGGATCATTCACGAGAGGATTTTGAGATGCACAGATTCCCAAATGAACGCATATCCACAGATTTTGTTAGAGTGGTGAAATACATTCATACCGTTAACATTATATTGAGGAAAAAGTATAGCCAACCAAGCTCAGTTTAGCAGGACGGACCTTACGCAGGGCTAAATTAGGACTTTCCTATCGGACCGATAATAATATTTTCATTTTTTCATTTATCGGCTAATAATATATCGGCCGCCGATATATCGTGCATCCCTACTAAATATGCTATCAACAAAGTGTGCTTAAGGATGATCAAGCATGACAGGGCAGGGACTGAGCCTGTAATTCAGAGTGCAGCTGAGGATGATCCCTTCCTTGTTGTCCCTGTCAAGGGTGCCATGGTCGTAGACCCCTCAACAGACACAAGCAAGATGCAATATACAGTTGAAAGGGTGGGGATAGTAATATGGACATATGTATGGGATAATGTATAGAACGCCGGTCATTATTGGGAAAATAAGTCCCGACAGGGCGAACCGGACGCGGAGGGGTCTTGTTTCGCCCTGAAGGGACTTATTTTCCCATAATGACCGGCGTTCTATACATTATCCCGCTTATTATACGGCTACTTGCCAAAACGAAAAAATAAACTCCACGATAGCCTATGTCTCTTTACACTTATTTGTTGCCGTTTCGTCGTGGCTTTTGCTGAGAAACAAATAGTTCACAACACACGCTGAACTTGAATCAAACATTCTTTAGAACACAGCTGATCAACCGTCTACTTTCACTTTTGAATGAAGTTCCAATGCAAGAAGCGACCGGACTACTTGCGGAGTGATATGATCAGCAGCACAAAACCCGTTGCCATTGAAAGCGGTAATTATATGTTTGCAGCGGTAATTACATGAATTTATTTTACCGTAGAACGTTGGGAAATCCCATTCAAGTCAATGGAGTGTTCTACTAGCATTGTGAAGAGCCGTATAATAACAGAGAATAATGTATAATGTAGACAAGATAATATAACAAAACTATGTCAGTGCAAGAATAGGTTGAGGTAAAAGGGTTACAGCCATTGGTCAAGTATTGAGTATAAGGTATTAACCCTTAGAACCCTAAGCTGTTTTTAGGGCATTTTCACTACCTTTATTCATAAGGATTTATTCTGGTCATTGTAAGTGCCACACACATATATTATATATTGTTTTTTTCAGGAGAGTCTAGGCTATTCAGATCTGCCATCATTTCATGTATTAATACTAGCATTGATTTTATTTTGATTTTTAAAGAATTAAAATATAAAAAGTGTATTATAAAAATTCTTATATTTCAACATGTATCTCACCACAGCAAGCTCACAGCTCTACATGCATTTCATGTGTGTGTAGGGCAGACTGTCCTGAATCGGGCAATATAATTGCCATGTTGGAGGGATACTCTGGGGCTGAGCAATTTACAGAAATATTTGCTGTGTGATTTACGGAAATAAATGCCATTTTTTATTTAGTGATGAAAAATGACCTTTCTGCGCTCCATATCGGTGACACGAACTGATCTGACCTGACTTGACCCGAGGTTGCGTGTTAGCCTGCGTGCCTGTGTGTATGCAGTCATAATAATTCTCAACTTTTTACTGCATTGCCATGAACAAAGTAAAGGCAAAAAAGGTGTTTATTTGTTGGACAAATTGGGATGCAATGTGAGCCTTGAATTGGATGCCATGCAGGAATTTGCTAGGATCTCAAAACCGGAATATGAACATGCTTTGCCATAGAGAAACACATGATAGCATTGGATTATAAACATGCTTTGTCACAAGAACAGACAAAAACGTGGGGTAAGTCCAGCTATATGAAGTTATTATTTTGCTGTCACTTCGTCTGTTTTATAACCCAGAAGGATGTACTTGGTATCAAATGATCGCTCTGAGTCTCCTCTTTCATCTGACATGCGTGGCATATCTATGCGATCACGGGTCCGCGAGTAATTCAAACGAGAGTAATGAGTGTGCAGCGTTGGTTTGTGTACATGACGTTATTATTTTGCAGTCACTTCGTCTGGTTTTATAAGCCAGAAGGATCGATAAACATGGTACCAATGGATAGCCCTGTGCCAGGGTTTCCGTTGTCCGGTAATTACCGGACATTGGCCGAAAAAAAAAAATGAAATGTCCGAAAAAATTAAATCTCTCCGGTCAAATTGTCCGATTGAAATTGGCTAATAATCCCGTCCCCTAACGCAATCTGAATTTGAGAATAAGCCATAATACGTAAGCCTATATTATGCGTCCCCTGGCTATGTTTTTAAATGAACAGGCTCTACCGTTTGAAAAGTAAGCTATTAAACAACACGCATAGCCTAGGCTATGCTGCATTTCAAATAGGAAGCGCACGCTTAAAACGTCCATGTTAAACAACGAACAGTGAGGCGGTTCAAGCATGGCCAAGCCCAGGCAGACTAGCCTTAAAAGTTTTTTCAGAGGCCAGACGCGATGGATGATGATAAATTGGTAACGTCTAAAGCCTCAGATGTCCGGTCAACTCCAACACCACCAGATAAAAAGCAGAAGTGTCGGGCGTATCTGTCGGAATCAGTGACATTGGAAGTGGAGTTGCGGGGGATGCGGCCGCTCCAAGACACTGTCATTCTCCGTGTACACTGTCACTGGACATGCAAAGTGTTCTTTGCCCAAAGCATACAGTAGGCCTATGCGTTCTCTGTCTATGATCTAGGGCCTCCTCGACGAGGATATTAGGCTACTGGTCCGCGAATAATTTCTGCCACAATTAAACGGTATCATTGAACCGCGGCCGAAAGAAAAATAAACTAAACATTTCCCAGAATAGGAAACATTTCCTAATTTATTGTTATCAAATAGAGGCATAGCATTAGGGGGTAGTGGTGTGAGCGCTCATTCTTGTATGTGCGCATCTGTGTAAGTTACTATAAACAGTCACCACTGGAGATAACGTAGCAGCAACAAACAACGTAGCCTTTTTAAAACAACGAACGAAGCGGACTCTTGCTGTCCATGAAAAGATACTGGCTAGATCTTGTTCGGTAGGTTTATGTTAGGCTAATGAACATGTTGCATTCTATACAGCTTGATTATAGCCTGTCTCCAATTTTCCCTTAATTTGACTAATTAAGAAGCGATAATATATTTGACCGGCATATCATCAAAATGTCCGGAAAACGAAACCTCTGCCGGTCACTTTGACCAGCACCATTTTTTTCTAGCGGAAACTCTGCCCTGTGCCCCCTCTTTCATCTGATATGCTTGCCATATCGATGCGATCACGGGTTCGCGAGTTATTCAAACTAGAGTAATGTGTGTGCAGGTGAACGCAGAGAAGTATAGACTGTAAATATGATGCAATTTGATTTAATTTCATGATTTTTTTAAATTTTCATACTTGATCGTACAGACAAGTGTGTAGTCTCGTTGGAAAGCCCCACTTCTGCTCTGTCGTGCAATAAAGATGTCATCTCGCTGCGATGAACAGTTTCGGAGCAATGTAACAGAGAACAAAGGGTGTGTTTTTTGACGCACTTTGCGTCAATCGGGTTCTAAGGGTTAAGCATCAAGTACGGCCACAGTCCAGGAGGGAGCGAGGGGGTTGTGCAAATGTGCTAATATAGCATGTAAACAGACTGCAGAGAAGTCAATCTCTCCTCTACCCTTAAGTGAAGCGTTGAACAGTTCAATGGCCCTGGGGACAAATTACTTCCTCAGTCTATCAGTTGTGCATGACAGTGAGCAAAGTCTCCAGTTGATCAGGCTCTTCTGCTTTACAATAGTGCTATGGAGTGGATGACATTCATTGTCCAAGATGCTGATCAGTTTGTTCAGGGTCCTTTTGTCCGATATTGAAGTGATGCACTCCAGTTCGGCTCCCATGACAGATCCAGCTTTCCTTACCAGCCTATCTAGTCGCCCAGCATCCTTCTTCTTTGTGCTTCCTCCCCAGCATACCACAGCATAGAAGAGGACTCTGGCAACAACAGACTGGTAAAACATCCTGAGGAGCTTACTGCAGACATTGACGGACTGCAGCCCCCTCAGGAAGTACAGCCTGCTCTGCCCTTTCTTGTAGAGTGCTTCAGTATTGGCTGACCAGTCCAGTTTATTGTCCAGTTGTAAGCCCAGATACTTGTAGGTGTTTACCACCTCCACATTGACCACATCAATGGAGACTGGTAGCAGAGCAGGCTTTGACCTGCGGAAATCCACCACCATCTCCTTGGTCTTTGAAGTGTTGAGTTGTGTTTGTAATTGAGTGTGTGCAGAGTGTGTGGTTGTTTTTTTGTATATGTGTTTTGTGTGTGTGTGCATGCGTTTGTGTATGTGGGTGCATGTGTCTGTGTTTATGTCTTTGTGTGCGTGTGCGTGTGTAATCTGTGTGTGTGTTTACGTGTCTTCGTGTGTGTGTGTTTTTATGTGTGTGTGCATGTGTGTGTGTGTCTTTATGTATGTGTTCATAAATAAAGCAAATTAGGGAACCACCTATTTGCGATAAGTGCCATGGGATCTTTAACAACCATGGTGAGTCACAACCTCAATTTAACATTCATGGAAAGGAAAACATCTCCTGCAGTACAGTGTCCCTGTCACTGCAATAGGGCATTGGGATTGATATTTGTTTGGTGGCTTTTGGCCACAGGGAAGAGTGCCACTTACTGGCCAGCCACCAACACCACTTCCAGCAGGAACCTACTCTTCCAAGGAGGTCTCTTATACTAACTAAGCTTGCTTAACTTCAGTAATTCAGCAAAGTCAGGGTATCTGCTGGTCTGGCTGCTGGCTAAAAACAAAAGGTGAAAGGCATGTGACCCTGCAAGGCGAAACCAGTCGTTTTGCGCACAGTGCTATTTTCAGAAAATCCACGATAAACAAACGTACGGGTTAAAATGTCGAATTTCACGTTTTCGCATAATTCGACAGTATACAGTCTACTTAAACACATTAGCAGTCATTCAATTTGTCCACGCCGATATAAGGTTTAACGGTAGAGCTAAAATGTAGCCTACTCATAAGGCTACTCGTTACTCAATGTGTAAGTTCTCTATCGTTCTTGGCAGATGTAACCAAATATGAATGTGAAAGACTTGCCTTTCAGGGCACGAACGGTCAAAAGCACAAACTTTTAGAAATATCCTGGCGTCATTTTACGGACCAGGAGAAGTTTTCCATTGACGTAGCAGTAGCACATTTTAAAAGTGGGCCTATAGCCTACACAATCTGTGTACATGTCAGGTCACAGTTTATTGCTCATTGTTTTCGTTGTTTTGAATAGACACGGCATACCCGTTGTTGGCGTGTTGTTGCAAAATCCGCGGAATCATTTTATGCAAGCAAACTGCATACAGGGAGCCTTAATTGTTGATGTCAGACATGATAATCATCTAAACATCTTGCATTTTTCAGTACTGCCAAAACTCCGCTACCCCCTCAGTCTCTGGTCCCATGCGCTGTGCTGTGTAATGCTACATTAACACGTGGCTGGCTATTTTCATAAACGGACATTTCACCCTCTCCGTTTTCAAAAATAACATTGTGCACACCTGTCAGTTTTCAAAAAAGTTTTCCTTTACACTAACCCGGGTATATGCCTTCAAGAGCATGCCAAACCTGTACATGGCAGTGTAACGAGAAGCTCAAGCCCATGTTAGCCAATCAAAATCCCAAAAATATCAACAACAGCAACAAATCACTTCCTCTATCTCTTTTAAACTGACTAAAAATCTCCGCCTCGTTACATAAATCTCCGTTTGTACCTGTTTAGACGCAAACAAACAAATGGAGTTTTCCCAAAAAAACGATCCGCCCGGAGTTTTTAAAAACTCTGTTTGCGTCTAAATGACAGGGTCAAACGCAGAAAAACATCACCGGTTGCATCGTTTTCATTGTCGTCTAAACAGGGCCTAAGAGGGGTAGAAAAGCAAAGAAAGCCAGTGCTTTTACTGATATATTTAACGATACATGCATTAGGCCTACTAATCCAAACAACGTCAAACTTGGCACTGCACGTAGTCTAGTGAGTGTTTGGGAATGAAAGCTCAGTTGCTCACATGTATTTCGTTTAGACTTTTTGTGATCTTAATACAACATTTTACAAAGCAGCTGATAGGGCCACCAAGGACTGTGGGCGAGTCAACAGCAGAAAACCCTAATTTAGCAAGCAGAAATGTCCTAGCTTGGTGTTTAGGGTGGGTCGTAATATGGGCCAGGGTGGGTAGAGTACTGAATATCTATACTCAAGTAAAAGTACAATTACTCCCTTCAAAAATTACTTGATTAAAAGTAAATATTCCCAACTGAGAAATCTATTCAAGTAAAAGTAAAAAAAAGTACTTTGTTAGTGAATTACTCAAGTAACAAGTTATTTTTTTTGTACATTTTTATATTTTCGATGGCCTTTTAAAGGGATACAAAAGGCCTGTTTGCTTTTCTCTAGCCTGACGTTGTCATACTCAAATTCTAGTCAGAATATTAGTCTGATACTGCTCCATTGGGACATAATTATGGGGCGTGTTTAAACCGATACAGGGGGGGAATGCCTCTGCACTCAATTGGATAGACCTAACCAATCAGAGCAACGATATAGCTTACTGTGAGAGGTAGGAAGAACACACGAACCATCCTTCTTCTCCACAAATACCTTAACAATGTTTTCTGGTCTTTTGCCGTCAATATCTCCTACAACACCCGTTAGCGACATCTAAGAGATACATAGCAGGGTAGGCTATTAGGAAAAACGTATATTTCCCCTCCGTTTTTAAAAATAATTCCGTTGAACACAGATATAAACAGTTATAAACAGCTGGGAAAGGCTGTCACAAATCCCTCGAACAGGTGGTCGATCAGAGATTTCAAACAAACGAGGGAACAACATGTCACAATGCAACATGCTGTTTTCCCTTGATGAAAGTGAAACCATGAGTTTTCCCACATCTCAACTTTGGCCAAAGTTTTCAGAAATAATCGTTTTCAGTGATAAAACCTCATTAAATAACATGCTTTTTCCATATGGGGTCTTAAAAGCCATGTCTCCTTCTAGCCACAGTGTTTTTGTTGCAAACATAGGCCTAATCTAAGTGTGCTCAGATGACGTGATAGACGAGGCGCTGTTGCTCACCTGTCCATCATCGTAAAGCTCGATTTAATTGGTCCGCCAGATCTAGGGCGTGTATAGTTGCTCCACAACGGAGCAATGCCTGGCCGAACTTCCCGACCTCAAATGTTGTGGGCGGGACTAAGTTGGATGGCACCTAGGCTAATATACCGGGCTAGATGTGATACTTTCACATCTACGGTGTCTTTTTCATAATAAACTAATACGTTTTTTTAAATGGGCATATCCCGTAACATATTGTTCAAAACATCATCAGAGTAGGCCTCGGCTAGCCTAAGCTAAATTGTTCAAAATTCAAAACAAACTAAAAATAGCCTAAAATGCGGTAAATAAATTGCAATGCATGCTGGGAAGCAAAACTCAACATGAAATACTTCTATAGTAGGCCTATGTCCCAAAATACTATAGTATTCCTATAAGATCAGGCTATACTATAATATTTTGTCCCAAAACACTATAAGATCCATCTAAGGCGTTTTCTTCAACCTGTGATCAAACAGGGGCAGCCTAAAATATGTAAGCCTATCTTTCTGGAACATTTCAGATAAAACAAAATGTATCATTTTCTCTAGGCTATGAATGCTCTTTGTAGCCAACGTTAGATGAAAGAAAAAGATTCCAGATGTTTCTATTCCATATAATTTTTTATTCATAAACAGTAAGGCTCTGGTAAGGCCAGAGATCTTCTGCTCCTCGTCAGAAATCTCATCGGATATGTGCGCTCTTCTTTGCTGTATCCACAAGGACCTGCTGTGACATCGGGGACAGCAATGCTTGGAACTTTTAAACGCGAGCATGCGTCAAATAAATTACAATGACATTTAAACAAGTCAGAAGAAGCAGTATCCTTAATTCTTCTGCAATGTAGATCGTTTCAGTACCCCTGGCTGCAGCTTGCAGATTGGGGCTGGGCTCAATGTGGGGCGGAGCGCATTGGTCTAGTGTTATCCAATTGCGTGGATTGAGATTTTCAAATGCATGCTTGTATATTTGTCTTATGTAATGTGTTATGTCAGAATTTTTTCGGTTACACTTTATTTGACAGTGTCAACATAAGAGTGAGGAAAATTACAGAACCTTACGTTATACGTTAACATTTGGTTTCATTCAGTTATTGAAAACTTTATCGTACGTACCAATTACCAACCATTTCGTTCAAAAATTCTAAAACAATAACGTTTCATAAATAAACCTGACATTTTTCAGTAGCCATAGGTGTGTAGATTTGAACAAAATCTAGTTCTGGTTCTTTTACTGCCTGAAATATCCGATTTTGTGTACTACTTTCGGGGTTCTGGTCTGGTGGGTGCCTATTCCCAACCTTTCTCACGGCACATCAACGGTTAACCCGAGAATTCTCGTCACAATTCAAAATTCCATTCATTATTATATGTCATGACCATCAAACAAATCTCACACATCCTCAAAACTATGTGAATAACAATATTTGAATTTTAATATTTTAATTGATTTAGCCAGACCCAGACCAGTACTGAGACTATCATTTGCCAGGTATACTGGGGGAAACTTATTTGTGCTTAGCTGTGACATAGAGCATATTAGAATAATGATCAGGGTGATTTTGCAGTTGACCTTGGTGATTTTGCAGTCTTGTCTGCGTTTGCTAAGCTACCTTCAGAACACTATTGGGATATTTTGTAGTTTGGAAAATGCTTACTGATCTAAAACTACAGGACATGTGCAGGAGAAATTTCAAAATAGACACTAGTGTGGTCAGCATGGTGCTTAGTTTCTGACCAATGCTTGACCTCATTTATAAATACTTTCAAAACATTTCCTTTAGGCTTAAGTGATCTAGCCTGGAGAGCCAGCCCCAACTTAATCCCGCCCACACAATTTGAGGTTGGGAAGTTTGGTCTGGACTTGTTCCATTGAAAAACAACTATGTCATTCTACATTGGTACCATATTCATGAAATTCTACCCATAAGGGTGATGAGTGCAGGTAGGTAGCCAAGCTAAGTTCATGAAAATAGGTTCAGTCCTTGGTGGGACCAGTACCTTGGGGTACAATTGTGTGTGTGAGTGAATGAGTGGGTGTGATGTGCCTTTGAACACATATTTTTGTACAAAACTTTTGTATATGTGAAATTTGTACAAATGTGTACAATTGTGTGTGTGTGTGTGAGTGAATGAGTGGGTGTGATGTGCTTTTGAACACATATTTTATGTACAACACTTTTGTACATGTGAAATTCACATGTATACACAACCAACTAGTTGGGAAATAAGTATTTAATGTAAAAAAGTAAATTCACATTAAAATGTCAGGAAGTGATTTTCAAGTTCAAGTTTATTGTCATGTCATGCTCAAAAGCCAGCACAACTTTAAATAATACATTAAATGGTAGAATTAAAAAGGTATATTAATTACTAATTAAACAGGACTGAAGTGTGACATGAGTACTAAGAAGATAACAAGATTAGAAACGTTCTGAGGAAGTTTAGTGACAGTTCAGCATCTTGACGGCGTGTGGATCTCTGAATCTGCTGGAACAGGTCCAAATGCTCTTGTAATTTCTACAGGATGGCAGGAGGGTGAAGAGACTGGCTGACCAGGCTTTTGCGTAAAAACAATCCAGAGATAAAGGAATCATAAAATGTATTAAAAAGTTGATGTAATACGATGGTTTAATTGTCAAACACAAAACTAAATGATGTGTTACCTTATACAACACCTAAATTAGTTATTGTTAATGTCGTGATTACATACATATAAATAATATGGACAATGTATTAACCACTAGCAGCACATAGTGCCTGTAGTTGTGTACATGCAATTCTATCAGAAAGACTCAGGGAAGTATAATGAAAGTTAACACATGTTTTAATCCATCAAAGGATACACAAAATACATAAGCAACAATAAGATAGTCTTTGGCGTAGGCCTCGTCCTAGGTCACTGAATGTGCAGACCCTTGCAGATCCTGCTGGAATGCAACGGCAGGTGGCGGAGCCTACCCCCAAAGAATAAGAAATAAAGATACCCACCAGAAATGTTTAGATGGTCATCCTCTCTGAAATAGAGCATAACAATATTAAACAGTGCATGTTGTAACCCAGGAGATGAATCAGAGAAAGCAAGAAAGAGTATCCGATGACCTGAATAAATATACTATTAATAAGATAACTCATGATTTGATAATAATTCAACCACCTGTAACCCAAAGATTTAAGATTGATTTGGTGCTATAGAAGGGAGTCAAGCTTGCAGATGTCGTTAACTAACATGTAAATTGAAATGCAAATCAGGTTTCTCGGTATAGGACACTTGCATATGTATACAAGGAATTTGGTCTCCCAAACTCTGGACTCTGGCATTTATCCCAAACGTGAATTAGTGACCACAGAGCACACAGTGAACACACAGTGAGGTGAAACGCACACACTAACCCAAAGCGGTGAACTACTTTGCTACAGCGGCGCTCAGGGAACATAGAGGGGTCAGGTGCCTTGCTCAAGGGCGTTTCAGCCGCTCCTACTGGTCGGGGATCAAACCGGCAACCCTCAGGTTGCAAGCCCGAAGCCCTAACCAGTAGGCCACAATTGCCCCCCAAATGACATGCAGGGCAATGAGCTTGCAGATGCTCAGGGTTAGAGCAGGGGAATAGAGCCTGCAGTTGCAGATGCTCAGGGTCAGAGCAGGGGAATAGAGCCTGCAGTTGCAGATGCTCAGGGTCAGAGCAGGGGAATAGAGCCTGCAGTTGCAGATGCTCAGGGTCAGAGCAGGGGAATAGAGCCTGCAGATGCTCAAGCCGCATCCTGCAACAGAATGAAGCTAAAGCAGACCCAAGGGCAAGGTGAAATGAGGGAGGCCATGCTTTTGCACCTTGCTCTTGGAAAACCCCCCAAAAGCAGCTAGATGCATACCCTTAACTTAGAGAGTGAGGCATTTACATTAAACAAAGAGGAGCTGCTCCTGAAATTAAAAGATTAAGATGTTAATGTAGGCCTAATGAACCACTGGGGTAACACTTTCTATGAAGGTTGTATTTATAACGCCCTATGAATGCATTCATAATGTTTTATAAGGTGTCTATAAAGCATTGTAATGCTCATTATTACCATCTATATGTATTCACAAGTCGTCATAACCAACTTCATGATGCATTATGACAGCTAATTATGAATGATTATAATTTTAATCTGAATAATGCATTATAAATATGTCAAGATCTGCCTACTCACTTGTCAGTTTTATGATGCATCATAACTACTTTGCTTTGTTAAATGCGTATTGTGATGCATAAAGAGTTTTGACATCTACTGTAGTCCTATATATATCTATAGTTATAAGTATATGTAATAAAGTTATAATAATTTATACATCTCCGTACAGCACAGAATTATAAACAGCTATGCAATATCATAAGTGTTATTTGTCAGCTCTAAGTAAAGTGACAAGAATATGACCCTATTATTGACAGATATAAGTTCACTGAGTGATTAAAGGGTGCAATGAACTAAGTACCAAGTCTAGCATCTTTACCCCATATGCACAATATTATAAATGACTATGTTAATGTCATAGGTGTTATTTGTCAGCTTTAGGTAAAGTAGAGCAAATGAGGTGTTGTTATAAATAGATATAAGGTTATTATAAACAAATATGAGGTACAATTTGTACAATTTGGGTTGTAAAAATTACCTGGGCGGTGGTAGTGTAGTGGTTAAGGAGCTGGGCTAGCGTGCAGTAGCCTGAAAGTTGTCGGTTCATTTCCCGGCTTCCACCGTTGTGCCCTTGAGCAAGGCACTTAACCCCAAGTTGCTCCGGGGACAATGTAATCCCTTGTAATATAGCTGACATATGTAAGTCACTTTGGTCAAGAAGTGTCTGCTAAATGTAATGTAATGTAATAAAAACAATGAAATGAGAGCCTGGACAGTAAAGACAAAAGGAATGCATTTAGTTCACTTTATTTTCATTTAAACTAACACACATAATCAGACTGATTATCAATTCTCTGAGCACATTACACAAACACAATGAGACAGGCCGAAAAAGTGGCACGACACGATCCTATATTTTGTGGTGGTGGTTATTATTGGAATAAAACTCACAATGCCACTGAAATCTATCTTGGGTCATTATGAAAGATCGTTCGAATCAAAATAGACCTTTGGTTTAAATGAAAATAAAGTGAACTAAATGCATTCCTTTTGTCTTTACTGTCCAGGCCCTCATTTCATTGTAGGATAATAGGGTCATATTCTTGTCACTTTACTTAGAGCTGACAAATAACACTTATGATATTGCATAGCTGTTTATAATTGTGTGCTATAGGGAGATGTATAAATTATTATAACTTTTACATATACTTATAGCTATAGATATATAGGACTACAGTAGAAGTCAAAACTCTTTATGCATTACTATACGCATTTAACAAAGCAAAGTAGTTATGATGCATCATAAAACTGACAAGTGAGTAGGCAGATCTTGACATATTTATAATTGATTATAATTTTAATCTGAATAATTCATCATAATTAGCTGTTATAATGCATCATGAAGTTGGTTATGACGACTTGTGAATACATATAGATGGTAATAATGAGCATTACAGTGCTTTATAGACACCTTATAAAACATTATGAATGCATTCATAGGGCATTATAAATACAACCTTCGTAGAAAGTGTTACCGAACTGGGAAGTAATGTCATCCCTGTGCTTGCGGCTGCCATGACTTAATGGGGGATTACGAATGACGACAAGCACAGTGCATTGTGCTTGGAAAAAAAAGTGAATGTCTGGGTGCAGTATTGGCCTGAAGACTTTGTGCTTGCTAGAGGTGTTGCTCTTTCAGCAGAGAAAGAGTTTGTGGAAAGCTCTAGTATGCTACTAGTCCCTACAGCCTAAAGACCTGCAAGGAGGAATGGAGTGGTTAGAGAGGAGACATACAGAATAGCATACATACAGAATTTTCGAAAGGACCTAGCACGCGGGCAAATAAACAGCCATGAAACATTTACATTGCCATTAGTTAAATCAACAATGTATGGGCCTACATATTATGTAGACACATTTAACCATGACAGTAACAGACAATGACACGATAATGATCAGCAAGACATGAGAATGAAAATGGATTAATCATGGCCTTCAGGTGCATCGGAAATATTATGGGTTAATGACGATAGTATAGCCCTGCAGACAATATCAACAGGCCTACCATAAATATCTGCAAACTTACATCCCGTCTCCTGAACTGCAGTCATAAACAGACCAGTGCACTGCAGCCAACAAGGAAAGTAGCCTACTTTTGTCCCTGTTGGCCTTCCATACACAACAGTAGCCTAACCAGCGAGACAATTTGCCTAGGATGTGGACAGTGGCGTAACTATAGTAGGTGCAGCAAGTGCAGTCGCAACAGGGCCCGTGACCTCCGGGGGCTCGTCGCTACCCCCGCCCTGCCTCCTTTTTTTTTTTTTTTTAGAACTTTAGAAATGTTAGAGCACGGAGAGTGAAGCGTCACTTTGACGAACTATCGGAAGATGAGCGCTTAACCGATGCAGAGAGATACTTCAAAGTGCAGGTATTTAATGCAACTCTGGACATCATAATCAGTCAGCTCTCCCAAAGATTTGCAAGTATGCGGGAAACTTGTCATGAGTCTTTACGTCCTATGACCCTTCAACTTGCAGGTGATGATGAACTGCTTGAAAAGGCAAGACGTTTGTCAGACCATTATAGCAGGGACATTGCACCGACATTCCCAACACAACTCCTCTCATTCAGGTCTTGCTTTAAAGCAGAGATTTCACAGAAGTCATCTATTTTTCAACTTGCCAAAATGCTGGTGGTAGATTATGACAGTGTAACATCCACATTCGGGGAAGTGTGTACTGCTCTCATGTTGTTTCTGACATTGACTGTGGCAACAGCTGGGCGATTTTTTTCCAAACTCAAACTTACTACCTAAGGAGCAGCATGGGGCAGGAGAGGCTCAGTGGGTTAGCTATCCTGTCCATTGAAAATACGAGAGCCAGAGCATTAAATATTGGGAACATCGTGATGATTTTGCACAACGAAAGGCTCGTAAGATGGCTTATAAACTCGCGCAGTGCGAGTTTATAAGCAAGCAATCTACGCTTGCAGTTTCAGCAGAGGGTTGAAGAGGCGCATTGAGCGCTCCCATAATTCCATGCGAGTTGATGTTAAAGGGGTGGTTCAGGATTTTGGACATAGGACCTCATTTCCAAGTAAGCAAGTGTGATCTTTATCAGTGGAGACCGTTTTCAACACGTTTCATCCAGTCCTTCTAATTGCAGAGTTCGCAGGTGCTAGGCTAGCGCAAGTCAACGGTATGTGCTAGCCTGCCACTAAAAACAGTCTTACCCACTCCAAAGTACACCCGAGGCAAATAAATTATAACGCCAGACTATCGATGTAAATGTCTGTTTTGATAGTGTTATTTCTAACATTATTCTATCCTTGCATTTCAACGATCACATTACATTTTGAGGGACTAGTTTCTTAGCAGCGGCGGAATTATACTTGCTCCGGTTAGTAGTACTGCGCCGAAAAGTAAACAGTAAAGCGCACTCCAATGGGGATACCTAGTAGTAGCCTTGGTAATATCAGTCCGCTGCTGAGATGCAAAATGACTACTACCAACTTCAGGGACCAAAGTATAACTATTGCAACGCGATGCGAGGGTAGTTGTATTTCTCACACTATTCTATCAACACAGACATTTACATCGATTGTCTGGAATTTGCCTCGGGTGTACTTTGGAGTGGGTAAGACTGTCTTTAGTGGCAGACTAGCACATACCGTTGACTTGCGCTAGCCTAGCACCTGCGAACTCTGCAATTAGAAGGACTGGATGAAACGTGTTGAAAACGGTCTCCACTGATAAATATCACACTTGCTTACTTGGAAATGAGGTCTTATGTCCAAAATCCTGAACCACCCCTTTAATGCAGTAATATTAGATTACCCTGACCTGCAGGCTGTTAATAAAATTATTTTTAATGTTTCACATGTAATGGATCCTATGTAGTTGTGTGTTTTTTATTTGAAATTGTAATCTGTAACTACTAAACTACTTCGGTGCCTCAGGCCCTTTGCATAAACAATTGAAGTCACCCTTAATGTGTATTGCATGTATCGGAGCTAATTCATCCTGGGCCAAACTATGTCGGTTTGAGGCCCGCGTAGCGCTCTCGCACCTGGGCCCACCATTGGTTTGTTACGCCACTGGATGTGGACCTAGCATTGCAGGGAAACCATCGCGAGTGTCGATAGGCCTACAGTAACTGGAATAACTGAGGTTTAAGAGGGTTCCGTGTGTTTATGGTGACAGCGTAGCCTAATAAGTCTGACGTTTTCCGTCAGAAGGTTTAGCGACCAATTGCATTGTTAGCGATACGAACGTAAACATCATTAAGCAACTAGGATCTTAACGAGACTAGGGTAAAAAAGAGAAACCTTCAAAAGCCGTGGAACTTGTTTCTTTCCGTTGATAAGACCAAGTGGCAACAATTTGGCCTACCTACTCTCCGACGTTTACGAGAGATATATCCTCCTACAATAATGGAACCCCGAGACTTTGGTGATGCATCCAAAACAGTTGAAAGCGAACGTAAGGTAAGATCTGTGACTGCATCACAAGTTAAAGTTTTGGCGAAATGAATGACTAGCTACCCATGCAGGGATACGGAACGTCGAAAATCGGCACCTGAAAGCAACAGGCAGGTGCAAAGTCATGTCATTATAAAGACTGATGCAGACAGGTGATTGGACGGAAGTAATGAATGATGAGTGACCAATTTAGTCTTCCTGACAGAACTAACGCTTACGCTTCCATTTCTGCAAACCAAAATGAATAAATGGTATAATGGTAACAATAATTGCTATTGTTTAATTTATTTGACACCTAATTATGACAGAAATGGCCCCTATAAATATCCCTGGATAACAGTCAGTAAATATATGTATTAGTATGTATAACCCTGGTGATGAAATATTTGGGTGTATGAGGAGAAGCTGCATTTAAGAGCAGGTGACTGTGGAGGGGGGTTGGCCAGTACTCAACAACTTCTCTCCTTGTCATGTTGTCAACACTCTGTCAGCAGCTTGTTATGACTTCCTAAGTAAATTATTTATTGACAGTGTTACAGCCAACTATCAACCCTCCCCCTAAGCATTTACTTCTGGCAGTATCATGTTCCCAAATAAGTTATTATAAATAGATCCTACTGTATGTTTCTAAAATAATGTTACCCTCTAGATTAGAAATAAATGATTTACATATAAATTGAGCTGTATTAATGTGACAATCCTGTTTCCTATGCGTCTGACCCAACCATATCATTGTTGTTATTCTTACGGTATAATATTTTATGGGTCAAACAAAACAAATTTACAAAGCAACATCTAAATGGTGGCCTGAAAATACAACAATACTGTCCTGTTAAAATACAGGAAAATACATGAAATATTGAGAGCGCATTGGTCTAGTGTTATCCAATTGCGTGCAGTGAGATTTTCAAATGCATGCTTGTATATTTGTCTTATGTAATGTGTTATGTCAGTCTTAGACTTTTTTCGGTTACACTTTACTTGACAGTGTCGACATAAGAGTGAGGAAAATTACAGAACGTTACGTTATACGTTACCATTTGGTTTCATTCAGTTATTGAAAACTTTATCGTAAACGTACCAATTACCAACCATTTAGTTCCAAAATTCTAAAAAAAAAATGTTTTTTAATACTTCAAAATAACGTTTCATAAATAAACCTGACATTTTTCAGTAGCCATAGGTGTGTAGATTTGAACAAAATCTAGTTCTGGTTATTTTACTGCCTGAAATATCCGATTTTGTGTACCACTCTCGGGGTTAAGTGATGGGTTGGTGGGTGCCTATTCCCAACCTTTCTCACGGCACATCTACGGTATTATATTTTATGGGTCAAACAAAACAAATTTACAAAGCAACATCTAAATGGTGGCCTGAAAATACAACAATACTGTCCTGTTAAAATACAGGAAAATACATGAAAAAAACTGATATTAAGACACAAAAATGTATGGAAAAGCCTTTAATTAAACATGCCAACTAGTAAAAGACACATGGGCTAGTTGCCATGTTTAATTAAAGGCCTTTTCATATATGTTTCTAAGCACAGTGCCTTTGTTACTTTCCTTGTTTCACTTAACTCAAACCCACTTGAAAAGAGCACCTGTTTGAAGATATTACTGACAATAGTCTTCTAGTAGCTCTCTGCAGATTATTAAATTATTAATAAAATGGCTCAACCATATGGCTACTAAGATTGCAAAGTTTGAAAGTTATTAATTTGATACAAGACTTAATCATATAAGCCTCATTACTGGATTAGATCAATTCAATGTCATATTTTCAACGTGTAACAACCTTTACACAAGTACTTATTGAAATATCCCACAGACTCTGCCAAATTATTTCACTAGTGTGCATGCAAGTATATAAATAATTCAAGATATTTCAAAAGACATTTACTTACCCCTTGGATCGTAATGCTGTCCTGTTTTGTCTGCCAGCAGCTTCTTGCCAGATTGTAACTTCAGTGCTAAGACCCTGTCCCATACAAGGTAATATGGAGTGTGTCTGATCAAGTTACTTATTCACAAACACATCTGAACATGCATGGCAGCTTTGACGACAACATTTTTGCTGTGGCAGCTTTATTTATTTCTGACAGCTGCAACAGTTTCAAAATCAGTGGCTGGGCCATCAGAATATAAATCTTTGTGAGATAAAATGCTATTGTCGTATAAGGCGTAGTGCCATTGAAATTAACTGGGCATGTGCCCACACAGATCTTTAACACATAAACTTATTAAAATGCTAAAATTACTGTATACTGCTATCGTTGTAATGTGTCTTTTGATTATTTTAAAATATAATTTTTTCAAACATAGTTATTGTTATTATGTCATATCTATCTCATTAAGTCATAAACCCCCTTCGCCAAGATATTGGTTTCTTCCAAAAGTTGCATGATGATATATCTGTTCATCATGCAGTGCGGTTTCTGTTTTCTTGGCTTGTCAGGCTCTGACAGCACACGTACAGTACATGCACTGCAGGGGCAATTCTAAGATCAGACCTTTAGGGGGCTCAGTCCCTAATGAGCAGCCAATAGTGGTTCTCGAGCCAGAATGGACCTTCATTAACAAATAAAACCTGATTGACATCTATTTTTATAAGTGAATAAATCTTTAGGTGGGGCACTGTCCCTTTGACCCATTTGGATGAGCCTCACTGATATACAGTGCCTTACAAATGTCTTCAGCACCCTGCTAAATTAAGCCTTAATAAAACTAATTAATAACAATGAATACAGTATCGTGTCTATATAACTTTTGGTGTATAATAATAATAATAATATTTCAGAAAGAACAATTGTAGATTCCAAGATAATGCAACTTTTTTGGAAGGAACTATCTCTAAAAGTTTGTAAGGTGACGATAAGGCTCAGTCATGTAGGGCTGTGCACAGACATATTGGGAGTCAGGTATTGGTTGTGTATACAATTCACATGTATACACAACCAACTAGTTGGGAAATAAGTATTCAATGTAAAAAAGTAAATTCACATTGAAATGTCAGGAAGTGATTTTCAAGTTCAAGTTTATTGTCATGTCATGCTCAAAAGCCAGCACAACTTTAAATAATACATTAAATCGTAGAATTAAAAAACAGGTCCAAATGCTGTTGTAATTTCTACTGGATGGCAGGAGGGTGAAGAGACTGTGGCTGACCAGGCTTTTGCGTAAAAACAATCCAGAGATAAAGGAATCATAATAAAATGTATTAAAAAGTTGATGTAATACGATGGTTTAATTGACAAACACAAAACTAAATCTTTGTTACCTTATACAACATCTAAATTAGTTATTGTTAATGTCATGATTACATACATATAAATAATATGGACAATGTTTTAACCACTAGCAGCACATAGTGTCTGTAGTTGTGTACATGCAATTCTGCAAACCAAAATGAATAAATGGTATAATGGTAACAATAATTGCTATTGTTTAATTTATTTGACGCCTAATTATGACAGAAATGGCCCCTATAAATATCCCTGGATAACAGTCAGTAAATATATGTATTAGTATGTATAACCCTGGTGATGAAACATTTGGGTGTATGAGGAGAAGCTGCATTTAGGAGCAGATGACTGTGGAGGGGGGTTGGCCAGTACTCAACAACTTCTCTCCTTGTCATGTTGTCAACACTCTGTCAGCAGCTTGTTATGACTTCCCAAGTAAATTATTTATTGACAGTGTTACAGCCAACTATCAACCCTCCCCCTAAGCATTTACTTCTGGCAGTATCATGTTCCCAAATAAGTTATTATAAATAGATCCTACTGTACGTTTCTAAAATAATGTTACCCTCTAGATTAGAAATAAATGATTTACATATAAATTGAGCTGTATCAATATGACAATCCTGTTTCCTATGCGTCTGACCCAACCATATCATTGTTGTTATTCTTACGGTATTATATTGTATGGGTCAAACAAAACAAATTTACAAAGCAACATCTAAATGGTGGCCTGAAAAAACAACAATACTGTCCTTTTAAAACACAGGAAAATACATGAAATATTGTGCTGTTAAAACTGATATTAAGACACAAAAATGTATGGAAAAGTCTTTAATTAAACATGCCAACTAGTAAAAGACACATGGGCCAGTTGCCATGTTTAATTAAAGGCCTTTTCATATATTTTTCTAAGCATAGTGCCTTTGTTACTTTCCTTGTTTGACTTAACTGAAACCCACTTGAAAAGAGCACCTGTTTGAAGTTATTACTGACAATAGTATTCTACTGTAGTAGCTCTCTGCAGATTATTAAAATATTAATAAAATGGCTCAACCATATGGCTACTAAGATTGCAAAGTTTGAAAGTTATTAATTTGATACAAGACTTAATCATATAAACCTCATTACTGGATTAGATCAATTCAATGTCATATTTTCAACGTGTAACAACCTTTACACAAGTACTTATTGAAATGTCCCACAGACTCTGCCAAATTATTTCACTAGTGTGCATGCAAGTATATAAATAATTCAAGATATTTCAAAAGACATTTACTTACCCCTTGGATCGTAAAGCTGTCCTGTTTTGGCTGCCAGCAGCTCCTTGCCAGATTGTAACTTCAGTGCTAAGACCCTGTCCCATACAAGGTAATATGGACTGTGTCTGATCAAGTTACTTATTCACAAACACATCTGAACATGCATGGCAGCTTTGACAACAACATTTTTGCTGTGGCTGCTTTATTTATTTCTGACAGCTGCAACAGTTTCAAAATCAGTGGCTGGGCCATCTGAATATAAATCTTTGTGAGATAAAATGCTATTGTCGTATAAGGGGTAGTGCCATTGAAATTAACTGGGCATGTGCCCACACAGATCTTTAACACTTAAACTTGTTAAAATGCTAAAATTACTGTATACTGCTATCGTTGTAATGTGTCTTTTGATTATTTTAAAATATATTTTTTTTCAAACATAGTTATTGTTATTATGTCATATCTATCTCATTAAGTCATAAACCCCCTTCGCCAAGATATTGGTTTCTTCCAAAAGTTGAATGATGATATATCTGTTCATCATGCAGTGCGGTTTCTGTTTTCTTGGCTTGTCAGGCTCTGACAGCACACGTACAGTACATGCACTGCAGGGGCAATTCTAGGATCAGACCTTTAGGGGGCTCAGTCCCTAATGAGCAGCCAATAGTGGTTCTCTAGCCAGAATGGACCTTCATTAACAAATAAAACCTATCTATTTTTATAAGTGAATAAATCTTTAGGTGGGGCACTGTCCCTTTGACCCATTTGGATGAGCCTCACTGATATACAGTGCCTTACAAATGTCTTCAGCACCCTGCTAAATTAAGCCTTAATAAAACGAATTAATAACAATGAATAAAGTATCGTGTCTATATAACTTTCGGTGTATAATAATAATAATATTTCAGAAAGAACAATTGTAGATTCCAAGATAATGCAACTTTTTTGGAAGGAACTATCTCTAAAAGTTAGTTTGTAAGGTGACTATAAGGCTCAGTCATGTAGGGCTGTGCACAGACATATTGGGAGTCAGGTATTGGTTGTGTATACAATTCACATGTATACACAACCAACTAGTTGGGAAATAAGTATTCAATGTAAAAAAGTAAATTCACATTGAAATGTCAGGAAGTGATTTTCAAGTTCAAGTTTATTGTCATGTCATGCTCAAAAGCCAGCACAACTTTAAATAATACATTAAATCGTAGAATTAAAAAGGTATATTAATTACTAATTAAACAGGACTGAAGTGTTACATGAGTACTAAGAAACGATAAGAAAGATAAGATTAGAAACATTCTGAGGAAGTTTAGTGACAGTACAGCATCTTGACGGCGTGTGGATAGAAACTGTCTCTGAATCTGCTGGAACAGGTCCAAATGCTCTTGTAATTTCTACTGGATGGCAGGAGGGTGAAGAGACTGTGGCTGACCAGGCTTTTGCGTAAAAACAATCCAGAGATAAAGGAATCATAATAAAATGTCTTAAAAAGTTGATGTAATACGATGGTTTAATTGTCAAACACAAAACTAAATCTTTGTTACCTTATACAACATCTAAATTAGTTATTGTTAATGTCATGATTACATACATATAAATAATATGGACAATGTATTTACCACTAGCAGCACATAGTGCCTGTAGTTGTGTACATGCAATTCTGCAAACCAAAATGAATAAATGGTATAATGGTAACAATAATTCCTATTGTTTAATTTATTTGACGCCTAATTATGACAGAAATGGCCCCTATAAATATCCCTGGATAACAGTCAGTAAATATATGTATTAGTATGTATAACCCTGGTGATGAAACATTTGGGTGTATGAGGAGAAGCTGCATTTAAGAGCAGATGACTGTGGAGGGGGGTTGGCCAGTACTCAACAACTTCTCTCCTTGTCATGTTGTCAACACTCTGTCAGCAGCTTGTTATGACTTCCCAAGTAAATTATTTATTGACAGTGTTACAGCCAACTATCAACCCTCCCCCTAAGCATTTACTTTTGGCAGTATCATGTTCCCAAATAAGTTATTATAAATAGATCCTACTGTACGTTTCTAAAATAATGTTACCCTCTAGATTAGAAATAAATGATTTACATATAAATTGAGCTGTATCAATGTGACAATCCTGTTTCCTATGCGTCTGACCCAACCATATCATTGTTGTTATTCTTACGGTATTATATTAACAAATTTACAAAGCAACATCTAAATGGTGGCCTGAAAAAACAATACTGTCCTTTTAAAATACAGGAAAATACATGAAATATTGTCCTGTAAAACTGATATTAAGACACAGAAATGTATGGAAAAGCCTTTAATTAAACATGCCAACTAGTAAAAGACACATGGGCTAGTTGCCATGTTTAATTAAAGGCCTTTTCATATATTTTTCTAAGCATAGTGCCTTTGTTACTTTCCTTGTTTGACTTAACTCAAACCCACTTGAAAAGAGCACCTGTTTGAAGTTATTACTGACAATAGTCTTCTAGTAGCTCTCTGCAGATTATTAAATTATTAATAAAATGGCTCAACCATATGGCTACTAAGATTGCAAAGTTTGAAAGTTATTCATTTGATACAAGACTTAATCATATAAGCCTCATTACTGGATTAGATCAATTCAATGTCATATTTTCAACATGTAACAACCTTTACACATGTACTTATTGAAATGTCCCACAGACTTATTTCACTAGTGTGCATGCAAGTATATAAATAATTCAAGATATTTCAAAAGACATTTACTTACCCCTTGGATCGTAATGCTGTCCTGTTTTGGCTGCCAGCAGCTCCTTGCCAGATTGTAACTTCAGTGCTAAGACCCTGTCCCATACAAGGTAATATGGAGTGTGTCTGATCAAGTTACTTATTCACAAACACATCTGAACATGCATGGCAGCTTTGACAACAACATTTTTGCTGTGGCTGCTTTATTTATTTCTGATAGCTGCAACAGTTTCAAAATCAGTGGCTGGGCCACCAGAATATAAATCTTTGTGAGATAAAATGCTATTGTCGTATAAGGCGTAGTGCCATTGAAATGAACTGGGCATGTGCCCACACAGATCTTTAACACTTAAACTTATTAAAATGCTAAAATTACTGTTCTATTTTTATAAGTGAATAAATCTTTAGGTGGGGCACTGTCCCTTTGACCCATTTGGATGAGCCTCACTGATATACAGTGCCTTACAAATGTCTTCAGCACCCTGCTAAATTAAGCCTTAATAAAACTAATTAATAACAATGAATACAGTATCATGTCTATAGAACTTTTGGTGTATAATAATAATAATATTTCAGAAAGAACAATTGTAGATTCCAAGATAATGCAACTTTTTTGGAAGGAACTATCTCTAAAAGTTATTTTGTAAGGTGATGATAAGGCTCAGTCATGTAGGGCTGTGCACAGACATATTGGGAGTCAGATACTCAAGGCAAAAAAGGTCACCCCATTCACCAACAGTTATTTATAAACACCACCTAGGCAACAGTTAGCACATCAATGCGCCTGTCAAGGTAATAAACATGAGTTACATATTCATAATAACTAAGGGTGGGAATTGGCAAAATTTGACGATGCGATAGTACTGCGATATTTGGGCCACGATTCAATATTATTGTGATTCTTAAGATATTGCGATACAGCAAATTGCGATTAGATTCTGCGATATTTTGCAATTGATGTATCCTATATTATTCAAAGGCATTACAAAAAATGAGGAAAATAAGACTGCTCAGCTCACTTCAAATGTCACATTTATTATCTTCTGCACATTAAGTGAAGTGCAAAAACTTTGTCCTTGAACATTCAGGACACAGGACCTTATTACAGGACAGGACATACAGTATGAATGAATGGGGAGCTCCCAGCATATAACTTAAAATTATTTAAATACAATAGAGTAACATAAAGCAGACATAATAGAACATAAACCTGAGAGTAATCATATACATAGAAGTAACTTAGAGCTTCAATCAAATTGAGAAAAATAAACAAAAATGTGTACTGCTAGGGTCCAGTCCTGTTGGCTGCAAGGTCATCAACCAAAATTAATTTGGGAATATTGCCATTTTTGTTTAGAAAAAGGAGTTGTTCAACATGCTCAGATGTTAAAGTGCTCCCCTGGGTCGTTACCTTTCAGCAGATGCACTAGTGCCTGGAATGCTCAGGTATCTTTTGGCTAGGTAAGGATACATTGTCTCATGAGCTTTCCACCAGTTGAGGGGGTTTTCTTTTAGTGGCAGAGAAGCCTCCTGGTATCTCTTCACTTCCTCTTCAGCGCTGCTGGTCTCTTCTTGCCTAATAGTGGGCTGCAGAGAAACATAGGCCAAGAGAGATTAATCACCAGATGAACATAGGAACATTTTAAAATAAGAACTATTTAAACAATGTAATAAACTAGTAAAGCCTACCTTGCTGCCTCCACAACCAGTCTGGAATAAATGTCACTGATGTCATCTGTGGTCAGAAAAGGCAGTGACTTAAATCCAGCGCCGCTGCTGTGTGGAGGGTGTGTTTTTCTTCAACAGTGCGAGAGGTGCGAAGCCCTATTGTTTTTGTAAGGATTATTATTAGGGCCCGAGCACCGAAGGCCGCAAGGCCCTACTGTTTTTGTAAGGATTATTATTAGGGCCCGAGCACCGAAGGGCGCAAGGCCCTATTGTTTTTGGAAGGATTATTATTAGGGCCCGAGCACCGAAGGGCGCAAGGCCCTACTGTTTTTGGAAGGATTATTATTAGGGCCAGAGCACCGAAGGGCGCAAGGCCCTATTGTTTTTTTAACTGCATAGCACAGGGTCGGTATCGACCCAAATCACTCGTTCAATCACTAATCTCAATGTAAAGTATATCGTAGCCGAGTCATTGTGCTAGCTACATAGTCATGGCATACACCATTGGAAAGCCATGAGCCTCAGGATTCATTTGAGATCCGTGTCGACTGAATGAAATCCCGAACGGCTAAAACCTACAATTTGTATCACTAGTCACGTTTCCAAATGCCCCCACCACCACCGTGTCTCCTCACATTACAGCCTTTGTGTACATCCCGGGCTTCAGGCTACCCCAACATGCTTGGTGTCATACTGTTCACAAGAAGCACGAGAATCCGAATATCCACCGTGTTTTGTCGACATTACGTTTAGAAGATGCATAATTCCACCCAAACAGTACCGTTTAGTTTGTAAAAAAACAAACGATAACTTTTCTCTGACAGAAAACCACATAGTTCGTATGCTTATCCTATGTATCGCCGGGATTCACGTACTCTCCTGAGTACGTAGACACCAGTGACAACTTTGTGTGACGTACCGTTGTCGAGAAACACGTGTTAGAAGCATGATAGCCATGCGAGCTGCCTAATGGATAAGTTAGCTTTGATTGACAATAGCTCTGGCCTATGACAAGCTACGAGGATGGTTCAAAGATCGTCTTGTAGCCTTTCGAATGACGTATGGTACAACCACCTCCGGTGAGGGGAACTCTGGGAAATTGAGTCCACCTTCGTTGTGCATAACGATAGCTTACTAGTACGACCGGCTCGTCAGAGGAATACAGTCGCAATTTTTACAGTTAGATAGATAGATAGATACTTTATTGATCCCCAAGGGTAAATTCAAGGATCATTTGGATCTTTTGAAGAAGAAGAAAGCAGAAAACATGCCGAAAAGACAGGCAAAGAAGAAGAACGTGGAGGTTGAACCAGCTGAGCATTTCCACACAAAAATGGCTCTAAAGGGGTCATACTTCATTGTACAAACATTTCCTTAGATATTTATCTTCACAACACCTGGGAGTGGGCCTCTGATGTGTTTCAGTTGCCATTTTAGGGACTTTCACATCTGAAATGTGGCCATTTCCAGGGATTTACATATCCGCCTGAAAGAAAAAGCAATATTCCAGCTACTGTAGCACCTTGACAGTACATAACAGAGTCATTCTGACAGTTTCTAAAAATTCTACAAGGTCTCAGCTTTCAGGGGATACCAGGCATTTGATGATAGGAGAGCTATTACAATAGACGCTGTGCAATTTCGGGCAAAATCCCAAAAATAGGCCCATATGCATATCAGGTTAAGGATTATTATTAGGGCCCGAGCCTCGCGCACCGAGAGGTGCGAAGCCCTATTGTTTTTGTAAGGCGATTAGCCTTCATTTAAAACACTGCATGTATGTCTGCTTGAATGTATATGTTTGTTGAATGTGTCTGTGTTTTCTGTTTACACTTATACCGTCTATATTCATCAGTCAAACATGTCATTCCTCCGTTGCTCCCGTAGTTGTTATATAGGCCTGTAGTTAAAAACAAACACTACGGCGAGCTATGCGCTAAAACTACACACAACACCACAACTCCCTACAGTTTAAAACATTCACCATTTAATCACGTTACGTCTGTTAAAATAATCACACTAGGTCATGTCTTAAATGTTCCGTTTATTTAGCTTTAGTCATTACATAGAATGTCATTATCACAACGTTACATGTTTGTCCTACCGGTGTCCACTGTCGCGTCTTCTTCTGTTTGTAAAGGAGTGAATGCCGTGTTTACACTGTTTAAAAACATGTTGTGACTTCCTGGGTTAACCGGAAGTTCTCCGTGTTGTAATTAAAATGTAATTATATATTATTTAGCTGTTGGATACTGTTTGGTTATGCCAAACATTAGCAATTAAGTTTAAATGTATTAATTATGACCGCCGCGCAGCGAAGCGGCAGTCATATAGGTTTAGTCAGATTTTTTTTTCTTTTTTCTTTTTCGCATGTCCAAATTTCCGTCAAGGATTCCCGGGACACTGTAAGACCGGGGTACACGAAACTTGGTGGGCATGTAACCCCACATGGATAGCATGGAACCATTGTTTTTCGTTTTGATCTGTAGCCCCCCCGTGGAATTCCGCTCATGCGGGGCCACACAATAAATTAATTTATGTTACTATACACCAACTGGCCTATAAGTGGCCAGAGACAGTTTTCTGTGAATATCTCGAGAACTGTAGGGCCTAGGAGGTCCACCTTTTTTTTGGTTTTTGGTCTTAAGGGGACATGTCAACCCATCCCATTACCACTTATTTCATTTATAGCGCCACCTAGTTAAAAATTAAAAAGCAAAAAATTAGGTGTTTTCATCACAATATCTCTGGCTGACATGGTCAAAACTGCACAAAATTGAAAGTGTAGGATCATTATGACACCCTCCGAATGCATGCCAAGTTTCGTGGACTTCCGTTCATGGGGGGCCTTACAATAAAATAATTTATGTGTACATTTAGTGACCGTACACCAACAAGGATTCCCAGGACACTGAAAGACCGGGGTACACAAAACTTGGTGGGCATGTAACCCCACATGGATAGCATGGAACCATCATTTTTCGTTTTGATCTGTAGCCCCCCCGCTGGACTGGACCCCCCGAAAGGAGGGTAGGGCAGACAGTTTTCTGTGAATATCTCGAGAACCGTAGGGTTTAGGAGGACCACCTTTTTTTGTATGTTGATCTCAAGGGGCCATGTCAACCCATTCCATAACCACTCATTTCATGTATAGCGACACCTAGTTAAACACAAAAAAGTAAAAATGAGGTGTTGTAATCGCAGGTATCTGTGACCTAACATAGTCAAAACTGCACAAAATTGGAAGTGTAGGATCATTATGACACCCTCTGAATGCATACCCAGTTGCGTGGAATTCTGTTCATGGGGGGCCACACAATAAATTAATTTATGTCACTATACACCAACTGGCCTGTAGGTGGCCAAAGACAGTTTTCTGTGAATATCTCGAGAACCGTAGGGCCTAGGAGGCACCGTTGGAATCCCTGGACCGACCTAAGTTCAATGACCCCTATTACATCACTTTCCGCCATATTGAACCTCCGCCATATTGGATTTAGTCCAAACTCTACGAAAAGTTTCAGCGGTCAGAAATTTCATCCGATTTTCATGGAACTTGGCGGAGATGATCTTCTTCCCGAGCCGCACAAAAGATACTTGTCAGATTTTTCAATTTCATTTTTGTTTCCCCGTGACAGCCAATGAAATACGGCGACGAAGCCGCCAAACAGGATGTGGACTAACATCTCTGTGGCATTTTGAGCTAACATAACAAAACTCGATACCATTAGTCAGGACACTGTCCCAATCAATCACAGCAATTTTCATGCATATACATTGAACGCTCTAGCGCCACCACCAGTTCAATGCTGGACATGCGTTCATGCGCGTGATCCTTGACTCTTTTGTCTGATTTTCACAATTCAGGTAGCGTCTGAATCCTTGGACCATCCCGAGTTCATCCACCCCTACCCCTATATTGGATCTCCGCCATATTGGATTTAATACAAACTGTATGAAAAGTTTCAGCGGTTACAAATTTCATCCAATTTTCAAGGAACTTGGCAGAGATGATCTTCTGACCGAGCCGCATAAACGATACTTATCAAATGTTTTAATTTCAAGTTTATTTGCCCGTGACAGCCAATCATACATGGCTATGATGCCGCCTAACAGGAAGTGGGCTAACATCTCGGCTACGCTTCAATGTATGAAGTCCAAACTTGGTACAGGGACTTGGTATCTGATTGTGAGGACGCAGTAGGAAATTTGTCATCATTTGGCCTCTATAGGGGGCGCTGCAATACAGGAAGTGAGCTTGTATCTCAGCAACACTTTGATGTACAAAGTCCAAACTTGGTATAAGGACCTGTTACCATATTGTGATGACACACTAGGAAATTGGCATCATTTGGCCTCTATAGGGGGCGCTGCAATACAGGAAGTGAACTCGTATCTCAGCAACGCTTTGATGTATGAAGTCCAAACTTGGTATAGAGACTTGGTACCTGATTGTGGGGATGCACTAGGAAATTGGCATTATTTGGCCTCTACAGGGGGCGCTGCAATACAGGAAGTGAGCTTGTATCTCAGCAACACTTTGATGTATGAAGTCCAGACTTGGTACAGGGACTTGGTATCTGATTGTGATGACTCAATAGGAAATTGGCATCATTTGGCCTCTATAGGGGCCACTGCAATACAGGAAGTGAGCTTGTATCTCAGCAACGCTTTGATATATGAAGTCCAAACTTAATACAAAGACAAAGTAGCTGATTGTGAGGACATGCAAGGAAAGTGGTCTCATTTGGCCTCTAGGGGTGCTGTAATAGACAAATTGAGCTCACATCTCAGCAACTCTTTGGTGTATGAAGTCCAGGGACATGGCTTTGGTAGCAGGTGCTGTCCCTTCGTTGTTTGAGTGGAACAATTATTCAACCAAGGAACGACCCGGTGTTTGGGAGCGACGGGCAAGACCACCGAGCCCGGAGCGTGTCCTTGAACCAGCAGCAGCAGCGGAGCCTATTGCCCTCCCTATGGTCATGGACCACGACTATGAAGCATCTCCTACCGCGTGCGTGGATAGGCAACATTATGAACAACTCAGACAGGAAATCGATACACTTCGAGAGCAACTGAAAATATGCCATCTATCCAAATTTGGACTGCAGCGGTTTGCCTCTTCTCCTGAAGACATACGATTTTATACCAGGTAAGACCGCTATCTGTAGTGCTAGCCTTCAACAATTGTCATATGTCAAAGTTAATTTAAAAAATGCTGTCGCATCATTGTCACCTGGGCCAACTTCCTCTACACTCTGCTGGGCTCAGTCTGTTTTTGGATGTCTCCTGCAGCTGTTAAGGACAATCTTCCACCAGAGTTCAATGCATACAGTGACACACAAGTCATCCTTGACTGCACTGAACTACGGTGCCAGACACCATCTTCCCTGGTTCTACAAAGTGAAGTGTTTTCACACTATAAATCACATTGCACCGGTGATTTGGAGGTTCCCGTGACATGGCCGCAACTTGAATGAGCTCGCCAATCAACCCCTCACACTATTATTGAACATTTGATATAACCTACGATAAAGACTAAAAAAAATGATTAACGTTACATGCTGAGGAATGAACCTCCGTTCGGGCACTTCAATTAAGTTTGATAAACGACCGTCAAAGCAAAAAGTTACAAAAGAGCAAACTGCAAGAGGCGCATCCAGCATGGCCAAACGAGAAGACATCCAACAATTGTTTGGTGAGCTCAAGGACTCTTTTAAGAAAGAATTCCAAGAACTGAAGGATGAACTCAAAGAATTCCGACAGGATACACAGCGAGATATAAAAACAATAATGCAACAAACTTCGGACTTACGCCAAAACTTGGAGTTGACAATATCTCGGGTGGATCAGCTGGAGGACAGAGTGAGTAATTTGGATGACGCTGACACTAATAATCATGAAACTGTTGAATTGATGAAATCGCGAATTGATGAACTTGTTGATCAGATGGAATACTTGGAGAGTAAATCCAGACAGAACAACCTGTGTATCTACAATATTCCCGAAAAAAGCGAGGGCAGTAACACGACGGCCTTCCTTAGTCAGATGCTAGCAGACGCCCTTGGAATATCTGGAGATCTCTACATTGTGCGATCCTACCGTGCCTACAAAGAGCGTCAAAACTCCGTACGGCCGATTATCGCTACTTTCCTCAACTTTGACGCAAAAAGAAGGGTGCTACAAGCGGCATGGGACAAAAAGGGAGTGATGTACAAGGACGCACGAATCTACCTCGATCATGATTTCACTTTCAAAGTTAGGCAACAGAGATCACTATACAAACCTATTCGGGAACAACTAAAGGCCCAGAATATCAAGGCGCACATTCAAGCACCAGCAAAGTTGAAAATCTTCTGTAACGATGGAACTACAACGACCTTTGCAAACCCAATAGCTGCCGCTAAAGAACTGGAGGAGAGGGGTCTATACAAAGCTGGCAGAGCGATAACGCACCATGTTGGTGAATGAAACTCAGGTATACTATAAGATGACGTCTGATGAAAATAAGATGGTTAAGACTCATTGGACTTGTTATTTTTTTGTTTTATTGTTGGACTATCTGCCTTAGTTTCACTCTTCAGTGAAATTATTTGAGATAGAATGAAGAAAACAAATGATTTATAATAATAGAGGTAAATTATGATTGGTATATTGGAATACCACATAATTGTTGGAAACTGCAACTTGGTTACTCTTTGTTTAAATTATGAATGTTAATTTTTTGGTTTAATAAATGGAATGAAATAAAGATTTAAATAACTTTAAGCTGGCTAAATTTATCCGTAAGTAGGGCTAAAGTGGAAAAAAGGGGGGAGGGGGGCTTCTACAAGTTGTGGGGGATAAGGGATGTATTTGCCTAAGTTGGCCGGTACATTGTGCCCTGATGATCATATGACAACACTCACCAAAGGATATCACCTTATCTGGGGGTGGTACAGATGGAGTCTTCCATTATATGTATACGTTTTGTACTTAGTGGCTTTTTGTTTTTCCTTTCTTCTTTTTTTCTTCTTTTTTTCCCTTTATTGTTTTACATATCCTACCATTTGCAGCAGTCAAAGAGACTGGTATATGGTCTTTCATACTTTTCACCTGGTCCATTATGGATAATACACTAAAATTAGTTACATGGAATGTTAAGGGTCTGGGACACCCTATCAAGAGGAAAAAGATACTTACAGCACTCAAAAAAGAGAGAGTAGGGGTAGCTCTACTGCAGGAAACTCACCTTTCACCAGGCGAACATCTCAAATTACGTACAAATTACGTACGTACTGTAGAGACTGGGTAGGACAAAAATATTATTCCTCTTTTAAAACAAATAGTCGCGGAGTGGCTATCCTGTTCCACAAGCACATACATTTTGAATTAATAGACTCTATCTCTGACTCAGAAGGAAGATATGTTCTGGTTAATGGTAAAATTGGTGGCAAACACTTAACAATACTTAATATATATGCCCCCAACATAGACACTCCAACATTTATTGCTGAAACAATCACTCTGTTTAACACGCACTGTTCTGGTATTGGTATAATGGGAGGGGATTACAATCTAACAGTTTCTCCTTTGGATAAGACCCCACACTTAGCAAGATCTAATCCTAAATCAGCAAAGGTGTTGCAAAGTCTATTGGTAGAAACAGGATTAGTGGATGTATGGAGAGAAAGGAACCCCGCAAAGAGAAACTACACTTTTTACTCTAATAGACATGAAAGCTACTCCCGCTTAGACTATTTCTTCCTCCCAAAAAGATGTATGAATCTGGTCTCCTCTTGTGAATTACATGAAATTTCATTATCCGACCATGCAATGGTTACTATAGAAATTATCTTACATGCAATCCCTAAATCCAAAATGTGGAAATTCAATAACTCACTATTGCAAGATGATATTTTCCGCAAAAAAATGTCAGAATGGATTGATGACTTTATCTACCACAATCTGTCATCTGGGTTATCTCCATCTATAATATGGGATGCTGCAAAAGCTACTTTGAGAGGACATATTATATCATACTCCTCATACAAAAAGAAGGAAAGAGAACTTATATCTCAAAGTTTGAAAGAAGAATTGACACATAGAGAAACCTTACACAAGCGTCACCATTCTGAAGAAAACTGGAATAAATTAAGTATAGCCAGAGCTAACTTTAATTTGGACTACACCAACTATATTAAACAAAGGGCTATATATGCTAAACAAAGAATATATGAATTTGGAAATAGGCCAAGTAAACTATTAGCACATTATCTCAAGAAAGAACAAGCTCAAAGAACAATAATGGCCATCAAAACTGATCTGGGGCTAACGTATGACCCGTTAGAAATCAATAGAAGCTTTCGTACTTTTTACAGTAAGCTTTACACTTCCGAATTGGACTCCGGTCCTGATGTGGAAAACTTTTGGAGTGGTCTGTCCTTGCCTCAGACTTCTGTAATGGATCAACATGATCTCAATCAGAATTTTACTGAAGAAGAAGTATTTTCCACTATTAAATCATTACCAAAAAATAAATCTCCAGGCGCAGATGGATTTACTGGAGAATTCTTTCAGATGTTTTGGCCCAAGCTTAAATCAATTTTTATGTTGATAATGAATGACTTCTGTAACAATAATGTCCTCCCTGACTCTATGCATACTGCAAGAATGAGACCCTCAAAACTGTGCCTCTTACAGACCGATTAGTTTGCTCAACTTTGATTACAAAATTATTACGAAACTGTTATCAAGAAGACTTGAAAAAATACTTCCTAAGTTAATAAAATTAGATCAAACAGGGTTTATCAAAGGCCGCCGATCATCAGACAATACTAGACGATTGTTTAATATCATACATCATTTAAATCAGCATAAAACCCCCACTCTTTTAATATCCTTAGATGCAGAGAAAGCATTTGATCGCATTGAGTGGCAATTCCTTTTTTCAGTTTTAAAGAAGTTTAATTTGGGGTCAAAATGTATTGAATGGATTAAAGCTTTATACAATAAGCCGAATGCAACAGTCTGTACAAACAACATAGAATCTACAAAGTTTCAGTTACAAAGAGGCACTAGACAAGGATGTCCTCTGTCCCCAATGTTATTTGTTCTTGCATTAGAACCTCTTGCAGAGGCAATCAGGTGCAATCCTGAAATAAAGGGTGTCATAATAGGTAAGCAGCAACATAAAATTTCATTATATGCAGATGATATTTTATTATTCACTACTTCACCTACCTCCACTTTACCTCATATCCTAGCAACAACTGATATCTTTGGTACTTTATCGGGCTATAAAATCAATGTACAAAAATCTGTGGCCTGCCCCATCAATATTTCCAATGAGGATAAAACAAACAGAGAATGCCCCTTCCTTTGGTCTATAAATGGATTTAAGTATCTTGGAATACAAGTAACACCTAAACTTGACATGTTATACAAAGGAAATTATATGCCATTATTTGATGATTGCAAGAATAAACTCTACACTTGGTCTTCCCTTCCACTGTCTCTCATAGGGAAGATCAATGTCATTAAAATGAGTATACTTCCTAAGCTCATATATGCTTTCCAGATGCTTCCCTGTTATCTCTCGACTTCTTCTTTTAAACTACTTAATAGATATATAACAAAATTCATCTGGAACAATAAAACACCAAGGATCAGATTTGTTACATTAATGAAAACTGATTCAAAGGGTGGGTTAGGACTACCTAATCTCCTATGGTATTATTGGGCTTGTCAAATTAGAAATGTGATTAGTTGGAAGGTAGAAAATAGTTCCCTTTGGGTATCAATGGAATCACTGATGTGTTATCCTTTAGATATTAACTCATTAATTTTCACCAATACACTTCAATACTCCTCACATGTAGAGGGCTTGTCCCCACTACAGTCAACACTGAAAGCTTGGCAAGACTGTAATAAACATTTAGGCATACAAGGTCATATATGTAAAAATTCACCCATTGCTTTTAATCCTGACTTCCCTGTATTATGTCAAACTGACTTTCGCAACTGGACATCTCAGGGTTTAAAAACTTTTTCTGACCTACTCATGAACAACTCAGACTCATTCAAAACATTCAAAGATATTTGCACAGAATTTCAAATCCCAAGATCAGACTTCTTTAAGTATTTAAAAATGTGTCATCTTATTTCTTCCTTACTCAGTAAGCAAATGGTCAGATTACACAATACAGAATTTGAGCAATTAATAAATTCATCTAGCTCAGTTAAAGGCAAAATCTCCCAGTTGTATAGAATCTTATCTGCTAACTCCTCTAATTCATTTCTACCTTTAAAAACTAACTGGGAGCAGGACCTTGGGCTGTCTTTTAGCAATGAGGACTGGATACATTTATGTAATAAGATGACTACTCCCTTAGCCACAAACATTAAAATTAAAGAAACCAACTACAAATTATTGTACAAATTCTATTTGACCCCAGTGAAACTTAATACATTTGACAATTCAATCTCGCCTGTTTGTAGAAAATGTAATGATGAACTTGGAACTTTTATGCATTTGTTTTGGGAATGTAAACCTGTCTACTGTTTTTGGGAGATGGTCCACGAGGCAATTCAGGATATTACTGATTGTGCTTTTGAATTGAATCCTATGCTGTACTTGATGAATTATAATGAGGACAGCTGGTTTACAGTGGAAAGGAAAACTGTTATCACAATACTTTGTCATTTTGCCAAAAAATGTATCCTTACAAACTGGATCTCTCAATCTAAACCCACTTTGGGCCAGTGGCTGGAACAGATAGTTGCATTTCTCCCACTGGAGGAATTAACAAGTGAACACCATGGTAGATTACATTGCTTCACATCTATGTGGTCCTCAGTATTAAAATACTTAGAGAGGAGGAAACAACGAATCATGAGCTAAATGGGTAGGATCAAAAAAAAATTTTTCCCTTTCTCTCTCTCCCATTCCTTTTCCCTTGTAATCTCATGTCTATTTTGGTGCTCTTGTCTCTCTTGTTTTGTCTATTATTACATTTTTTTATTTTTTTTCCTTCTTGTCCTTTATGTGTGTATATCTGTATGAAAAATTACAAAATTGTAAATAAAAAAAAAAAAAAAAAAAAAAAAAAATCACATTGCACCTTTAAAGCCATGTTTGGTATGTCCCCTCATGGAGCTCTGACATTCATCTCGCCCCTCTTCGAGGGCTCCATGAGCGACAAGGAAATATTCCGTCAGTCCGGGATCCAAAACCTCCTTACCCCTGACACCGCAATTATTGTGGACAAAGGATTCTTGGTGGACGACCTGGCCCCTGGGACTGTTTACCGCCCAGCCTTCGTCATCCAGAGGGCCCAAATGGCAGAGGCAGACGTGCTAGAAACGCAGTCAATTGCTCGCTTGAGGGTACATGTAGAGAGGCTAATCAGAAGAGTGAAGGAAAACAAACTGTTTGAAACCACAATCCCGCTTGCCATATCGGGGAGTATTAATCAAATTTTTACAGTCGCCTGTCTACTCTCTAATTTCCAAAATGGCCCTCTGGTCAAGACCTGGGCAAATGAGGTTTGAAATGTTGACCTTGTGTTGAATGGTGTGTGTGTGTGTGTGTGTGTGTGTGTGTGTGTGTGTGCGCGCGCATTCTTAAAATAAATATGTTATTTATATAATTGCTATTTATTACACTAGGTATATGGACTCCATGGACTTTTATGTGCTGTTTGTCTAAACCAACATTTTAAAAAGTAAATCAGCCAAGTTTGCATTTTGGTGTTCATTGTTTATTAAGTTGATAATTTTCATGCATTTTCGCATGTAAACATTGAAATAAAATTGGTCAACTTTGTCTCTGATGACCTTGAACACTTCTACGTCTCTGTGTATTCTATGAATTAATGTGTCTTCCTCCGCCGACACAACAAAATCACACCACGTCATGCCACTTACCAATAACTGCCCCTGAATTTGGTAGTAGTACGCATGTGATGTCTTCAGCTCCATTTTGCCTAAGGTCATTTTAACATAGGGACAGTCAACATAGTTTTTAACATTTGGGCACTTAATTTCTAGAAGACCGAAGGAAGAGGGTTCTGTCGGGTCAAAAACCAGTCCATCCGGAGATGCTTCCAGCCAAGGCGTGTCTGGGTGGATTATAAATCCACACGGATAGTGGTTGACCCTCTTTATTTGGGTGTACTCCCATATGGCATCAGCCTCCAACTCCAGTCCTCTTCTCATGGTTCCCTTCAGGATCCTATCAGCCAGACTGTCCTCACATTTGTTGCTGACAAAGCAGATCTCCCTGAAACGCGAAGCAGTGAGTCTTGGTCTCCGCAACTGGTGCCATTCCTCGCAGGAGCTTTGGGTTCTTGTGGCACTTTCCAGTTTATTTGCCATGTCCCAAGTCACCTGTAGGCTCTGTAAGTGCCTGCGCTCTGCCTCAGTGGTGTTAGACATGTAGATTGAGGGCTGTAAGCGGTAACCTTCCAAGGGTAGGGATGGACGAGGTGGGGCAACGTGGAAGGATAGATCTCTACATGCTGCTGCTGGCTGTTGGTAGGCAATCGGGCTTCCGGCTTGCACCATCCCAAGGGCAGAGTTGACCAATGGAACCTCACAGCTGATGTTCATGCTACACACCATTGGCGACTCTGCTCTGGAGAAGTCAGCATATGCCTCAGTCACCTTGGGATTAGCAATACAACTCAACACCAACTAAGCACAATTTTAGTTCTATGCACACAGTATCTGGCACATTTTGTACAGCTCCACACAACATTACAAATGGTAAGACTGGTTAAATAAGAGGGTAAACTCACCCGAAGCACAGAAAGATCAGGTAGATCCCCACTAAGGCCTTTGTATAGCGTGCTCCTGCGAAGTGAAGTGTAAAACATGTATAAGTGGAAATGCTCGATGGCTTATAGACCTGAAATCAAATTACCCATGTATTGTTACTATATTGCTTTTACCTTATACCCTCTGTTGTTGCTTTAGGACAGCTCTTCGGTTTAGTAGACAGCACAGCCATTTTGTTCACTGGGCCTGGTTTTATACCCTGTAGTGTTTGCAGGACATACTTTAAGCACATCTTCAGTAAAACGACATAACAACTACAAAACAGTAATTATGACCGCCGCTAGCGAAGCTAGCGAAGCGGTCATATAGGGATTGTCAAAGTTTTTTTTTTTTTTTTTTTTTCCCCCGTCATCTACTTCCTGAAATTTTGGTCAACGATACCCGGGGCACCGAAACACCGGGGCACATGAAATTTGGTGGGCATGTAGCCCCACTAGACTTTTACGGAAAAATTTCGTTTGGTCCCCGGGGGCCACTCCCCCTCCGCGCTGGGCCCCCCGAAACCCAAAAAATGAGTTTTTCCTAAATAACTACCTGAACCGTGGCACCGAGGATGAAGAAATTTTTATGGTATGTTGGTCTCAAGGGCCCACATCAACCTAGCCCATAATCACTCATTTGTGATTTGCACCCCCCCGGTAAAAAATGAAAATGCAATATCATTCTGCTTTAATCGCCCTTCTCTTCAGTTGAGACGTTCAGAACTGCACCAAATTTTATGTGTATGATTAACCTGACATTCTCTGGGGGTATGCCAAGTTTCGTAGAATTTCATCCATGGGGGGGGGGGGTCTAAAAAATTAAGTTATGTGTACATTTAGTGACTGTACACTCATTGGCCTGTAGATGGTGGTGCACACATATACACACGCACACACACACACAGGCAGGCACGTATACCATCAGTATCGGCAATTAGAACGGCCGATACTTAATTACAAATTCTGTAGGATTAAAGGAAACCCAAATATTCATCATAATAATAATTTGGCTGCATTTCCAGTATTGGCGTCACGTAGTCGTTTGTCCACTAGATGGCGCATCGTTGCAGTGAGACGTAATTTTGTTGGAAGTTAATCTAAAGTGGGTTGGAAAGACACTATGCTTCCTACAAGGACAAGACAGTAGGCTACAGTAGTTTACCGCAGAGAACGTCTAAGGGTAGGATGATTTCTGCATGACGTAATTCCCATTTCCTCTTGAAGCCGAAATAAATCTGAGAATGTTTATCGGACATGCTTGTTTTTGTACTGCAGGTAGGCTACGTTAATCCTATCAATAGCAGAATGTAGGTAAAATAATGTTACCATTAGCATGGTTGAGTGATGGATAAACCTATGCGTTTATAGGCTACCAAGCAAATTGATAACAGCACTAATTGTATCTTTCGACTGTCATCTCATTTGCTTATGACCATAGCCTAGGCTACTAACAGGAGCTAAGTGAGTTAGCCACAATACGTTCGCTACGTGATGGTTTTTTTAATGGAAAATATATAGGCTACCTGAAAGATAACCTGTCTATGATGCATCCTAAACACCGGGCTGGGACATTTCTGACATTTTATTGGTCTCAAAAAGCTTCTGAGTCAACGTTCATTCCCAAACACCCATATAGGCTACTTCAATCCTCTATTTTCAAAGGTGATTCAAGTAAGGAAGAGCATGGCTCAAAGTAAAGTAACTGAAACTACATAAATTCGTCAAAGTGAATAATGTGTCAACTCGCCGCAATGTAGATTTATTAACGCACCCGTGATGATCTACATCTCCATTTAAACCAGATGTTTTAGAGCGCACGTTGAGATGTATTCAGGGCAGGGCTGTACCTACACATATTTGTTGCACGTGCTACAAAAATCATTCTTTGCGATGAATGATTTAGTACCAACGTTACACCAGATACAGTTTTGCTTAAGGCTATACCGTGAGACTGAGGCGCTTTTTGTTTGTTCGAAGTGCGTGTTTAGGGTGTGAGAGGGGAGTCGATGTGCTTTGATTCCAGCTTGGTAGTTGTAGTCTATGCGATTAAAAAACACGTGTGTGTCCAAACAATGATAACGCTTTCATTATGGCTGCTTTAGCCACAGACCTTGAGCTACTGTACAGTGGGTTGGGTTCCATTTAGAAGTGTCCACTTCATTCGCCCTTTCGGTGATTCAGCTACTTGAAATGTATTACTACTGATATGCAAAACTATTAACTTTTCGCAAAGAGGTGGCAGCTTCATACTGTAAGGTGTAAGCCATTGGTTCCAAAGGAGATTTTATTTGGGTCGCCAGCATAGCCTAGTGACAATTTGTGTTGTGTAATAGTCCTAGCATAGGGCCTACCTTATATAGCTTTTAGTTTGTTAACAGTCACGGTTTTGTCATAACTCCCTCTATGCATTTTTGCATTTACAATAGCTCTGAAACCGGGGGGCGAACACGTCGCAGGGGGGGGGCGCCAGTGCGTGGATATCTCAATCGCAAAATTAAACAATATTTCTATCGGGCGCCTACCATGGACTAGGCTGGGTGAAAATCAAAAGATTGCGTCAAAAGATTGAGCTTGGTCTGGCGAAAGCCAGACTAACCATGGACCTCATAGTTGCAAAATGCAAGGGAACATGAATCAGCATATAATTTGCACAAACAATAACGGACAGTAGCTCTTCAACTTTGCTCGTTAAAATGTGTATGAACAGTCTCGCAACGCATTTCATGAAGGCCCTTTTGGACATGTCAGTTATTTGCACCACTGGGTAAAACGGCATTTTGTTTTAGACTACTGGTATTTAATTTGTGCATTGACAATAAAGCTGAAAATCATATGAACTCGATGACTAAACTTATGCATATGTAGAAGAAGAAACATTCACAAAAATCCGTTACATGACCTCTCTTCTTGATAGCTGTTGAAAACTGCATGGAACTGACAGGGATTGTTTTGTTTAATAATAAATAAATAAATACATTTTGCTGCTACCTTCTGCTTTTCCCAAATACAATGTAGCCTACAGGTGTACCTTTCATCAGTCTAGTTGCAATGGATGGACTGTGATGAACTGCCCTACTTGTGATTGTTTAGAGATTTTAAAGGTTTTATAACAATGCTGCAAATTTTTTGGCCCAGAAACAAATCTATTCACCTTTGCAGCGCCAGTAGGCTACTTTGTGTGCGGAATGTGTGCACACACACATTCCAAACAAATATACACAAAAGTTTCAAGAGTGGGGGATGGAGTAGAAGATGGAGACAAATTCATTAATATGATTTATTTCCGCGGAATGGATGTACAGGACTGAGCGGCGGTCATATTTTGTACCGCTATGCGGTACATCTAGTTAGTTATATATTATATTTTTGGTTGACTTACCAAACTCCTAGGTTTGTGCCACTGCTGTTCTCCCTCAGTACAGCTTAGCACAGGGGGGACCACAGGCACCTTCAGCTGTGAGTAGTGGGCTGACTGGTACAAAAGAGCAACACAGTGGTTGCACAGCGCAGCTCCAGCAATGCAAGAACATTTATGATGAATCAGCTGCACAGGCTTGCTGTCTTTAAGAACCACCTGCAATGTCAGAATGTCATAGTAAGTCACAATTTATCATAGCCTGGTCAGTCATTCTTTTAGGATACTCATTGCTTACAGATTCTTTAAGATACAGTCTTGCATTGTGACTCATTTCTTTAGACCAGCAGGGCACTACTGATGTTGAATCCTCTGTCTAACATTTTGAAGTTAGGAGATAAGATAATATTCTAAGCTATGTGTTGGACTAATGTGCTGAATATTATGCCATATAATTTTCCACTTGTATTTCAGTAGTAGTATCTTTCACTCCAGACTGTAGCTTAATTGAGGCCATCCTTAAAAATATTCTTGTTTGCAGTAACAGCCCAAAAAATTAAAAAATGGGTCGGTAGGTAGGTCAATATTTTTGTTTTTTCAAGATTCAAAGTAAAAAAAAAAAAAGTAAAATTTTGGTCATGGTGATTACGTAGGTATGAATTTAAACAAATGTGCATATTGTGACGTAACTGACTGAGTCCTCAACCCGTGCCTTCAGGCGCATTATTGCAAACCTCAATCTGATGCAGGTTATGTAGACAAGCCTTTCTCAAACTTCTTTGACCTGAGGCCCAGTCATGGCAGACTTTGGGGTCATAGGGCTCATCTACACATACCCAACCCCACTCCCCCCCAATCAAATTGTCATTATCATTATCACATTCATTATTATGCCTATATTGTTATACATGCACTTTCACTTAAATGTTTTGTGACATGCACATCAGAGGACTGCTTTACTAATGTAAGATATAATTTCATTGCTTTTGCATGGTTGCATGATGCTTGCATAAGAAAAGAAATACTTCTCAAAACAGCAACAATTATATGGGTGTTATTGTTTTGGGATGTTTCCCTCATGCAAGCATCATACATTGGTAGGAAATGGAGAAAAAAAATACATGTTTTTTAATGAAGTTTATTTTGAATGCCTGAATGTAAGGATTCAGGAAACACAATACCAGCTTTTTTGGCGAGCAGATAGGCGTAAAACACTGATCTGTTGGTCTTTAACAGATAGAAAGAAGGCTACAATAGCTTTTTGCCACGTTATATTCAAATTTGACTATACAATACTCAGTGCTACAGTCTCTCCTCTGTTTCTATGGAAGTTCCAAAAATCAACGTCGTTCTATTAAGTGTTGTTAAACAATTAAATAGCATTCAACAGGTTGAAGTGGAGCTTTGATAGCCTACCAACGTTATCGATTAGTTTCCGTTTCTCTCGCGCAGATGCCTGCATTGAATGCACGCTCATACCACCACTTTATTGTATGTCTCCATGTTTAATGACATCGATAGCAGAAACGTTTTTTTTTTTTTTTGTCGGTCCGCGGTATCTTGATCAACTGTGCAGCAAATTATCAGACGAAGCACCGGGCCTAATTTCACTCCACGACTTCGCGGACCAGCAGTCTCCACGTTGCGGACCCATATTTTGAGAAATGCTGAATAGACCACAACCAATGTCAATTCTTCAACACAGTCACCGTTAGACTAGAGGGGAGAAAGAATGGGAAAAGATCTGGGCACAGTTCTTCCAGAACTTCGTGCCAAGTAAAAGCGTTGTCGTTGTGTGAATGAAACGAAGCGTATAGGCCATAGTGTGACATGCGTGTAGAGATGACGCCACATGGTTTTTATTTAAGAGAGCCTACGTTTGCATGTAGGCAATTTATATTCACAATACTTAGGCCTAGTAAAATAAATAGTATTTTATTTGTATTGGTTGTTTAGAGTATAAAAAAAAATCGGTCGGTCTTAACGCAAGTTTACAACCGGCAAGTCGGTCGGACTAAAAGGGGAAAAAAATAAATATTTGGGTCGGTTCTAAATTGACAGGGTCGGTCGGGTTACGGCAAACGAAAATATTTTTAAGGATGGCCTGAAGGATCAAAACAATGAGCAAGAAAACCTTCACCCAGTGGGGACCAGCTAGGTGAACTTGCCTTTTAACCTGCTTGCTCTTACATTAGTCACTACTTTCTAGAGAGGCGGTTAGAGCCGAAACTGTACTGTACCGTACTTTTGTCCTGTCCTCTGTCTTGCGGATGTTGCGTAGTGTCTCGCGGCACTGTCTTGCGGAAGTCGCGTACTATCTTGTGGCACTGTATTGCGGAAGTTGGCTAGTGGTATCAAAGATTCTAGACAGATCACGAACAAAGCTATTTTTTGTCTTTATTTGTTTCGTTGGAAAATACAATTTCAATGTCGGGATGTTAGGAAGACACGTGGCTTGTAGAAAGTGGGTTATTAACTTACAACGCTGAATGTAGGGCGACGTCTGGCCAATATTATTCTGCTGTAAAACATGTTTTTGTTTATCCAGCATTGTCTTGCTTAAGTTACGTTGTGCCTTGCAGAACTGTCTTGTGTAAAGGTATGTGTGCTAGGTGTGTAGCGCTGTCATGATGGTTGTCTCGTGGAAAGTTAGGTAAAACGCCAAATAAAAACACAAGTATCCGTTGTCGACCTCAGTTGCTTTGGAAATGTTTTGTTTTGTTGAAATGTTTGTTATGCCACCTAGGCCTATTAGGCTACCTTCCACCTCTTTCTGTTCTATTTGTTATTAACTTGTAGGCTAGCCTAGGCTACTTGTAACCAAGAAATATATAAATCACTTTTTACTTACAACAAATAGCCTACGTATATTAAACACTTAATGTATATTGTTGATATTCCACAAGCAGCATTAGTTCAAGTTCAAGTAGTTTATCGTCATGCACGCATAAAGGGAAATATAATTAATGAAACTCCTTGTGCCAGCAAATATTTTAAGAATAAATAATAATTGTTTAGATAATTATTATAGGCAAATGTGTAAATATTTAGGCATCTTACCAGGGGGGTATTCCAAGTACGAGGTTTAGTGACAAACCTGGGTTAGTTAACACAGAGTAGGTGGTAAACCTCCTAATAGAAGAGCTGTATGGCTTCATTCTCCTAACAAAACAATACCATAGGGCTCTTGTTGTAGGAGGTTTACCACTTACTCTGAGTTAAGTTACCCAGGTTTATCACTAAACCATGTACTTGGAATACCCCCCAGGTCTGTTAAGTCATAGGCTTGCTTAACCAAATGTTGTAGCCATCCATGGGTAGATGATCACAAAAACAGACAACTGGACAGTTTTGGAGAACACATTTTAATTCTAAACATAAGAACAAAAAACCTTTTAAACAAAAAAGCTTTGTAAATCTAAATACGGAAAACCTTGCATGGTTCAGTTTTCTCTCAGAACAAAATACACCATAAACTTAACACCAAAAAAAATCAAATTTCCCCAGTACACACATATAGTAACAAGTTTTAAATACCTTGGTGTCCACATTACTGAAGACTTAACATGGACTGTTAACACTCAATATGTTCTGAAGAAGTCCAGACAACGACTCTACTTCCTTCGTCAGCTAAGGAAATTTAAAGTTTCTACATCCATCATGAAGGCCTTCTACACTTCAGCGGTTGAGAGTGTTCTAACTGGTAGCATCATCACCTGGTATGGGAACTCCACAGTTAGAGATTGTAGTACTCTGCAGAGAGTAGTGCGCTCAGCTGAACGTACAATAAGAACTCAACTCCCTGCTCTACAAGATATCTATTCCAGAAGAGTACTCCTAAGAGCCCAAAAGATTCTGAAGGACTCTTCTCATCCTAACAATGGATTATTCCTACCACTGAAATCAAGAAGACGCCTATGTAGTCACAAAGCCAGAACTGAGAGACTTAGGAGAAGTTTTTATCCCCAGGCCATCCGAACTCTGAACTCACACTATACTGACTTTGCACACATTCACTCCTCAGCACTCTCAAACATTTCCCAACTCTGAACTCACACTATACTGACTTTGCACTCATTCACTACTCAGCACTCATGACCCCCCCACCCCCCACACACACCTACAAGACTTTTAGCACTTTTACATCCCTCTCCCTAAGCTACAGACCTTTTATTTATTTTATTTATTTTACAAACACACACACACACACACACACACACACACATATCTGACTTTCTCCAACTTTTGCATATCTCCATAGAACTTTTTATTATTATTTTTGTTTTTTCCTCCATCTACCCATGTCCTTGATTGCCTAGCCTTTCTGCCCCCCCACCCCCCACCCCACCCCCATCCCCAACACACACACTTACATCATCACTGTCATCACTTCACATACATACAGCACACTGCTTGCTACAGTAAGCCTCCTCTACATACTTGCTGCACACTGCCCCCCCCCCCCCACACACACACACACCTACAAGACTTTTAGCACTTTTACATCCCTCTCCCTATGCTACAGACCTTTTATTTATTTTCTTATTTCATCACACGTCAAAACACACACACACACACACACACACACATATCTGACTTTCTCCAACTTTTGCACATCTCCATTGAACTTTTTATTTATTATTTTTGATTTCTCCTCCATCTACCCATGTCCTTGATTGCCTAGCCTTCTGCCCCTGAACTCCCATCTCCCCTGTCATCCCCCCAGAAGGTTTAGCCTTCTGCCCCCCCCACCCCCACCCCACCCCCATTCCCAACACACACACTTACATCATCACTGTCATCACTTCACATACATACAGCACACTGCTTGCTACAGTAAGCCTCCTCTACATACTTGCTGCACACTGCCCCCCCCCCCCCCTACATACACAGCACACTGTCTTCAGGATCTTCTCCAACACACATCCTCTACATACTTACAGCACACTTCCCCCACCTACCCACACACACACTACACACACACACACACACACAGTCACTGCTCCACTCCCCTCCCGCCCACACACATATCTTCACTGTCATCACTCACATACATCATACATACAGTACTCTGCTTGCAATAGTAAGTCCCTGCCCCCCCCCTACATACACAGCACATTATTTCATCAGGAAGCTTCTCCAATACACATCCCCAACATACTTACAGCACACTGCCCACACACACACTACACACACACACACACACACAGTCACTGCTCCACTCCCCTCCCGCCCACACACACATCTTCACTGTCATCACTCACATACATCATACATACAGTACTCTGCTTGCAATAGTAAGTCCCTGCCCCCCCCCCCCCCCCCCCCTACATACACAGCACATTATTTCATCAGGAAGCTTCTCCAACACACATCCCCAACATACTTACAGCACACTGCCCCCCCCCCCCCCCCAATACACAGCACATTGTCTCATGAGGAAGCTTCTCCAACACACATATTGCACACTGCCCTCTCCCCACATACACAGCACACTATCCCATCTCCCCTGTCATCCCCCCAACACACACACCAAGACCCCTGGCAGTTGGGTTAGCCCCTTGAGCCGTGGATCTGCCCAAGGTTTCTTCCTTTGTTTTTCCTTGCCCCTGTTGCTCTTGGGTGCTCCTTGTTGGTGCCCCCCACCCAATCCCAATCCTCCCCCACCTTTTTTATGCAGCCCTTGCCACTTAATCTACTAAACCCCTCTTCTACTGCACTTTTTACCCCCCCCCCCCCCCATAAATGCACAAATAGGCTGACACCAGACATAATTTCACTGCATTTCTTACTTCCAGTAACTATATGCATGTGACAATAAACTTCCTTGTATCCTTGTATCCTTGTATCCTTGTAAATAATGAAATGAAGATAATAAATTGAAATCCAATAAGACATAAATAAATAAATAAACAACTAATACATTAAAAAAGAATGTATAAATACAGAAAAAAACAGCAATGCTTGTTACTCCAATGCCGGATGCATGGACATGAACCTCTCCAGAAACCTGCAGAAACCCTCGTGGTTCGTGACAATGTTAATGGAAACCTTCAAATGCAAACAGATTTCAAATTGGAAATAGCATGAGAATGTAGTGACAATATGCATGTTTGGTATGGTTTGGTTTATTTATTCTGGAGAAACCACACTGATCATAATATGACATGGCTTTTATATTCACATTTCCTTACCTCAGGCATCATTACGTCGAGCACAAGGTCAACATCTATGATATCTTCATCACAGATTATGGCAGTCTGTATCATTTTTGCCAGTTTCCTGGACTAATTGGGGCCACAAAAGAGAAATAAATCTTAGAACAAAAACTTTTTGCATTACTAATTGTATGTTTACTTAAAATAGTTGTTATTCATAACCAGTGCATTATTACTACATAAACTGTACAGTGTATTCATATCAATCAGTTTTCTATGCAATCTAATGCTTTTCGGATGTCATCTTCAAATTCCTTATTTGACAGTTACTGTTTATAAGTTTGGAGATGTACTGTTTTGCAGCGACATGCAATGCCGACTCCACAACTGTTGCACTTTCCAACCAGTTGGTGTAATAGATTGCCCACTATGAATCAGTGACAATAACTGAAAGACAAACAATCCAAATAGATGACTGATTTAGAAATTTAAACTAGGTAGCATTTTAACCTTTTAAGTTATATAACCACATCATTACCACACTTATGGTGAGTTTCATCACAGTTGAATAATTTTGTATACACCTGATGGTGTGTGCACAACTTCTATCAATGTAAATACAAAAAAAAGTAAAAATAAAAATCAGGTTGTCACATTAATACCATCCAATCAGTTGAGCCAATTAGAAGCCAATTATTATGACATTATCAATCATTTGTTATTTAAAATGTGCAAAATTGGAAATGTCCTTGTTTGAGGTATCTTGTCAAGTTACCATAGCACTGAAATATTTCACAGGTCAGAGAACATAGACAAATTTAAAGTCTAGAAAAAAAACCTGTAAAACAGAAAAAAGAAAGGAAAATATCAAACTCAAGTGTTGCAATATAAACTTGTGAATTCAAGTCCTTCTGCTGTCCTTGTGTGAGCAAAGGAGTGTGTGTAACCTTAGCTAGTCGTGTTTCCTCAGTTGATGCCTTTGAGCACAACTAACTTCTCAGACAGTGTTGCATTCAGACTATTTTTTATATATATAAAATATTTTTTATATAGTTGTTATGGGGCCTGTTAATCATTCCAGCTTGACCATGCAAGGGTGCCACAAACAGACAGAGACAGACATTTCGTGCTTTACAGTATAGATAGTTAGATAGATGTCATCACAGTGTTTCACAGAAAGTATTTTAAAGTATTTTGAAAATACAAAAATACGCAACACTGAAGTATTTTGATACAAAATACGAAGGCATTTTCATTATCTCAATAAAATACAAATGACAAAATAGTATTTTGTATTTGAAATACATATTTTAAACACATGTATTAGAAATACTGCCCATCCCTGCCCATGCCCATGGCCCAATCAGTGGAAACTGACATAAAGATTTGCTCTGCCCCAAGTGTGGCCAAAACGCCGTAAAATGACTTATTGTTTTGTTATGCAAGGAAAACAAACTCACCAAGACCAAGGAGATGGTTGTTGTGGACTTCCATAAACAAGCACTTATGTTATGTTATATTGTATTTATTTATTATTCACTATAGTACTTGGTCTGCACTGAGACCTGAGTTGATATTTTGTTATCTTCATACAAATAAAGCATCTATCTGTCTGTCTGTCTGTCTGTCTGTCGGCCCAGGTGTGGGTGTTATTGTTTATCAAAGTGTTGGCTGAGGGTTGCCTGGGTCCCTGGGCATGCACTGGCCCACACACTAACTGATCTGACTGAGTGTTGGCTGAATGCCAGCTGTGCTTGAATATTACTTGATAACAAAACACAAATCCAGAGCTACTACTTTAAAGCACAAGTCATCTTTATTAAAAATTCTAACAAACAACTTTAAAACTTAAAAAGTCATAAAGCAAAAAAGGATTTTTACATGTACAATTTTATGTAAAACAATTAATAAGCTTTATATTTTATCTAAAACAAAACAAATAAAAAGATACATACATACATACATACATACACACACACACACACACACACACACACACACACACACACAATGATTCAAAGACATAAATGATTCTACATAATAATAATTATAATAATTATTATAATAATTATAAATATAATTAATTATAGCACCTTTCATTCACAGAATGCAGCTCAAAGTGGTTCACATTTGGAACATTTGTCATTGGTGTCACAGGACAGTGGCTTGGTGTCACAGGACAGTAGCTAACTGTCTCAGGACAGTGTCTGGATGTTACAGGACAGTCATAGGTGTCACGGGACAGTGTCTGGGTGTTACAGGACAGTCATAGGTGTCACGGGACAGTGTCTAGGTGTCACAGGACAGTCATAGGTGTCACGAGACAGTGTCTGGGTGTTACAGGACAGTCATGGGTGTCACGGGACAGTGTCTAACTGTCTCGGGACAGTGTCTGGGTGTTACAGGACAGTGGCTAACTGTCCCAGGACAGTGTCTGGGTGTCACAGGACAGTCATAGGTGTCACGGGACAGTGTCTGGGTGTTACAGGACAGTCATGAGTGTCACCGGACAGTGTCTAGGTGTCACAGGACAGTGTCTGGGTGTTACAGGACAGTCATGGGTGTCACGGGACAGTGTCTGGATGTTACAGGACAGTCATGAGTGTCACCGGACAGTGTCTAGGTGTCTCGAGACAGTGTCTGGGTGTTACAGGACAGTGGCTAACTGTCTCGGGACAGTGTCTGGGTGTCACAAGACAGTCATAGGTGTCACGGGACAGTGTCTGGGTGTTACAGGACAGTGTCTGGGTGTTACAGGACAGTCATGGGTGTCACGGGACAGTGTCTAACTGTCTCGGGACAGTGTCTGGATGTTACAGGACAGTCATAGGTGTCACAGGACAGTCATAGGTGTCACGGGACAGTGTCTGGGTGTTACAGGACAGTGTCTGGGTGTTACAGGACAGTCATGGGTGTCACGGGACAGTGTCTGGGTGTTACAGGACAGTGTCTGGATGTTACAGGACAGTCATAGGTGTCACGGGACAGTGTCTAGGTGTCACAGGACAGTCATAGGTGTCACAGGACAGTGCCTGGGTGTTACAGGACAGTCATGGGTGTCACGGGACAGTGTCTAACTGTCTCGGGACAGTGTCTGGATGTTACAGGACAGTCATAGGTGTCACGGGACAGTATCTAGGTGTCACAGGACAGTCATAGGTGTCACAGGACAGTGCCTGGGTGTTACAGGACAGTCATGGGTGTCACGGGACAGTGTCTAACTGTCTCGGGACAGTGTCTGGGTGTTACAGGACAGTCATGGGTGTCACAGGACAGTGTCTAACTGTCTCGGGACAGTGTCTAGGTGTCACAGGACAGTCATGAGTGTCTCGGGACAGTGTCTGGGTGTCTCGGGACAGTATCTGGGTGTCACAGGACAGTGTCTGGGTGTCCCGGGACAGTGTCTGGGTGTTACAGGACAGTCATGGGTGTCACAGGACAGTCATGGGTGTCACAGGACAGTGGCTAACTGTCCCGGGACAGTGTCTGGGTGTCTCGGGACAGTGTCTAACTGTCTCGGGACACTACTCAGGACAGTACTAACAGGACAGGACATTTTTTGCTGTTACTGCTACTGACTTTCTAGTCACCATCATCAATTCACTAAACTTTACCCTAGCTGATTCCCCACCTGCTAACATAATAACTAATGCAAGCAAAAACCCAGTGGGGACAAGCAATGCACAGTAAACCTGTAGCAGCTAGCAGCTAAGGTAGCTACAGTAAACATGTAGCACTACAGTAAACATTGCTAATCCCCAGGAACATCAAAAACGCTGGATTATTTTGGCTGATAAACGAACTCTTATCTTATCTTATCACATTATCTTATCTTCTTACATTATCGTATCTTATCTTATCTTATCTTATTCATATCTTTTTACATTAATACACAGGATTAGATGTTAAAATCCCTTGTGCCAAAATCCAAGGTAAAAACACATTCAGAAGCCCCTGCTCAAGTTTAACTTTAAAAAGCATACTTCCCACAAATCCGCCAACAAATGGTCACAAGCACAATGCAAATGGCCTATCCAACAGCAGTAGCCTATATAGTATGCGGCATGTCATTGGGGTTATCAAGTGGGCACCCTCATTCACCGATGTTTCGTTAAGTTAGGCCCACGACACCTCATGAAGGCTTAACAGTGAAACCAGCGTCCTGGAGACACTCCCCTCCATGCTGCCACCATATTACCACATTGAAATATCCAATACTCAAAAAACTCTTAACCAGCCCAGGCATGGTCTAAGTTGGCTAGGTCGGTCCGTCCCGTTGATGTGAACTGAACCATAAACCATAAAGAACCTTAGCCAAGTACCATCACCCTAGGCACAGCCCATCACAAACACAAAACAAATTAGCCAGTTAGCTTAGCCCATTATCTTAGGCCCCATCCCAAACACAAAACAAATTAGCCAGCAGTTAGCAGTTAGCTTACGCCCCATGCTGCCCCATATTACCACAACAAGCATCCAAATACCCTTAACCAACCTAGGCATGGTCTAAGTTGGCTAGGTCGGTCCGTCCCGTTGATGTGGACTGAACCATAAACCATAAAGAACCTTAGCCAAGTACCATCAACCTAGGCACAGTCCATCACAAACACAAAACAAATGAGCCAGTTAGCTTACCTTAGCTTGCGCCCCAGGAAGGTAACTTCTCCTTACCCACCACCAAAACAAATGAGCCAGTTAGCTTACCTTAGCTTGCGCCCCAGGAAGGGTAACTTATCCTTACCCACGACCAAAACAAATGAGCCAGTTAGCTTACCTTAGCTTGCGCCCCAGGAAGGGTAACTTCTCCTTACCCACAACCATTCGCTTGCCCGTTCTGCTGCTAAGGACATGTTACTAACCACCTGCCTTAGACTTCGACCACAAATGCCCAATTCAGACAGCAAGCCAATAGCAGATCTGGCCACAAACCCACGTGCACCGATTTCAATAGGCCTTAATCGTGCACTCCAACCTCGCTTAGCTGCCTCCTCTGCTATTTCAGTATATTTAGCATCACCATACACTCAAGCTGTGAGGTTTCTCTTTTTTCATCAGCGACCTGTAGCACATTGCCCTCACGACCACCTCTCCTGAATCCTGATCTTTTATGGAAACTGACGGAAGGAGGAGTATATAATTTGTGTTGAATAACAACATTGGTATTTGATAACAAGTAAACATAGTCACAAACACTAGCTGGTACTTTTACTAGGTAGCGTTAGGCAAGCGCTAACGTTAGCAGTTATCAGATACTTACCCTCATAGTTGTGAATGTACGAAGAAATGTACATTTTAAATCCCTTGTCCCTCTTACTCGTCGGGGTGCGGGACAGGGCACCGACGATCCTGTGGACGTCGCTAACGCTCACTGCCGGTAAATCCGAAAGACACCGGGAAAAGGAAAAGGAAGAACTGCCAGTGGCGGCTGCCATTTCTGTGGTGGTTAAATCGACAGGCTCATAACCGGAAGTCAATGTGCCGAATTTCTGTCAAATTCGAATGGTCGTCATGACGCTGTGCACAGAGCCTATTCACCATATTCACACGGCGGCCATCTTGTTTTGACGTCATGCTCAGGGTGGGAAGTTCGAGTTCTTTACGGTTGTGTGTGTTGTGGATTGTATCAGTTACGAATATGTCTGCTGTGTGCCTGGGTGTAATTCCTACTACAAAAGACGTGAAAAAGACAAAACACGTTCGTTCCACCGGTTCCTGACAGACACCAGATTGAAGAGAGAGTGGATTTAAAAAATTAGAAGAGACATCGGTACATTTTTCCAGGTAAGTGCATAATTATCTAGCTAGCCAACCGGTTAGCTTAACCCCAGGCTAATGTTAGTTATAAAGATAGCCACTGTGTAACGTTATCATGCTACTTGTTAGATCAAACGCAAACATGATGTCATTTTATTTATGTATGGTAACGTTACGATGATGCCTTGATAGAAATGCCACGTCTCAAGCAGTAAGCTTGTCTTTTGCTGACTTCAGGGAAAGCCCTGGTCACTGTATGTAGGCTAACTGCAGCTAACGGGCAGGCTGTTTGTTGTTCGTGGAGATTAACGTTACGTCCAACACAAAAGTTTGTGCCAAACATTTCACTGAGCAGTAGGCTTGGGTATCGAATATCGAGTATTGGTTGGAACCGGGACTATCTTTGCGATTTTCCCGGAATCGTTCAAAAGTTTAAATTTCGATTCCTAGTTTCGATTCCCAGTCCGCTGACCGGAAGAAGAAACGGCTGAACACCAACAAAGAAGCGCATAGTTCATAGAATTAAAATTCATGGAGAATGTCAGACTATTTCATTCAGAAAGCAGGGTTCCCGCGGATCCTTAAAAAGTCTTAAATACAACTGAATTTTCGAAAGAGAGGTATTAAATGTGCGTATGGGACCGCCAGCGAGTGCAAGAGAGCGAGTGATGTCTCCATCCAGTTTCATGTATTTAAAACGCAATTGTATAAGTGATAGGCTATTAGGCTACGGGAGGAAGTGTAGTGGTTGCAGAGTGAAGATGTTTTTCACGGGTTTGGTTAAAGGTGTGAAAACGGTAATAATACAGTAGGCCTATGTACAAAATAATATGCCTGGCGTTTTCGTGGTGTAGCTGAGGCCTGAGAGATAGACAGGTAGCCTACGTGGAATGAGGGAGCCTACGGTAGAATGAGCGGGAGAAAGAGTTGGTACACTGTAAGCCAGTTAGCGATAGGTTGGACATATGTTCGAATTTAGGCCGGACATATGGATTTTAAAAGCCCTGTCCGGCGTCCGGCACAGCCTCAAGCCGGACGCTCATTTGTTCTCCTTTTTGGAGATTTTGGCAGCATCATTTCACAAACTATGGACGCGAAGACTGCTGGTGAAATTATATCCAGTGCTTCGCAATCAGGAGGAAATACTGTATATGTTAAGTTGATCAGTTTGCATCTTTCCAGCGTGTGTTGCTGGCCTAGCCTAGGGAAGAAAATATCTGTCTAAGTTATAATAGCCTATAGGCTGTTATACCTGTAATATCTGCCAGCAGCTTGCTTGCCAGCGTTTCCCAGTAGGCTAGGCCTACTTCGCAAAAGTTGTGAAATATAACCGCATATGTTTTGAATGTCGAATGTAAAAAAAATACGTGCGTTCATAATACGTGCGTGCTTGAGATGAAACCAGCAGTTTTCAGCAGGATCGTGCGAAGAGGACCTGTCTCTTAATTAATTTAAAACAAGTCAATGGTTTTACAATGTTTCAGTCAAGCTTTGGTTGGTTTAGATACAACTGGTATGCAAAATGTAAAGTAGTGGATTAACTTTAATTTGCTGTGCTGCATATTGGACAATAGATGCATATAGTAAATTATATAAAGTAGGCTTATTAAAATATGTAAATAGCTTAGTTAACTTTGAAAAAAATATTGAAGGGAATCTAGTCCAGTGCACATGTCTTTGGCAAGTAGCCCTAGACTACTACAGACACAGGTGAAGAACAGCCTCAGCTGTAAGCAAAACCAAATATGTACAGCCAGCTTCAAAAGCAAGCAGTCCAGACCCTAAAATTGGGCATTTATAGCTGTGAAGGTAATTCACACACAATTATTTTCTTTCGCCAAAATATATTTGTTAACTTCTGTAGACATCCAAAATGGGGTGGGGGTTAAAATTAGCAGGAAAAAAAAACTATTGCATAAACAGTCATATATATCTTTTTGCCGTGGTATAGTCTTAATTTTCATTTAGATGTCTTGAAAAGGTCTTAAAAGTCTTTAAATTTGCACTTGGAAAATGTGCAGATACCCTGAGAAAGACCGTTGGTTAGCTAGCTCATTTAAAATATCCTAAACTTTTTTTGACCCTGCCTTTAAAAAAAATCGGAATTGAGAATCGTTAGGAACCGGAATCGAAATAAGAAATCGGAATTGGAATCGGAATCGTTCAAATTGAAACGATACCCAACCCTACTGAGCAGTGTTTTGTGCACCATGATGAGGCTGGAAAAACGTGCCTCCTGCCAGGAAGTGTCCTGTTCGCTTGGACAAAAACGACTCATAAAAGACCAATGCGAAATAGAGGGAGAGAGGTCAGTTAGTGAAAATTGTTTCACACGTCTCCTAATGTCATGTTTAACCTAGGTCTGTCACAAAGAGTTGATTTATTCAGTTGTGCAAGAACTAATGTTTTATTATTACATATACAGCAATGAACCTGCTGGAGAGACAGAAGATGCCAGTGTAAGCTTAGACCTGGCTGGAGTTGACACTGGGTAAGACACTTATAAAGTATTTCCTATGTCCATCTTCCAAAATATCACACAGCTGCTGCATAAGACATAGGCTATGTGTAGCAGCAGGGTATAACATGTCATCTCCATTAATGAAACAAATTCACTGTAGTAGGTTACATGGTATACTATACAACTTACGTGATACACATGCAGTTGGAACTGAACGTTTTTGATTTGTTATTGTCTCCTATAGTGCAGACCAAGTTGTTAAGCCAGCACCCCACTCTGACCATGACTATGCTGAACTCTCGGTCCCTGGAAGAGCAGCTAGAAGCAGCACGGAAGGAGATCGCCCGCCTTACGCAGGAGAATACCATCCTCAAGGCATCCCGTTTCAGCTTGAAGCAAAAATTATTCAAAGTTCTTGACATTCTACACTGGATTTCGGGTGAATAATTATCCAACATGAAGTCTTTTTCTACAGTGTTGTTACTATAGTACTTTCTACAGTATTAGCAATACTTTGGACACAAACTCATACAGTAATTTATTTTCCTTGTGCATTAACATTGTGCTGATCTCTGTATTGTACAGTAAAAAATAAAAGGCGTCGATTTTCTATTTTCTTCTTATATATTTTTTATAGGACTATGAGACACAGATCATTGTTCTTGTCCCTTCAGCCAATGGCAGAGGGCATGTTTTTTGCATCTTTTAGGCATGGAGTTATGTCAGTCATGACATTTCACATTCTTAACTGGAAATTAAATTAACTGAATAGATTCTAAAGCAACACAATGTAGTTATTTTACTTGTAATGCATTTAAACTTTGGCTTTAATGTTGATGCTACATTAGCTTACAACATGGACATCAATAAGGTGAACACAGTAGCTACAGATGAAGAAATACATTTTTAATGATAAAGTTTATGTACATAACAATGGGGCTGTGGCCACTTAAGACAGCATCAAAGTGCACTCTCTCCAGATAGTAATCCTCCTGGCACATTACAAAAAAAATTAAACAATTTTGCTCCTGTAAGAGCCATCTGTCCCATGACTTGTGAGTGATATTCATGGTCATGCTTGAAGGAAAAGGTTCTATCCACTGTTCTTCTCAGGTATGAGCAGTTTGACTCTTGGTTTGGGCATTTGATTTCAAGTAGGCCATGGCCATAATCTTTTTTTACTTAAGTGTGACAACTGTAGGTCTTGTTGGATTTGACCTTGTTTATTTTAAGAGTGACAGTTTTGGGCCCTAGGCCTAATTCTCAAGAAGGGATGTGCCAAGTTTGGGGTAAGGAGGTCTTACATTTGGTTAGGGGGACTGATTTGTATCCTAATTTAGAGTAATGAGCAAGAGTATACAGGAGGCCAACAAGGTGTGAGCAGTGCCCGAGACGTGCTTCACAGGCACAGCTGGTTTGTTGAATCCGCTGATCAATTCAACCTGAAAAAAAAAAAGAAAATATGTAAAACTAGTTCATGGCTAAGTATTTATGCAAAGCCTGTTGCTCAGACCACACACAAAGTGTTAAGTTCATCTTGGGAAAAAATATATAGTATGCTAATTTGACATCATTAGCCTGTACCCTGTAAGCTGGCTCATTTTTAAACATACTGGGGTATGCCTTCGCCCTGACCCTGACAATATTGGCATTAGTCCCACCCTCCTTAACCCTGACTGAAAGCAGAACATAACTTGCATTAATAGACAACTTTGCCTTTGTTAAATCTCCGCGAAAATAAGCCAATAAAATGAAAGGATAAACAGGGAGATAAATAAGCTACGACGTGGGTTGCACACAAAAAAACAAACTATAGTTTGGTTAGGAAGACAGCCTGACCGGCTAACAGAGTATTCTACTGTGATACAAGAAGTTTACATCTTGAATCTGTCGGCAGTTTAAGGCTAACGATAACACTAGAAGCTACGTTACCTAGAGCTCAAAATTCTATAGTAGGCTATATCCACGTGAAACGGTCTCATGGCTACTAAAATCAGGCTGGTTTAAATGCAAGCCTGAGTTGTTCTGAACAGAAATGATAGACAAGGCCGTGCCTTTATACAGGTTTATCGGTGCAACCCAGTTAATAAAGTGGTATTAAGTTAGCAGTTAGCCATATCGTCTTACCTTTAACATCGTGGATATAACGTTCAATCCAGTTGCTGTATCCTTTTTTCTTTATTCATTTAGAGGTGCTGACCTGTTCATCTGTCCATGTTTCGATTTCTTGGCATGTCAAGGCTGGTAGATAGGTTACGTTTTTGGACCATCTTGCCATACGTAATTGGGCTAATCACAAACACCGGACAGCTGACAGTTTTTGAGCTATTATGTTTGGACTTCCCCAGAGGATTCCCACCCTGAGCATGACGTCATAGAAAGATGGCCGCCGTGTGAATATGGTGAATTGCAATCAAACTTGCTGTGAGTGCTTGCTCATGCCATGGCAACGCCATTCCTGCTATAGGGCACTGCTTGGCCCCCACATTGCTGCTTGCAGCTATATTTATTATTGTTATTCTACTTTTTTGCTTTCCTGTTTTTGAGGTGTTTAACATGGTCGAAAACCACACATCGCAGTTAGGTACAAGAGCTTGTGTCGAGTAGAAAGGGGCGTGCCAGATGAAGCCCCGGTTCGAGTCTTGTGTCGTTTCCATAAAAATCACGTGATTGATGACAAACGAGGCCTCGGTTTATGAGTGTGACGTCTGAAGCTATGGAGTAAAGTAAATTATGTACTTATTTCCGGAATTGACGTCACTTCCTGGACTTGTCTGAGGTCTCTAAATGACTTCACCCCTACTGTTCGTTTTGGGACACACACCCACGTGACTGCTTCGGAATCTGATTTAAAGTGCGTGAACCAGGGCACCCGTTCTAGTGTGGGAATGTGTTGTGTTGTATTGCAAGAGTCAGGCGCAATTTGTGTTTCTATACGGTAGCCCTGTTTTGTATAGGATGCTTTCTCTCTGTGAATTTTACGTTTCTTTCTGGAAAATGTCGATAATCCATAATGTCTTGCACATAGAAATAAAGAAGAAATAGCCTAGGCCTAGCCTAAAGCTTTGCCATTTAGAACAGTGACATTAAAACGTGTCTGCGTTGCAATCTTGTCTCAACTTCAATCATGTAATTTCAAAGCAATACAGGCTAATAATTTCTATGTAGGCTAACAATGATGGCTGACATAATATTTTCCTTTATTGAAAGTTGGGCAATAGGGTATGGTTTAATTAGGCGCCTAATCGTTTCCTTTTCACTCTCGTCCATAGCGTGTTGAGGTTGATAATACTTCGTCCTGCTTCAGAAGCTAAGTAGTGTCTACTACGGTCGTTAAGTGGATGGGAGACCAATTGGATCATTGACTGGAATAACACATAATTTCACGCCTCCACCGAAACACCAATCTTCACGTGATAACGAGTGACGGGATTATGTTGCCTAATCGTATTTAATTGTATTGAATTGAGACAAACAGAAATGCAAATTTATTTCAACACTTTTAATGTAATGAATGAGAACATTTTGAAGCTTTGGCATTGTATTGAACGTTGTAGGCATTCTTTTCACTAGTCCGTGGCTGCTATAATTTATGCAAACCACCAGATGTCGCTGTGTTTTCCTTGTCTTCCATGTTTCAAAGCTTCAGCACATTACTCGGCACATTAGGGAAATGTGCTGAGCAGCGCTCGTGGCTTCATTTACCCATCACTATTAACTCATTGAGTGGCAAAAACGTAATATTACGTTTTTCCTTCCCATGCGTTGAGTGCCAAAAACGTAATATTACGTTTTTAGCTTTTTTTTCAAATTACGAAACTAGACACTCTAATACACCTTATATGTGATTTTGGGAACTCTGTGATGAATGGAAATGAAATATATGACGATCGTGAAACTCATGAAAACGCACAATCTGGACATTTTATCTGGACATTTTATCATAACTCGGTTGCCGCTTTGGGTCGAATGACGCCTGCACGTCAGGTCAAAACCAGGCCATTTTCGTGGGTCTATCACTAGGTGGCAGTCTCGCCAGGTCTCGCTGATCACTTCCCGGAATGTTTACAGAAGTAAGTAACAGGCAACACTTCATATTTCATGAAAGACGTTATATCTCCATTTCTAGAAAAAAAACAGCGATTTTGATGAAAACTAGCCACTGTTTAGCTTGGGATTTCTCAGGAACAGAGGCGTGTAGAAATACAGGGTTTGTAGAGCTTAAAGAGCTTAAAGTCTCACCTTTTAATCAAGCTATGCTACGTGTTCATAGCTATAACACAGAATATGCTGTGGCTGTACAAAAATCATCAACAATGGTCTAGATTGCTGGCACTCTAGGACAAAGCTCCCGAAAACAGCTTGGCATTCAATGAGTTAACTACAAAACGTACAGAATTCCAAACATCCAGGACTTAAACACGACAAGACAGAGAGAAGATCCGACAAAAGACAGAGGAATAGGGGGGCAGAAATACACAGACTAATTAACAGACAGGCAGAGGACTGGACGAGACCAACAAGACAATAACGGGGAACAGGTGTGAGCAAAAACGGAGGGAAACTGACAAGACAGATAGTGCAGACCATATAAGGCAATGGGTGGAGACAAAGACACAAGACCAGACAGGTAAATACAGAGCACAACAGAAAACAATACACAGAATGGCCACCAGGGGCCTGTACTACGAAGCGGGGTTACTGGTTTATCTGGGTAACTTCGAGAGTAACTTGATCACGTGTGGCGTAACTTCCCGATTAACCCGTACTACGAAAGGTGGATAGGTTTTAACCGAGGTATGCTGCCATGGCAATTTACGCTGCATCTCAAACCTGCTCCGACCAGGTTATGTTCTTGGTTAACCCGAGGTTTCCGTTAACCACACCCTTTATAAGTACCACCCCTCCACTAACAATTTCTCCCGAGACATGTCGGCGTACCTGGATGATCCATACGACATTGGAGCGCAAATCGTGAGGGACTCTCTTCGCAGGGCGAGGGGTTTTAGAGACCGCCAGAAAATATATATAGCCTACCCGGACGATATTCTCTATGAAGATATAGATTGTCAGCCGAGGGAATTCGTTATCTTTGTCAGATGATCTAGGAAGACGTCTCATAGCAATGCCCGTACGTGGACATTCATGTATTCAATCGGTGATGCAAGAATACTGTATGTCCTAAAATAAATCGGACATAGCCTACAGTAGGCCTAATAAATAAAAATCACCATTTTAACAAACTTGTTGAATTGAATGTCATATTACTGTACCCTGCACATAAAGGCTACACATAATCGGCCTTCCACTATTATTTGCGATGGCCAACTCCTCTGCTACTGTAAAACACTCTGGTGCCTTTCCTCCTACAGTAGTGTTCGAAGACACCTGTTACTTGTTAGCTGTAAAACAGAGGCCAAGTGAATGCTATAAGCTAGGCCTACATGTTTTCATAATTAAGAAATATTAATGCAAGCTATAACTATATAAACCTACTATTCTGAATAATGTTTTTGTGTTTCATTTTCACCTGCTGCCATGTGCGTTTGGCAATGGTGTTGCATCTGAAATGTTCACAGGATTAGGCATACACTAAATCAGTCAATGGGGCTACTTAAACATTCAATTATCCTTATTAATCTATATGCCCACTTCTAAATTGTGTTGCATCTGTAGGCATTTCTATGAACTCAAAATAAGTAATTTAATTATTTCAACTCATTAAATACATTCCGCAAGCTATTAATCCTCCGTATGTGAAGAACATGTGGAAATAAAACTTTACTTTTAGGCATTTAGGATCGATCTGCAATACGTTGCCAACAGCCTTGCCAGCTTGCTTTGTTCACTGCCGACGTATTTGATTTTTGTCGTAGAGTGGGTTTTAATTCCTCATAACTTGTCATAATAATTGTGCATTCCCCATCCGTAAAATAAGATAAACGTGTCATCACTGAAAGTGGTGATTTGCGCTGCAACCCGCCCCTTTTATGTGAACGCGCACAAACTCCAATGAGGTTAACCCCGGCTCAACAAATCAACTTCATAATCAGCGTCGTAGTACCGATTAACACCACTAAAGATAACCAGGTTTTGTCAACCCCGGTTTAACAAAGTAACCCTGGGTTACATCTGGGTAGGTTAAGCTCCCTTCGTAGTACAGGCCCCAGGCTAGATCCTGACAGGGTGAGTTTGGTGTGGAAGAACTTGACTGGCCCGCACAGAACTCTGACCTCAATCCCTGATACTTTTGCCCATATAGTGCATGTTAGAATGGAAATATTTATTGTTAACATATAGTTGTGTTCATAATGAAAGTCCTCATAACATTGGCATTCAGACATCATGAATTAGACATTTTAATGCAATGTAATCTCTGTCTATTTACTGTCTGTCATGATGACAAAATCAAAATAAAGTACACACACACACACACCAGAATGATTGAATCCACCAGGATCTCTTCTTACGCACACGGGGAGCTATACTCTGCCTCTGCTTCATCACCTGAGTGAAACAGATTTCATCATCAATCAGCTGCGAATAACAATATGGGCTCTAATTTGTGTGATGAGCAAAGAGAACAGTCTTAAGTCAAACGATTTAACTATCAATGTCATAAAAATGTTAACACTATGGGTAAGAGTAAGACGTGCATGGGTAAAAGGGCAAACATTGATGAGTCAGCTCAATGCTCCCACATTCAACACGATAGCTATAGTTCACTTCAGACTTTGCTTAATTACAATCTTTAAACTTTGCTCATCTTTTAAATTAGAGATTGTAGTCCTACTGGTTTACAAGGGAGTCTTAGCCTAGAAATCTAGACGCGCATTTGCTGCCAGGGCTAGTCTAGCAACTCTCCGTTGACTTGTGAGCTCCAGAAATCGAAACTTAATCAGGGCATTGAAATCGTGTATAGAGTCGTTTGGTGGGCTTAACATAATGATTGATGGCAGAGTTGCAACGGTTTGGCTTGAATTCCCTGCTACTTGAAAACAAATATCCTATTGCGTCCTATTGCGTGCAGAGGGAATTTGAAAGACAACTGATTATCCCGCCCCTAGCGCCTGGCGAGGGGAACATTTGTCTACCTGGAGGGGGGAAGAAGAGAAAGGGAGGGGAAAAGGGGGGAAGAAGAGGAAAAGAAGAGAAAAGGGGAAAGAAAGGAGTGTGAATGAAGCAGGTGGATATATCCGGACATTTTAATCATCAAAAAAATGTCTGCAAAGTGTATTTTATTAATTCTCAGATATTTGGGATGTATTTGCCGCCATACCACTAGGGGCAGTACGCATACTTTTTTATCTTCATGCCCAGATGAGCTATAACACTCAGATTCACAGAGTAAGCAGTTCTAAACAATGGGCGTATAGTAGCCTACGCCGCATTATATAGAAATGAGCATATTAATATAATTTTGACAATGTGTCAGTAATTTGTGATAATTACTTTACAATTCATTTTATTGTCTGTGGAATGTGTTAAAGCTGCCTCTTTTCAACCTGCACCTTATTTCTTGTAACAAATGTTATAAGATAAATTACAATATCACACCATTTCAAATGTATAATTTAATAAATTATAATACTTTAGATATTGCACATATTTTATCTGACTTAAACCACTATGCAGAATCTGTATAAGAATATAAATACCTCTTGACAAAAAACAATGCAGAAGACACAATGAAAACCAATTAAAATGCATTTATTTGCACACTCGGTCACACTCACACACGGACGCGCGCGCGCGCACACACACACACACACACACACACAGAACATGAGAACAACCCTAAACAACTTCAAAAAAGTAGTGTACACATTTACAATTTACTTTTCTTCATTTCTTTCAGCCACTCCTCTTTTGACAGAGGCTCTGTATTTGGGCTGTATAGTGCCCTTATACTGACTGTGGCCAGTTGCCTTTGTCCAGAACTGTCCACATTTCCGGCATGAATTCACCTCCACTGTTCGTTTATTAAACTTGGCCTTGGAGGTGGGTTTCTGTGGGCCAGGTTAGGGCTGTTGTGGGATAGAGGTCTGGGATGCACTGAGGGAGCAGGTGAAAGGGAAAACAGTGCCTGTGGCTGGGCTCTGAGGGAGGGTAAAAACAACTGGCGTAGGGAAAGGCTGGAGTAGGCAATCCTCTGCAAAGTGGCACTCCTGGAGTGAAGTCCTTTTTCTTTTTAGGAGAACGGAACCGTCCTTGGTTGAGCCGGGCATTCTTGGTGCCGTGCGGCAAAGGCCACACGTTGGTCATATGGCAACAGGTTCTGCCACAGACTTACAATTCTGCCAGCCTGCTGGTTGGTAAGGGTCAAGGATGGCTCATGACGCAGATCCACCAGGAACTCAGCTGGGCTGTCCACCTTGTCCATGCCTGGCATGTTATGTTCGTCTACAGCCTGAAATAATATAGTAAATAAAAACATAATGAGTAAAAGTTATGAGGGAGACAACCATATTCATATGATGAATTACTATTTAGATACATGTACTGTAGTTTGACATAGTTTAGTTATATGAGTAATGTAGGATAATTTCAGTCTTAAGTAATAGCTTACTTACCAGTTCTGATGGCTGGGCCAACAGAGAAGGAGTTAGAGGCGACAGGGCCAGTGTACAAGGCGATGGAGGAGGCGGCCGGGCCAGTGGTGATGGAGGAGGCGGTGGGGCCAGTGGTGATGGAGGAGGCGGCCGGGCCAGTGGTGATGCAGGAGGCGACCGGGCCAGTGGTGATGGAGGAGGCGGTGGGGCCAGTGGTGATGGAGGAGGCGGCAGGGAGGGCAAAGAAGGGAGTAGTGTAGTGGGGTCAATGTCCAAAAGCTTGGATGGAGGATGCAGCTGGGTCCTGACACATGACAGCAAGATGTAAGTCTGATTCACACACAAATTTTCTGTTGGGGATCAATAAAGTATCTATCTATCTATCTATCTATCTATCTATCTATCTATCACACACAAAGAAAGTGAGTGACTGTATGTCTGTGTGTGTGTGTGAGAGACAACGAGAGCAAATAAAGAGTTGAATAATGTTAGAATCACTCTACTTTACACAATAAAGAAAACACTCACAGGACTTGAAGGTTCAGAGTACATCTGTGCTACAAGCGATCAGGTCACAGGGGTAGAAAAAAGAGGCTGGGAGATGAGGGCTGGGGTGTAGCAGAGATGGTGTTGGTGGTGACAGATGGATGCTATGAGACATACAAGTTTTTTACCTAACTGAAAAGGAATAAAATATTGAGTATCACTGACCAAAGCAAAGTAAAACCAGATCGTAAAGGTAAAATGTTAATGCAAAGTATTAAAAGTATATTAGGCAGGTGTGAAAATAATACAATAAAATTGTTTGGCAGGACTTGACTCACCAGTTTATCAAGCACTTTCAAGGGCTTGAAAGGGGAGGTGCCTGATGGTCCAGGTGAAGCAGCGGAAGGGAGTTCCTGGTGTGACACCTGTGGCATTATGCGCGGTCAGACCTGAACCTGATGGTGTGACACCCGTGGCCTTGAGAGCTGGTGTTGCACTTTTAGGCTGAGGAATTAAAAATAATCACTTTAAATCGTCACCAAAGATATCAATACTGCTGTCAGAATAGCAGAGTGGAAACCACATGCACATGTCTGCTGACCCTGACCCATAAAAAGTGATGTCTGGCCCCTAAGCTGCGCCGGACATTTCTCAATCTGTAACACAGACATACATACTGTGCATACTAAGACACAAGACAGGTGAATTACACTGGTTTTCATTCATTGGTTATTAGCTCACTTGTCCTATTGACCCAGTGAGTCTGTTAACACAATAGCCTACAGAACACAGAGTACTGTAAACTAACCTTTTAATAGAGGCCATGCCACTTTTTCACCTTAGGGCGGGCCAGGTCCCTGTGTTGGCATAGGCCTACTTTTTAAGTCTGGCATACCACTCCTTGCACGATGTCTTCTTTTCTTCATTGATGCCATCTTTTAAACAGAGCACAATTGTAACAACTTCTTAATTACAATTATGATATGACTGTCAACATTATAAACTATCTTAACAACGTATGATATAGAGCCTATAACGTTATCATAACAACTTTACAATCGTAGGCTACATTGTGATATGACTCACTCACACGTTGTTGAGCCAACGTTAAATATCTGAGTCTGGCAAATTGTGAGAAAATGTGAGAAGCGAGACATTAGAACAAAAAGAAGCTGTCTAACGTTAATGTTGGCTAGTTCTAACCATCCATAGACAGCAAGCTAACGTCAACAACAAGCTAACGTCAACTACATCATTTACCTTACGTTAACAGTTATACTAATGCTAGTTAATGACAATCACAATCTCTGCAGCATACCACCACTGTCCCATAGTCTTAGTTTGAGAAATGTAACTAATTACTAAACTAAATAAATTTAATAATTCATAAAAAATAGAAAAAATGCCCTAGCCTACCTTGGATCCGTGATTCGTAGAGATGACAGACCGCGCTGGATGACATGAGTGGCCAAAAATGGAAGAGCCGGTGCGGCGTTTGATTGGCAGGAAATGAAGCAGCGAATATTCCATTGGTAAGAAATGAGCAGTCGCTGCAAGGTGATTGGCGAAAAAAGGGAGGCAGAAATTGGAGCAAGCGCCACCATTGGCCCCGCAGAGCTGGACGCGTGTGCATCAGGCAGCGCCTGAGCACTGCGAACGGTGAGTGCCCAGACCCTACATTTTAATGTGGGTCTGGCTCGCCAGGCTAAGGGAGTCTTGCATTTGTATTTACATGTAGACCTAACACTGTCTTATAAGGTAGTGTTACTGGTTTACAGTATGAGTGAAACTTTTAGATTTGCTTTCACACTTTATTCTGGTTTATAAGGGATTCTTACTGATTTGGTAGTAGTCATACACTTTGACCACTGCCGGCTTCAGGTTGTTTACTGGGACATCCTGTCGGATGGTCAGCTGGTAATGAATAGGAATATCCTTTGGAACCTGTTGAACATAAGGTCATCAGAATCATGCACGGCATTGTGGGCAAACCCGTGAGGAATTATGTAAAGTACATGGTGGGTAAGGTTTTGTACAGACTGTCGTGATTTAATTTTGTTTATTTCTCACCTCTGACAGATACACAAGGATGTGGTCATCTTTCTTATTGACTCGGTCCACTAATATGCTGCTGCCCTGTAGCTGGAAAGACAAAGCTGTAATGAGCACCTTTACAGGAGCTGATTTAATGACTAAGATCCGGGCTGCACTGGGTTCGCAAGTGAAGCAAAAGTGTAAAAATAGTTTTAGAAGACTGCTGTAATTTTTTCGAACATACGCACTGCTGTCACTTCTGGTGTATCCAGTTCCATTGATTACAGTGAAAGCTAATTGTTGCAGCAGATGCTTTAGAAACAGTTACATGCCCGGTGTTGCCTCCCTTTAAAACAGACTCAGGACGGACAACTTACTTACAGAGGAAGAGTCAGGTGTGAAACCAGATAACATTGTCACATCTATTATAGCCATGTTGGTGCTTGGCAGTGGTCCATTATACCTGCACAAAAAAAGTTAAAGTGACTGTGAATAGAATACATTTAATAAAGAACTGGTTTCATTTACAATGAAACTGTAAGAAGAACGCTCATAAATGATATATATATAGGCTCGAGTAACAGAGACGTCGAGCTATATCATCACTTAAAGGAGCTTGTGTGGACAAGTAGGGTGAAGAGTTAAGTGGCAATGATGTTATTACATACTCGTTGATCTGACTCCATTTAATCAATAATTTGTATCACCAATCAATTACCAAGTAACTATCTTATTAGCTATGGAGGAGAATGACATGGCACACTACGAGAATTGAAGTTATCCGATTGGTAGGCAAATGAACAATTTAATAGGCATTAAGTGTTAAAGGTAAATGTAACCCATATCACTTCAGTTGAATGTACAAGTAAACTCACATGGTCTACTGTATCAAAGTAGCAAATGGTAACAACGGAAACTTAATCAATTCACAGAGGTAAACTTGACAAGTTAGAGATAACTGATACACCAGATAAAACAATACAAACCCAGAGATAGAGAAAGGGGGAGAGAGAAAGAGAGGGAGAGAAAGACAAAGGGAGACAGAGAGAGAGAGGGGAAGAGGGGAGAAAGAGGGAGAGAGAGGAAGAGCCCCAAGATGGGAAAGAAGAGAGCAGAGCAGAGAAGAGAAGAGGAAGAGAAGAGACCCCAGGAGGACCAGAGCCTCCACTTTTATCATTCACTTGGGCCACCCCCGACTCATCAGAGCCTTTGTTGTCTGAGGTGGATGGGTGTGGCCCAGGTGGATATCATAACTTTATGCTACAGTTTAATTCTTAATCTACAACTATGCACAGATACATTCAATTGTACCAAAACCATAATCAGACTGTTGCCCACATTACAAGTATTAATTCAAGACCAAACATGAATGTATTATTCACAACACATATTTACAGAGCAATACTGTATGATAATGAGGTTGGCCTATCTCACCACAAGACATCAAGTAGGCCCAGGAGTTATCTCTCAGTAGTCGGGCCAGAACAAGGAACAAATGGTCACACTTTATGCATGAGCGGGTGTTGGGGATCTTTGGCCATGGCCAGCTAAGACAATACAGATCAAACGCAGGCATCCACACATGTAAATTGACTGCAAAAGGAATTCTTTAGAAATGCATAAGGTTTGGGCAAAAGACGGGCCTTACAACATTATAAAGAAAAGAGAAACAACTGGTGCAGCATGATGTTGCATACTGGATTGTGATTTTTAGGGTGAAGGCCTGCCCATTGGCCTTGTTGCACTCTGCTTCGGTCAGAGGCTTGGCTTGAGTGTTAATGCTCAAGGTTGAGTGCTCAGTCGGAGTGGGGATGTTGTAGAAAAGAGCCACCTGTTATAGAAGAGGGTTTACACAAGAAACATTACCAACAGCATATCAATCATCAATAGTATAGTAACAAAGAAGTTATCTTTCACACTGACCCCCACAGAAGCACATGCAGAGCCCGTCACTTCAACGCTGTACTTCCCAGGAACGTCCTGCAGCTCGGTCTCCTGGTACAGTAATGTGTTGTGCTGGTTCACATCAAACTGGTGTTTGTCGCCCCCTGCTGACTGCACTGTCACTGTGCTGGAGCCATGAGGGCTGAAGACCTTGGTGGCGTACAGAGCCAGAGCCTGCAGTGCCACCACCGTGTCCTGAGAGAACACAAACTCTCAGTGTGGGCAAATACTGAAGCTGGAAGAAAGACCAGACACACTAACACAACAGAAGACAAAAAGGAAAAAATGTGTGGAGCACCTATGTGGAAGAGAAGCCTCCATATGGATTTTGCTGCTTCACCAGCCGGTTGACAATCCCGGAAGCATAGCCTAAGTCAGCAGCAGTCAGTGTGGGTTTGGTGAGAACAGCTAACAGCACATAAGAGCTCGTCTCCACCGCCAGAGAATCCGCTCGCTCTGATGAGGACTGAGACCAGTGCAGGAGACTCCCTGAGAAGACACAAGTCACATGAGATAAAGGAAGCAGGTTCAACTGTTGGTTCATGTGTGTCTGTTCAGGCACAGTGTAAATTCTGTCCTACCATCAGAGGTTGCTACACTGTCCAAGTGTTTCAGAAGCTCAGCTCGGATGTTTTCTTCTCCAGCGAGACTGAAGGTGTAGGCCAGTAAAGCAGTGGTGTAGGTGTTGGAGAAGTCATTAAAGTTGCCCTGCCACACAAAACCATTTTTACTTGTATTTTTAAAATATGTTAGGTCCATATGTGTTTGTGTTATGTCGTGAATGTGAAATTTAACTGCTACCTCCTCTGTCAGCTCTAGCCACCGAAAAGAAATAAGCGGAGAAATCAGGCCAATTACAAAAGCTGTTCAGGCTGACGTGGAATTGATTGAGCTCATTACTATTTATGAGCTCGCCCAGTTGAGACCTGCCCACAGAATTCGTCTAGCTCAGTGACAGTTTTCGTATGCAAGGATGGCAGAATGTCAATGGGCTTGTGCGCTATGCATGATTAGAACTTCAACAATGCATGTTGCCCAAGAACCTAGAGTTGAGGATCAAATGGCTTAATTTTTGAAACAATGCAAAAAGGTTGTAGTAAGTGCAGCATAGTGTAAAATAAGTAAAACTAGATGTACCGCATAGCGGTACAAAATATGACCGCCGCTCAGTCCTGCACATCCATTCCGCGAAAATAAATCATATTAATGAATTTGTCTCCATCTTCTACTCCATCCCCCACTCTTGAAACTTGCCCTTTGTTGATCTCAAGGGGCCATGTCAACCCATTCCATAACCACTCATTTCATGTATAGCGCCACCTAGTTAAACACAAAAAAGTAAAAATGAAGTGTTGTAATCACAGGTATCTGTGACCTAACATAGTCAAAACTGCACGAAATTGGAAGTGTAGGATCATTATGACACCCTCTGTATGCACGCCAAATTTTGTGGAATTCCGTCCATGGGGGGCCACACAATAAATTAATTTATGTTACTATACACCAACTGGCCTGTAGGTGGCCGGAGACAGTTTTCTGTGAATATCTCGAGAACCGTAGGGCCTAGGAGGTCCACCTTTTTTATGTATGTTGGTCTTAAGGGGGCATGTAAACCCATCCCATTACCACTTATTTCATGTATAGCGCCACCTAGTTAAAAATTAAAAAGCAAAAAATTAGGTGTTTTCATCACAATATCTCTGGCTGACAAGGTCAAAACTGCACGAAATTAAAAGTGTAGGATCATTATGACACCCTCCGAATGCATGCCAAGTTTTGTGTACTTTCGTTCATGGGGGGCCTTACAATAAAATAATTTATGTGTTCATTTAGTGACGTACACCAACAAGGATTCCCGGGACACTGAAAGACCGGGGTACACAAAACTTGGTGGGCATGTACCCCCACATGGATAGCATGGAACCGTCATTTTTCATTTTGATCTGTAGCCCCCCCCCCCCCGCTGGACTGGACCCCCCGAAAGGAGGGTAGGGCAGACACAGTTCTCTGTGAATATCTTGAGAACTGTAGGGCCTAGGATGACCATTGACACATGTGCACAAACAGATACACACACACACACACATACATTCACAGTAATCATACGTATGACACATACTCACACAGTAGACATATGTACGCTTGCATGCACAGGCACATACGCAGGCACACACACAAGCATGCACACACACACACACACACACTCACACACACACACACACCCACACACATAACATAAACATAACACAAACAATCAAGAATTTCTCAGAATTATGAACAGGCAAGATGGAGGTGGGGTTGTATAAAATTAATTTTACATGTGAAATCTATGAACTAATCATGTTTTGGTACTTGTTGTCTAGCAGATACCAAGAATTGAGTGTGGATAATGCAATTTAGTGAGACAGTTAGAATCATATAGGCCTTTCAGCGTGATTTCTTTTTGTGGAAAAAATGTGCTGGACTGGGCGGCGGTCATATTTTGTACCGCTCTGCGGTACATCTAGTTTTGTATTTGGCCTGTTATAAAATCATGTTTGAACAATTTAAACACATTGTGAACCCCAAAGTTGGAGACATGCATTGCTGCAAATTTAAAACCGGATTACTCTGGAATTGCTAACTGCAGGGGAATGCTTTACACCTTTGTGTTCGGTAATGTCTGCTGTTTATTCTGATATATGGTTTGTCATGTGTTGAGGGAAAGTTCGCAAAGTATTCCACCAAGATGAATGGGTAGGGAGACGGGCGCAGAAAATATGATTACTTTCTTCGCAAACCGTTTACCACAACAACTAACCACTAACATTGTTTAAAAGCTCTTTCGTGTGATACATGTGATGTCTGTGATGAATAGGCTACTTCGCAAGTAGTTCATCAAATTTGGGTGGGACAGAAATACCTTTACAGAGCAGCAGCTCTGGCCATATCGGCTCTGGCTCACATGATGAACATTGCTTTAAATGCATTATCGCTTCACTACCCAACACACGAACAAGAAAGAAAAGAAAAAAGAAACCAATGAGCTTATGTTCTTGATTTCCGTTAGGCCTAGGCCTAGAGAAAAGACAGCTATGGTAACCTAACAATTAGGATTTGCTTTGCCTACACTGCTGTTTGGTTGTCCCAAACTTTGAGACGATCCATACTCGCATTAACTGAATCTTATCAACCCGAACTGCGATGTTCCAAACAGAGTGACAGGATGCAATGCCTAATAATCTCACTGCCTTCGTCATAACTGCTAACAGTGCGCCTAGGCCTACTGTTAAACACCTGAAAAATATTAAGCTGCTGTTTTCTTTTCATGACGAGCACTAGGCCTACGCTTGAATGATTTATGACTGAATGGAACGTTGCGTTTTTAAGCGCCAGAACTGCTTATCACGTCGTGTGACAAAGTTTACACCAATCATCATCTTCTAATGTATCCTTATGTTGAGATGTCTATTCTCTTTGCCCTAGGCTATCATTTGTGCGCGAAGCATGTTTCAGTTAAGACAGTACACAAGCTATTTTATTGTTGTAATATTGAATGATTTCATGAATAAATTGTACGCACAGTGCGTACAGGATTACGGCTGGTGGCGCCACTGACCAAGGCCACCTTGCCTAGCCTGTGAACCTCTGATTTGCAAAGGGGAATCACGGCCAACGCAGGGGGCAACTCAAACTCAACTTCTCTTCAATTTCCCTTACAAATGACTTTTTAATGTCTGAAGACATCTAATGCAAGAATCTAACATTCTAAGCAACAGCAAAGCAAATGCAAGCTAACCAAAGTGCAGTTGGTTCTCCCGCCATGGTTTTGGAAATCACACACCTGCTGCATCTGAAGGCCCACGCATAATAAGGGCTACAACTATCACTCTACACGCCCCCTGTTGCACGTCACATTTTAATTTGCTAGCTGATCCTGCCTCCTGGCTTCCCAAAATGCCGCATCATGTGAACAGATCAGCAGGCCGGCAAATTTTCACCTCGTTTTCAGACACACGTTGCGGCAAAAAGACGTCTCCTCTTCCCGCAAATTTAGCGTGATCTCTGTGTGAAAAGGCCTTATGTTAATTAGTTGCTCCTCAATACCATCTCTTGACAGGTGAGGCAACTTAATACCATCCAACACGATTGTAGATCAAAACTGTTTGAAAGGAACCTGTAAGTGCTGGTCATTAATAGTGATAAATAAGATATATAAATGTTAGCTAAGTGACTTGAAGTAGACAGAGGAAAGTGAAAGCAAGAAATTATGTATTTTATTATTTGAAAAATATGTATGGTGTTGCTGTGGGCTTGGGTTGATTTTTTTTTTTGTGATCAACTGTTTTTTGAGTTATATAAACAGGGGGGGGGGGGGCAATACTAACCTGACCCTAGCCAGATGAATTTCGCTCCGCCTAGCTCCACTCATCCATCTGGAACCGATCCATTGAAGTGTTGCTTCAGAAGGCTGGGCCTAATCAAAAAATGCTTGCATATGATTGAATAAGACACTTGTCCGTCATCTATTGACGTGCTACTTCAACCACTCACATCGAAGCCAACCCGTGACGCTGATAACAGTCTCACAGTCGCTTCTACGCTATGTCACATCTATGAAACTCCCGCCCTGCGTCCTGATTGGCTGAACCATAAAGTCGGTTGCAGAAATCACTCTCAATGGAAGAGGTCCCAGATGGATGTGAGTGAAGCTAGGCGGAGCTAAGCGGAACGACATTCATCTGGCTAGGGTCAGGTTAGGGCAATACGGTTACATGAAATAATAAAATGATACATAATATATAAAAGTATACACCTAATCGTGTTAAAAAGAAGAGATTAAAAATGCAAAATGATAAAACAGATATTTACAGAGAAAGAGAAAAAAAGAGCACTCAACAGCAACATGTATTTTATACAATGCAGCAACTCATCACACAAGAGGTATGAGATCTTTGACCCTGCATATTAATGTAGGGTGGATACCTTGGCCTTGTTTTCGCGAGCAGTATGATATTCTAAATTGACAATATCATCTACATAACTTAGCCAAAAACGTTTAAATGGTATACGAGGGTTGATCCATAATTGTAAAACAACTTTTTTAGATGCTGTGAAACCTGCCCTTAGCATTTTCTTTTGGATTATAGAATATTCAAGGTCCGAATCATCATTTAAAAGGCTGTTCTGGGGATATTAAGATTCAGGAGCTTTGAAATTTCCAAACATCCATAGCTCTGCAATTGTGGGACATTCCCAAAACATATGTAAAAATGTGCCAGGTAAGACATTACAAATGTTGCAAGTAGAGCTAGGAACCCGTTTCATTTGAAATCTTCTGTGTGGAGTTGCATATGCTCTATGTATAGTTTTGTAGTGGATCAGATGGGGAGCTACATTTTTGTAACACTAAGATAAATTGAGCCAAATTGTCTCCCAGTCTAGGTCCTGATTGAATGTGGAGAGTTCCCTAGTCTCTCTATGGATAGACATTTGGCAGAGTTATCTAATAAGGCAGTGTAGATAAAAGAGACTCTGCCATTCAAGCAGTTAGAAGGTTTAGCCCATTATAACATTGGATGGGATCTTGGTGGTCGGTCCCACGGTACCCCATATGCTCTGAGTGCAGAACGTAACTGAAGAAAGACAAAATATGACGAAGCAGGTAAGTTGAATGAGTTTAGGAGATTCTGAAATGAACGTAGGCCATTATCATCATATAAATCAGTGAATACATTTATGCCTTGGGAGGATCACAATGGATTTTGAAATGGCTTGCCACCTGTCAAGAGTTTAAAGTTGTGCCAGAGAGGTGTCTGTGCGCTGGTGGAGAGTTGAATGTTCATGCATTTCCCTGCCTGTTTCCAAATATTCAAAGAGTGCATAATTATACAACCTAACCTTAAGCTTGGGTTGATTTTTGATTGTCCATCCTTTTGCCAAATAAATATATCTACCTTAAGATGAGTAATATTTAAGTAAAAATAATATTTTGGCTCCATGGGGATTCACTATAATGAGTATACCAGGACTGCTTTTTAAGTGACATACACATTAAAAGATGAATACTAGAGTACAGGATGTGTGAATGTGTACGTGCATTTTTGGTTGAGTGTATACGTACGTGCATGTGTACTGTAGGTTAGTTTCTGTTTCTCTTTGTGTGTGCATTTTTAGATACTCAACCACAAAAGCAGTTATATTTCTAACATTCATTTTGTGAGAAGAATACCATAATACGGGATGTGAAAGTGTAGGATATTATTGTTTGTAACCTGATTGTTTGTTTTCATGTAATAACAAAGGGGAGAGGGACAGAGTAGAGGCAGTTTTGAGTCTTCATTACAGGGTGTGAATGTACACCTGCATTTGTGGTTGAATGTACATGCATAGTTGAGTGTACGTTTCTGTGAGAGAGAGAGAGAGAGAGAGAAAATATGTGGATGTGCACTTTCAGATTAACACACATACACAAACACAAAAAACACTGCAGATGACAGTTGGTGCGATGGATCATTAAGGTGACTAGAACTCGCCATCATTCCACATACATTTTTATTTAGTACTTTTTAAATATTTCTATTATCCATTCTAAAGGCTATTTATTTTAAAGGTTTACTCCCATAATAACAGAACAGCTGTGGATGGATGCACCTTTACAGTTAGTGCTGTGTTATGGGTGGTGTGTCTTGGTCTGAGTCTACCCCTCTCCAACCGGTGCTCTGCTCTACATCTCTCCCACCAGATGCGCTTCTCCACCAGGTGTGGTTTTGTCTCATCCGGATAAGTCTCTCTCCAGCCGGTCGTAGATGGCCGTGGTGATGCCCCAGCTGACGCAGGAGCGCAGGATGACCAGTGAGCCTCCGCGGTACAGCAGCGCTACGCTCCGCTGACGAGCCGCCCAAAGCTTGCGGGCACTCTCCTTTAGCCCGCCCCTGGCATCCTCCTGCCCCACGCCAGCCTGCATGTTGGCCACCAACACCGAGAGTGGGTAAAGTGGCAGACTGATGACCAGGGAGTTGACCATACCCGAGGTGAACGAGGAAGCCGTGGGGGAGAGACCCTGCTGGTGCAAGGCATCTCTCACTGGGTTTTTCAGACCAAAGTAGATGCTGCTGCCCAGGGCGTTGCGGGCAACAATGGGCAGCAGGGCTCGGTAGAACCCGAGGGCAAGCGGCTCAGAGCTCAAACGCACCAGGACGCTCTTCTGGGTTGGGAGGCGGTGGTCGTTTTTGCCGTTCTGGAGCACGTTCTGCACACGTTCAAACGGGGTGAATACCAGAGCCTCCACCACGCCAGTTCCCACACCTGCTGCGGCCTGGAGCATTGGCCTGGGGAGGTGCTCTGGGACCAGGCGAGAGGAATGATGTTGTAGGGTGTCCTGAACGCCGAATAACAATGTACCTTGGAGTGTCCGGACTAAAAGCGGAGGAGCAACGCCGCGATAAAGCTTGCGCAACCCCTCCCCATAGAGTTGCGCCACAGCCTCCCGTACAAGCGTATAGTGCAGCTGTTGGCGAAACACTGTCTTGTATAGAGGGAATGTTGCAATAGTTGTCAGCGTGGATACAAGGCTGGATGTACCACCATACAGGTAACTATGGACACCTGTTGCAGAATTTGTGTCGGTCGCAGCATCACCATCATTCATAGTTTGATGTCCCATCACTGACTGTTGATGTGCACTCCTGTAAAGGCAGGGATGGGTACACAACCAAGTAAGTAATTATAAAAAATACATTGGAACACAACAAACAAAAGCTGAATTCAAGCAGCTTAAAGGCAAGAACATTTTATTTGAATCTGTCATCAATTTCTCAGAAGGCAAAGTTAAAGTCTGGTGTGGCCAAGATTAGCTCTTGCCACTGTACCGATTATTTTTAATGCCTTTTTTAGAACACCTGCATATAAAATAATATATTTAGAGATTGTTAAAATATGCTAATGCTATAGCCTAGAACCGTTTCCTTCCTGTGGCTGTGACCTTTAAAGAAAATGTATACATGCAAGTAACAATAGCTTGCACTTGTAGCCTATGTTGCAGATTACACAGCACACTGACTTTACGGAATGTGCTCCATCTATGCCACTGACTTGCACTAGACTTACAGGCCAAAATATAGAGCCAATGGAAAATGTTAAGTCTATATTTGCTGGAGACTCAAGGTTTGGTCTTACAGTTATTAAAGAGGAAAGAACTCTGCTTGTCTGCCTGCATGAAAAGATGCACCATATAGGCTTCAGGACTGTGATGTCCAAAAAGTGAATGTAAGGTAGAGGTGGGTGGAAAAACAAGCCATAAATATGACTTACTGTACCTAGTGTGTACAGAGATATTGAGCAAAAGAAAGATTTTAATTTTTCCCTCTCCCTCCCTCTCTTCTCTATTTTCTCCCACCCTTTCTGTAGCCCTCTGATTGTATTTACTCTCTTTTTCTCTATGGTTTTATATCTTTCACTTTCACATCCTCACCCTTCATCCATCTTTCTTTCTTTCTTTTACTCTTACACTCACCCCTCATCGCCCACTCAATCTCTCCCTCTTCCTCCATCTCTTTCCTACTCTTATTATACCCTCCACTGCATACTTTCTCTCTCTCTGTTTCTCTCTCACACACATCAGCCTCTTCACTTCGTGAATGAGTTTTGTTTACCAGGCTAGTGCTTAAATCATTTGTGATCATCTAACTCTATCTAGCAAACAAGTGCAGAATCAAACGTAGAAATAAATTATTTGGGTTTTGCAACAATGAAATATACTGTAACCTGCAAACTATGCAACATTATTTACCATGTTTACCATGCTTCTACCTCCTCCTGTACTTCGGTAGGATAGCCTACCTTATATCGTTGAAATGAGAAAATGTTTATGCTCATTCATTCGCTTGCTTGACTTTTACGCACGCACAAGCTGCTATCAACGGATTACCGATTACTGTTCATTAGGCCTAAGCATGAACTCTTGATGTTGTTGATCTGCATATATTTTTTTACAGCTTGCACCTTATGGTAATGTAAACGTTACCAACTGCGTTTGTGTAAATGTGCTTGCCATATTGCTTAAGATAAATTAGAAGGTTACCATTTACCTTGTTCAACTTTGACGATGAATTCCTTATGCAGAGCGCACCACACAGGCAACACACACACACTGAACATCGACACAACTGATGAATAACGAGCAAGTGAGAAATTAGCCTATATATACATACTTCCGTGAAATGACTACTCTACCCATCCTCTACTTAACCTTTCATAACAGTGACAGATCCCCAGGTTTACTTTCGTTATGGGTAATCAGGGTGTGCCTTTTGTTTCAAAAGTGTCAAAAATTCAGCCATCTGAAAACGTCATTGTTTGGGCTTTACCCATTCAATAGGCTATATATCTGTAGAAGGATAAAAACAAGTTGTTTTAAGGCATTGGGAAAACTCTGAAAAAAGAAACACTCAAGAAGAAAAGATATTGAGAAAAACTTGTGGAAACCCAAAGCAGGATATTAGATTGTCTGTCTACATGAGTAAATATCCAATCTAAAGCATTTTAAATCCTATGGGTAGCCTCTCTTTGAAAGTCTTGTTACGTTTGTGTTAATGCATTTGCGGCGAATTATCTTTTTTTTTTTATTCATTGGCACATTGTATGCTTTCCCGACATCAAGGCTGATTTTAATCTAAATCAATGGGACTATAGTGATGCAAAAGGAATTGACTTTGCAACTGTAGGACCTGCCACCTAAGGTGCAGCGCCAAAACAATAGTTAAATGATAATGGAAAACGTATTCGTCGAATTCACTGCTTCATCAGAATGTATACAGACATCAAGATATCATATTCTTTGTTTGCTTTTCGATCTTTAAAAAGATTTGGAAAATTATTTTCCTACTAGGCCTATTCTACCAGTGATCTTACCTCAAACAGAATGTTTTGTTTCTCTGGAAGTTTATTCTGGTAGTAGGTAACAAGCAGGGCTTTGAACCGGTTCAAGGAACGAAAACGAAAACCGGGAACTTTTTGTATTTTACAGGGAACAGAAACGAAACCGGAAACGTTATTATTTTTTATGTTCTGGAACAGGAACACTTATTTAAAATAATGGTAACCGGTTAATAGGCCTACCGGTTTTATTTCGTTCCTCAAAGTTTTCGTTGCCTAATTAACTAAGAGGAAGAAGACCAAGGAGATGTTTATAGATTTCAGGCGTGATCAGCATAAGATGTATCAACCACTTATGATCAATGACTGTCAAGTGGAAAGGGTAGAGAGTTTTAAATATCTTGGAGTCCATATTACTGAAGACCTGACTTGGACCAAGCACATTAATTCACTGGTGAAAAAGGGTCATCAGCGTCTTTTCCACCTCAGACGCCTCAAGTACTTCAAGGTACCGCAACAACTACTGAAGAACTTTTACAGAACCACCATTGAAAGTGTTATCACTGGGAGTATAACAGCTTGGTATGGAAATAGCACTGAGCTAGACCGTAAAGCTCTGAAGAGAGTAGTGAGATCAGCTGAACGTACCACTAGAAGTGCCCTACCCAACATACAGGAAATTTACATAAGGAGATGTCAGTCGAGAACAAGAAAAATTATCAGGGATCCCAGTCACCCCAACAACTGCCTCTTCTCTATCCTACGGTCTGGGAAACGTTACCGCTGCCTGAAGTCCAACACGGAGAGAATGCGGAAAAGTTTTTACCCACAGGCTATCAGGATTCTAAATGAGGATTGTAGCAGGAGCACCAGCATAGCCTAAACACTTTGCACTTTTCTTTCTTTATTTCTTCTCCCTTTTATATATATATATATCCTTTGCACAGTCTTGGAGTCAGTGGAACAAGCATTTCACTGCATTTATAGGCTACCTGTATAATGCATGTGACAAATAAACATTTGAATTTGAATTAAAAAAAAAAAAGTCATTATTTTCCTGCGCACGTTACCATGACAGCTGAGGTTCACTTCCTGTGTGACATCACATCAGACATTCGCTGACTGAATGGAGAGAGAGCGATGGATTACAAAGTCTCCACTCCACATCTTAAATAAGAGGTGAATTACGATCCATCGTTAATTAAAACGCTCATTCCAAACACAATATCAATAGCTATATTTGTCGACTCCACGTTAATAATGGACTAGCGAACATTAGGTCTAGTGGATGGCCTTTCCCCCGACGACAGTTGCAATTTGTTGTTGCCCGAGTGACATAACCATGTGTCTTAATAATGTCGTTACGTTTGTGTGGAAATTTTCTCTTTTAACAATAAACTACACATTTGAAATAATTGTAGGCCTATTTAATTATTATTATTAATAATAATATAATTATTATTATGTAATAATGGTTGTAATATTATTACATTTGGTTTAAGCTGGATGAGAAAGATGTGACATAATTCTATAGCATTAAACAGCTGACAGGAACGAAATTAACCGTTCCGGGAACAGTATTTTTTTGTTCTAACCGGTTCGGGAACGTCAATTTATTGGTGGAACTCATAACCGGAAACGTTATAATTCCGTTTCTGTTCGGAACGAACCGATTGGGGGAAAAAATCGGTTCAAAGCCCTGGTAACAAGCTTGCTTGATTTTTTTATGAAGTGCCATAGGGACAATTAAATAGTTGTTAAGAGGTTACAGTTAAATGGGAATAGGGGAGCGCGGGGCACAAAGTAACACTTTTTGGTTATGGCTAAATAATTCTAAAATCATTTGAGTTTCACTAGTTATACTTTTTAACAAGCAACATACATATCTCTGTTACACATATGCACTGGAAGTTTGTTTGTAGGAGCTACTGTTCTTTTACAATTCCACCGAGAGTGGCGATAGGTGAAATGTTACAACCTGCCCCATATGCGGGGTTAGTTGTAACACTCATCCCAAAGGCTGTTTTTAATTAAATTAATTCAATAAATGTATCTGAATGTGTATGATAGAATAGGATCTGACTATTTATGATACATAAGTCATGAACTAACAACAGACGTGTGTCGAAAATTGACTTTATTTTCTATACGGAGAAATAACATGAGAAATATGCGCCAATGGAAGCTAAGAGTCTAACCAAGGTCAATCCTGCCAAGAAAAGCCCTCAAACCTGAAAACACATGAGGCAAAATGCAAAACATCACAAAAACTAACTAAACTAACACTAATACGCGCATATTTTTGTATTGCAACATCATTATACAGTATGAGTGGCTTAGTTGTAACAGCGCGTTACAACTAACCCCGCTGGGTCACGTTTGTTATAAAATAAGCTAGCTCCTGCTATGAGTTGGCTACATGTTTCAAAACGGTGTTCATTTTTAGCCTACAAGACGGTTATTAAGATGATACAAGATTGGAGTCAGTGAGCTGCACCCACAACTCAGTATTGGAAAGACAAGTACAAGCTAGACATTTACGTTGATGTCTTCAAAAGGCGTTTTGCTGCAGATCTACGTGGAAACACGTCCATACTGACTGAAAATTTGTGGAACACCGTCTCATAGTAGTGTGATTAACTGACCAATAGCATGCCTCGATCAACCCCCTGCAAATAGGGAAAAAGTCCGTGTTACATTTAACCCCGCGTTACTTTGTGCCCCGCGCTCCCCTATACCATTGTAGGCTACAGTCTGCTTCTTTTAACAGAAACAAAATAGTCCTTCAAAAAGGCTAGGATTCTTACTTTTATACTTTAAGTACATTTCAGAGCCTGTTGTTACTTTTACCTGAGTAAAGAAGTTGAATCACTACTTTTAAAATACTTTTTACAGAATTATTTTTATTAGTATTTTTTTACAGATGTATCTGTACTTCTACTTGAGTATGGAACGTGTACTTCTAACATGTCTGCCCAAATGCTATGGGCAAACTACTGCCCGCACTTTAATCCGGCCCACCGAGCATTTAATTAGGTTATCAGGCTGCTCGCTATTTTTTCCTGCAATAGACGACCTTGTGTTTAGCTTTACTGCAAACTGCTTTTCCCTCTTCTTAGAGAACGATGTCCATCCCATGTCAGTAAATGTTTTCATGCAGGCAGTGTGTGATATATGGACGGTTTGGATGGATTTGCTGTCCAATGCTACAGCCATTATAGTGTATCCATCAGCTCTCTTCTCACATGGAGATAACTACACTCAGGTGCACTTTGAAATCTTAAATTGTTTCCTTCCTCGATTTCTTCCACACTGCATGTCCAAGCTTTGCTGACTCGTGTGGTTCTTTATCTAGCCATCTGATATGGTTGAAACGGATTAGTTTCATTGCTGATGTTTTCTGTCTTTAGTCTGCTTCTGCTTGACTGGAGTGACCCAATTAGGCTTACACCACTGACAATGTAATAATAATGACATTAAAGGTAAAGTTTAATAGTTCATACACCTCTAATAGCAGCTGAATCTTAAGCAGATAGACAGTCTGCCAAGACCAAGCATGCACTTATAAGTAAAGTTTCCTGTCTGAAATATTATAGTAAGCTACAGGATGTGTGGATGTGTACATGCATGTGTGGTTGAGTGTACGTGCATGTATAGTTGAGTGTACGTGCATGTATAGTGTGTGTGTGTGTGTGTGTGTGTGTATGCATGCATTTCTTGAAAACAAACATGTAGCCTAAAAGATAAGATCTGACTATGTGATTCATAAAGGTGAAATATATTCAAACACAAAAACACTGCAGATGTCACCTGGTGAGGTACAACATCCAACCTCACAAGAACTTGACATCCACTCACATACATTTTTTTATTTATTACTTTTCAAATATCTCTATTATTTATTTTAAAGGCTTACTCAAAGATAGCAACATTTTTGTGGCACACTCTGCCTTTCTTCAGAGTTGGCTCACTCACTGAAAACTTATTGTTTAATTTGCCCAGGTCTGGCCAACACAGTCTAAAATGGATCTATCACAGCATTCATACCAGAAATGGCTCTGATGCAGCACTGCTGTGCCCAGCATGACAATCAATACATTTCTTCATTGTCTCTTTTAGCTGAAAACGCCTGCAACACGCTTGCTTCTCGTGTGAAAAATAGGTGCCTCTTCTATTTCTAACTGATACGTACTTGCAGCACATGGAAGGCAAGCGTGTTGGAAGCGTTTTCAGCCAAAAGAGACAGCGAAGAGATATAGTCAGGCTGGTCGCAGCAGTGCCGAATCAGAGATATTTATGTTATGAATGCTCACCTGAAACTACGTCACAGCAGTCAAGGATTATAGAAGCATCTTTAAAAGGTAGGCTACATATGGACAATCAGAGGCAGGTTGATCTTGTAATACTGCCAAAATTCCTTATGTCTCCTTGGAGAGAGAGATTCACCAATGGATAATGGCCAGCCTAGGGGCATAGAGATGCAACAAGTTGTGTGTGTGTGAGTCTTGTACATGGACTGCATCAACCCCTGGTTCAATGGGGTGCCTTTTTTCACATCTATAAAAGAGCACCTGATGTATAAAAAATGTCTGTGAGAGCTCATGGTGATTGTATGGAATAAACTATAATGTATTCATATAAAAGTAGCACCAACAAAGAACTTACAATTATATATTATAAGAAATACTTTATTCATCCCGAGGGAAATTTTACTGTCACAACAGCACAGTCCTGTACATGTAAACAAATACAGACATAAAAGTAAAAAAAGTTTAAGGAAAATAAATAATAATAATAAAGTCACATCACATCAGTCACCAGCCACATTACTGCGGCAAACAGGTGAAGAGTTATAAAGTTTGATTGTCATTGGAAGGAATGACCTTCAATGTCAGTGTCAGAATTATTATTACATGTTATATAAACAAATAAAAACTGAATTATGTCATTGACATGGGGTAAGTTGAGCCACTGCTGTTACAAGACACACATGACAACAGGATAGGCATGTCAGCAGTGCACCATCAGAAAATCCTTCAAAGTAGCTTGTATTGGATAATGCAGGTCCCAAAGAAGGAACAGCAGGACCACATGGCTTATAATTATCCTACACAATGGTGTTAATAGTCATAGAACCATCAGTCATGGAAACTGCATGATGTTTAGTAATCTCTCACACAAATTGATACTGGCTATGAAAAAGAAGGCCACTGCCTGGTCAGTCTTTAGTCCAACACACATGCAATGTTAACAATAAGTAGTCCTTCCAGAGCTATATTTGTGAGCTATATCTGTATTTGTTGTCTTATATGTACAGTACATTTGCATTAATAGATGTTTATGGATGCACTTTTACAGCTAGTACCACAGTACTGGGTGATGTATCTTGGGCTGCAGCCACCTCCCTCCAATAGGTGAGCTTTTCAGCATCTCTCCCACCAGGTGTGCTTCTCTCTGTCTCATCCACCAGGTGCAGTTTTGTCTCACGAGCCTCTCTCCAGCCGGTCGTAGATGGCCGTGGTGATGCCCCAGCTGACGCAGGAGCGCAGGATGACCAGTGAGCCTCCGCGGTACAGCAGCGCTACGCTCCGCTGACGAGCCGCCCAAAGCTTGCGGGCATTCGCCTTCAGCCCACCCTCTGCATCTTCCTGCCCCACGCCAGCCTGCATGTTGGCCACCAGCACCGAGAGTGGATACAGTAGCAGACTGATGACCAGGGAGTTGACCGCACCTGAGGTGAACGAGGACGCCATGGGGGAAAGACCCTGCCATTCCAAGGCATCTCTCACTGGGTTTTTCAGACCAAAGTAGAGGCCGTTGCCCAGGGCGTTGCGGGCAATAATGGGCAGCAGGGCTCGGTAGAACCCGAGGGCAAGCGGCTCAGAGCTCAAACGCACCAGGACGCTCCACTGGGTTGGGAGGTGGTGGTCATTTCTGCCGTTCTGGAGCACGTTCTGCACACGTTCAAATGGGGTGAACAACAGAGCATTCACCACGCCAGTTCCCACCCCTCCTGTGGCCTGGAGCATTGGCCTGGGGAGGTGCTCCGCAGCCAGATGAGAGGAATGATGTTGTAGGGTGTCCTGAATGCCAAATAACAATGTGCCTTGTATTGCCCGGACTACAAGCGGTGGAACAATGCCACGGTAAAGCTTGCGCAACCCCTCTCCATAGAGTTGAGCCACAGCCTCTCGTACAAGCGTATTGTGCAGCTGTTGGCGGAAGACAATCTTGTATAGCGGGAATATTGCGAAGGTTGTTAGGGTAGTGGATACAAGGCTGGCTGTACCGCCGTGCAGGTAACTATGGAAACTTGTCACGGGATACGTGTTGGTGGCAGGATCACCATCATTCACAGTATCCTGCCCCATCTCTGACTGTAGATGACGCTGCACTCCTGAAAATGCAGGGATGGGTACACAACCAAGTCAGTTATTATAATAAAATACACTGGGACAGAACAAACAAAAGCAGACCAGCAAGATAATTTGAATTAAATCTGTCATTTTCAAGTTTTCCACATTTTGGTATGTTTGTTGCCCTTCTGTGCGCTTCTCTCATCTTCACAAATGAACTCTGGATCTCATTCATAGTGACCATTGGGTCCTTGGTTACCTGTCTGGCCAAAGCCCTTCGTCCCCAATTACTCAGTTTGGCTGAGCGGCCAGATATAGGAAGACTGTTGGTTGTTCCAAATCTTTTCCAGTTGAGAATGATGGAGGCTACCTTGCTCTTGGACACTTTCAATGTTGCAGAAATGTTCTTGTACCCTTCCCCAGATCTGTGTCTTGACACAATCCTGTCTCTTAGGTTTATGGACAATTCTCTCGACCTCATGGCTTGGTTTCTGACATACACCATGAACTGTGAGTCTGTGAGACCTTACATAGACAGATGTGTGCCTCTCCTAATAATGTCCATTCATTTATGCACATGTGGACTCCAATCAAGTTGTAGAAGCATCTCAAGGACCAATTATAGAAGTAGGATGCACCAGAGCTCAATTAATAACAAAGGGTCTGAATACTTATGTAAATGGGATATTTCAGTCTTTATTTATTATACATTTATACAATACTCCAAACACCTGTTGTTTGTGGAGTAAACTGCAAGTTTGTGAGATATTCCACCGAAAATAATGAGAATATGATAAGCCAAGAGCCAAAGCATCCAGGATGAAAACACTCATACACAATGAAAAAATGAAAAATAATAATCTCACAAATTTCTATATATGACTCAAACCAAAAGCATTTTCATTCACTGCAAAATTGCGACAGTGCTTAAATAATTTGTGATTATCTAACTCTAGCAAGATAACAAGTTCAGAATCAAACGTAGAAAGAACGGATTTGGGTTTTGCGATAATGAAATCTACTGTATAGCCTGCAAACTATTCAACGTTATCTACCATGTCCGTTCTGCCTCTACCTCGTCCTACTTCGGTCGGATAGCCTACCTTACTTCAAAGATTAAATTAAAGAATGTTTATCTTGTTCATTCATATGCTTGCTTGACTCTTACGCACGCACAAGCTGCTATCAAAGGGCATCTTTATAATCAGTAGGAGTTCACTGGTTGTTCAAATATAATGTAGGCTAAATACATTCATAATTCTACTGATTATATGACGATTGCCTTTAAATTAGGCCTAAGCATGAACTCTGGTGTTTTTACAGCTTGCACGTCATAGTAAAGTTAACGTTGCCAGTGTGCTGTGTTTTTGCGTAAAGGTGTTTATATTACTTTAAGACGAATTAAAAAGTTACCTTCAACTCTGACGGTGAATTTTCCATGCAAAGCGCTGCAAACACGCACAATGAACATCGACGCACTAGGAAGTAGACTCCTAGACACACATACAGCGCAGGCCAATCATTTGGCTGTTGCGGGCAGGATGTGAACTAAGTAAGTGAAAATGAAAATAGCCGACACTGATGGTGGCAACATACATCTTCTCGAATCTAAGAATAGACTCATCGATAAAAACAATACGCCCTACTAAGGCAAAAGACCTTAACTCACCAGAGTGTGAAACTGAGAAAAATGACTTTAAAGTTATCTTAATGTCCTGACAATTGAGTAATAGGTATAATATTGTAATTTTCACATTTTGTAGTGTTTACCTGTATTCTGCCTTAGTATTGCCCACAAAATGACAATCGGTCACTAAGGCAAAATACCTTAACTTCTTTTTTATAGCACAATGTTATGACAATGATAACTTTCACTTAAAATGTAAGCAATATTAACCCTATTGGACTCACTATAATAAAATGACTTCACATTTATCAACATCATATGAAAATAGTTTTTTCATTTATTTTCTGTATTTCATACTCATAGTCTACCACACTGACAGTCACTTCTGACAGATGTCAGAATTAAGAATGAGTGTTTTGATGTTTTAATATATATAAAGCATATTTTTCTGTTTGGATATGAGGCACTAATTTAGACTCATTGGCTTGTTTATTTTGATAACCAGCCTAGAACAGCAAAAATATTTCAGAATCATCCCATTGTAGCATCTTAATGTCTGAAAAGTTTCAGTGAAAACATAAAAATTCATATTTCTTGGGATTTTACTTGCAGTATTTGCATTATTATAATGAAATCAGGAAAACATTTTAGGTCAAACAGAACTACCTCAGCCTCTTATTGGCCTGACTTTGCACTAGTATTTTATTTTATTGACTGTCTATGCACAATTTCAACCAAATTTTGCTGCTCTTATTTTTTCATTATATGTGCCCTCTTATTTACTTATTTACTTACTTTTTTTGTTTACTTGAATGTTATGTTTGTCTGTGGACTTAAAATTGGTAAAATATGTCTTGTCTCCACCGTGGGATAGTGAGAAACGTAATTTCGATCTCTTTGTATGTCTGGAACATGTGAAGAAATTGACAATAAAGCTGACTTTGACTTTGACTTTGACTTTTGACTTGATGATGTGTGTAGGTCTTTTCAAAATTATGATTAAACACTGTAGCCTAGGCCTATACATATTCCTGGATAGAATGGAAACTTAACCAAATGCAGATGATAAAACAAAGTTCTCCCACACAAATTAGGTAGATTAGGATGTGATCGGTTGCCTTTATTTGGTCATTTAATATTACTGCAATTTAAAGCTGCCTGCTTTGAGACTAGCTTTAATTTCCCAACCGTAACTTCAATCGAGTGTTAGCAGCGTGAAAGGTGTTACGGGCTTCTGCCACAGTTTCCCCTAGGCTTTTTGAAGTTACGGCAAAAATATAATCTTATTTCTCCCAAGAAACAACCGAATTGAAACTTGATGTTTGTCTACATGATAAAACGTATGTTTATTGTCCTAATAATGACAAAAACTAATTTTCGCCAAAATCGAAGTTACGACCTTCTGCCTTAGTGCGGCAGAATTATGATCGGAGCGACCTGTTAAGCTATTTCCAAATTGTAGGCTATATAGAACCTAAGCCTAGCCTATATCTCCAACAATAAGCCTGAACACACTTCCAATGAAGAACATTTATCAACACAATTGTAATGAGTAACCGGAATATTTTTTTTTTTTACTGTTTTTTGAATTTTGAATGTGTGTAGTGTTTACTTTAACTTTAACTTTAACACCTTTAATAATGAGCAAATGGTAAATGGGCCTATATAGGCTACGCACTTCCTTTGTGTGAAATGGCTCTCTACTTTACTAGAAGAGATACATGCTTCTAGTTCCTCAAATGTTATACTAAGTTGATACCTCTAGTTCCCCGTACTAGGCGGTCATCAGAATATACTTATGATGTAAGTATCCCCCACTCCATAAAGACATAAATGGTTATACTACAATAGCCTATCACTCACCACTGTTTGAAATAATCACTTTCAGATCATCACAAACTAAACTTAACAATAAGTCAACTAAAATAAATTATATAGGCCTACGTAACTAGACAGCAGCCTATCACGTAAAGTTAGGATCTGTTCATATTCTCACCAATTGTTGATGGGACATTTAATGTTGAAAACCGATAAAACAGGGTTTGTTCTTTCCAGGTACTCTGTGGCTTGCTTAGGATGACATTCATTGTCATAACTATTCCACACACATTTGTCTTAACTAATTCACACACTCTGTCATAACTAATCCACACACACATTTACAGTTGGCTGTGGGTGTTGGCATATCTGAAAAGAATGACACAAAATCCGATACTTGACGGAGACCTATGGAATATTTTTGCTACATTCCTGTTTTCATACATTTTTTTTATCCTTGATTTGTTATCATTTTTATACTCACAGAAATGGCTTATCTTGAAGGACCATGTTTGGGTAATAATATCCTAAAAATGATTAGCCTACCCAAACTTAGTATGATGGAAGACAGACATCTCAGTATGACTGGACCACTACAAGTTTGTAATGCATGGCCATTCATTTTCCAATCATGGTCACTGCAAGCATGCTTGTGCAAGAAACGATAGCAACTGAGCATTTCTCCATGAGCTGTCATTTTCCCTTACTAAATTAGTCTCAGCAGATATTTGATTGGCTTTTAAGAGAAAACCTTTAGTCAAAACAAAATGTAAGTGTGACTTGGAGTACCAATAAGTACCTTTGTGAATATAGGCCCACGCAAGGTTATAAAAATTGAGGCAAAACTGATTTTGTTCTTTCCAGGAACTCTGTGGCTTATGGGATGACATTGTTTCTGTCATAATACATGCACATACGCATGTGTGCACATACACGCGCACACACATACACATACACACACACACACACACACACACACACACACACACACACACACACACACACACACACACACACACACACACACACACACACACACACACACACACACACACACTTATTTGCAGGTGGCCTGGAGATTTTTGAGAAAATGGCCTAACATAAAATCTGAGCAGGGATTTCACCTATGGCGATGTCCATCCCATGTCAGTAAATGTTCTGCAGGCAGTGTGTGGTATATACTGTAGATGGGTTGAATAGATTTGCCCCCCAATGTTGGCTCTATGCCTACGATATAATGTATCCTCTGTTGGCTCTATGCCATGATATAATGTATCCTCTTTTCCCACATGGAGATACTACACTCTGAAACAGTGCACTTTGAAATCTTAAATTGTTTCCATCCACAATTTCTTCCACACTGCATGTCTAAGCTTTGTTGACTTGAAAATAATTTGGTTCTTTATCTAGCTATCTGATAATCAGTTTCATTATTGATGTTTTCTGTCTTACAGTAAGTCTGCTTCTGCTTGACTGGAGTGAAAACCTGCAGTCACACTGGCCCCTTGTGGAAGCTTAGCCAAACACTCTCCAAATTCACATTCATTCACCACTGTTATGTTTGTGCCTTATTAAATAGCAGCACCGCTGGGGTGATTTCCATGTCTCAACAGATAGCTTGTTTACCATTTCATTGTATTAAAATCATGACAAATTCTAAATTTTGTCCGAAATGACCTGCTAAAATCTCATTTGTGAGAAGCCTGCAGACGGTAGCATAACGCTGGAAGGTTTCAGGTGGGTGATGAGTGGCACACCTGAATTTTCGGACAGTGCTTCATCTTCTCCTTCTGAGAAATGGTGTTGGTCACTATGACGGCTTCAAAGGCAGCATTGTTAATGCGTGAGATGGCCAGACCCAAGAAGATGCCATAGATCAAAATGGTGTAGACTTCTGTAGTACTAGCTGTCAGTCGAGAGGAAGAGAGAGAGAATATTCATGAGCAGAGTCACATTTTCTTTTAAAATTAATTTAGCTAATGCTTTTATCCAAAGCTACGTCCAGAGACCAGTAGTAGGGATAGTCCCCCAGGAGCAACTCAGAGTTCAGGCCTCACTCGGGCAGGTGGGCATCAGGTGAGCTGATGTCTGGGATGTGGGTCTCAGCTGACCTGCTCTTGTCTCTTCCACTTGTACTTACATCTCTGGTGGAGGACCCCCTCTCCAGACAGCCCTAGATGGCTTCAGTGAAGAACTATGTGCTTTAGAGTGTCTACAGCAATAATGGGAAAGGCACCGTTGGATTAAGCCAGTTCTAGACTGAAAGCTCTTTTTGAGTTGAGATCTTTACTGAAATTCTCATTTAATCTAGGACTACACTTAATCTATGTCCAGGAAACTAGAATGCCTCGCTCCTCAATACCATCACTTGACAGGTGAGGCAACTTAATACCATCCCACACGACTGCAGATCAATTTCCATCCCCGAACCTTTCTGAGAGACATGCTGTGGTGCCAGGCCTGTTGTCTTGAGTGATGGACTGTTAGTAGCCTGAAACTTATCAGTCGACACATATTGACACTTGATCCAAAGAGGCCTGCATGTCGTTCCAGTGCCACACTCTATCAACAAATATGAACACAACACATCCAGACTAATTTCTACATAAATGTATACCGTAATTTCCCAACTAGCCGCGGCTTATACATTGGTTTCGCAAAATTTCTTTATCTATGAAATAATACACAGGGGTAATTAATATGGTATTAATATGGTTTTGTTTTTTTAACTTGCATAAAACACTGTCCAGCGGTTTATACACAATGCGGCTAATACACAGGAAATTACTGTAGTCATGTAAGGGGTATTAATGAATGTTCATAGTGAAGGTAGCCAGAAGAACAAAACAATGGATGCAAACTAACAGGATAGTGTTTACAATGGGTGTTTAATATAGTTTCATAATCATTTTAGTATAAAGATATAGCATATGATTTTTGTAAACATAGACCAACGTTTTACACATTCCTGTCATTAAAAGTAAAATAAAATGGTTATATCAAGGCCTAAATTGTATCTGTTTAATTATATAATAGTAAACACTAACTGAAACTTAAAGCCTGAGAAAGAACATTTGTCATTCTTTAACATCCTTTCTGATAGATACTACCTCCATGTAGAAACATACAAAAATTATGTCTTCAAGTTTGTGGATATTGATAAATGACAGTTGGCTGCCTGCAGTTGGAATCCTACTGCATCCATTTAGATGCTTCCTGCATACACTCACCACAGAACAGAGATAAAGATTAAATAAATTAAGATTATATTAAGATGAAATAAAGCACTTCCAAGATGGAAATATGGCAGTGGTGGTCATGTGGACTCCTGAGTATGTTTAGGGGATTCCTGATTGTCCCACATCAGGTCTGTTTCCCTAATGAATTTTAATAACAAATAAAAACGTTGATATTAAAACACAGAATAACATTCTTCACTGCCGTGGTCAAGACATGCATGACAACAGGATAAGCATGTCAGCAACACAGTGCACCATCTGACGATCATTGACGGTATGTGCAATGAAACCTTGTATTGGATAATGAGGGGCCCAAATAAGGTTTCAGCAGGACCACACGGCTTATAATTAACCTACACAATGTTGTTTATAGTCATAGAACCATCAGCCATGGAAAGAAAATGGCATGTTGTGTAATAATCTCTCACATCTATAAATACTGGCTTTGAAAATAAAGGACACTGCCTGGTCAGTCTTTGGTCCAACGCACATGCAATGTTAACAATACGTAGATCTTCCAGCTTAAAGCTATAGTGTGTTCTTTACACCTGTCCCTTGTTTTTCTCGTTTATAATTATAGCCATTGATATAGGTGCAATTTCCTATGAAAATGTATAGATAAATAAAATAAAATAAAAACCTCTGCATCCTATGATGCATCTCACGTCCCTCCTATTTCCAACTCTACAGATTCAGGGGATAAATTAGGCTACAGCAAAGGATGCCTTACAGTACATTATGCATACTGTATATGAACAGAACAGTAACTACAGAGGTATAAGAACAGAGATATATTAAGTCCAGAAATGTCCTGATGTCCCTGCTGAACAAGAAGAGCAGAGCTCTGTTGGAGCACCACTGGACACCACCCCCCTCTCTATCTGATGCAAAAAAGAAGAGAGAGAGAGGAAAAGTGACAAAGACAATGAGCCCAGACAGCCGTCATCACTGGAGTGGTTGCTCCCCCAGGCCAAGCCTGATGTGTTCCTGGTAAGAACTTCTGGTGTGTCTTGGGCTGCGTCCACCCCCCCCCCCCCCCATCAGGTGTGCATCTCTTTGTCTCATCCACCAGGTGTGGTTTTGTCTCACGAGCCTCTCTCCAGCCGGTCGTAGATGGCCGTGGTGATGCCCCAGCTGACGCAGGAGCGCAGGATGACCAGTGAGCCTCCGCGGTACAGCAGCGCTACGCTCCGCTGACGAGCCGCCCAAAGCTTGCGGGCATTCGCCTTCAGCCCGCCCCTGGCATCCTCCTGCCCCACGCCAGCCTGCATGTTGGCCACCAGCACCGAGAGCGGGTAAAGTGGCAGACTGATGACCAGGGAGTTGACCGCACCTGAGGTGAACGACGAGGCCATGGGAGAGAGACCCTGCCGGTCCAAGGCATCTCTCACTGGGTTTTTCAGACCAAAGTAAAGGCCGCTGCCCAGGGCATTGCGGGCAATAATGGGCAGCAGGGCTCGGTAGAACCCGAGGGCAAGCGGCTCAGAGCTCAAACGCACCAGGACGCTCCACTGGGTTGGGAGGCGGTGGTCGTTTCTGCCGTTCTGGAGCACGTTCTGCACACGTTCAAACGGGGTGAATACCAGAGCCTCCACCACGCCAGTTCCCACACCTGCTGCGGCCTGGAGCATTGGCCTGGGGAGGTGCTCCCCAACCAGGTTAGAGGAACGACGTTGTAGGGTGTCCTGAACGCCGAATAACAATGTGCCTTGGAGTGTCCGGACTAAAAGCGGAGGAAAAACGCCGCGGTAAAGCTTGCGCAACCCCTCCCCATAGAGTTGAGCCACAGCCTCTCGTACAAGCGTATTGTGCAGCTGTTGGCGAAACACTGTCTTGTATAGAGGGAATGTTGCAATAGTTGTCAGCGTGGATACAAGGCTGGATGTACCACCATGCAGGTAACTACGGAAACGTGTCGCGGAACTCGTGTCGGTCGCAGCATCACCATCATTCACAGTTTCCTGTCCCATCTCTGACTGTAGGTGCACTAGATGTCGCTACACTGCTGAAAAGGCAGGGGTACACAACCAATTCAGTAATAGTAAAAATACAGTGAAACAACACAAACAACAACAGACCAGATTAATGAACATTTGAATTAGGTCTATTATAAATCGCCCAGAATCTCTGCCGTGGCCACGATTAGATCATCTTGCTCCTGCGCCGATTATTTTTGTTTCCTGTTGACGCCGCCTAGATATAGGCCACTAAAACATCTTCATAGTCCATATGGAGCTTGTCAAATGCTATGGCCCATAATCGTTTGCATCTTGCTGCTGTGATGTTCAAGCGAAATGCATGCATGCGAGAAACGATAGCTTGCACTTGTTATAGCCTATGTTGCAGGTTACACACTGTCTTTTAAAATGTGCCTACTCCATGTATGCCACTAATCGGCCAAGTATAAAGTCGATGGAAATGTTAAGCCTATATAGCCTAGTCTATGCTGGAGACTCAAGGTTTGGTTTTAAGCTTATCAAAGATGAAAGACCTGCTTGCCGGTCTTTGAATGAAATGATGCACCGCAGGCTACTTCAGGACTGTCACGTCATTAGGCTACAGCTACACAATATAAACTACCGCTGAAAAAATCTTATGTCAAAACATATCCGATGTAGATTACCGGTTTTAGCACATTACAATGAAAATGAAAATAGCTGACACTGATTGTGGCCACATAACTGTTAGCCGTCACACCCTGCGCACAGAGATAATCCCGCCTCTTCCAGAATTACCATTGGTGGATTTATACAACGTTTTACTGACGACACCGATTCGTCACTAACCAATCAAAACAATTTTGGTCGGAGTGCCCTGCTAATTAGCCTAATTTTTAATACACAGGACGAAGCCGATAGGACTATATCTGCAAAAAATAACACTAAATGTAGGCTCTTAGCATATGGCCTAGTGAATAGCCTGAATTATTTTTTTAACATGGTCTGTAGAACTTTGACCTAACACTTTTAATAATGATCAAATGATAAATGGCGTTTATGTATGAGCCTACACTATTCACGTGAAATGGCTCTCTACTTTAGGGCCTACCACTAGTCTTACCTGTCACAACTATCACAGACCCCAAGTTCTACTTTCATAAGACACAGCTCTAGCAGGGGAACAAGATACATGCATGACTATATCATGCGGAGATACATGGATCGAGTTCCTCAAAGGCCTGTCATACTGCGATGATGATTGAATTGCTATTATTCCCCGAATGTCATACTAAAGGGGAGATGCATGCTTGTATATAAGTCCCCATGTCATACTAAAATCATGCCTCTAGTTCCCCATATGTGAGTAACCAAAGTTTCAACCAGACATTTTCCCATCTTATAAGATAATGAGGGATAGTGAAGGCCTATCCATCGACCATCTTCTCACATGAAGATACTTGGATGCACTTCGAAAACATTTCTTCCACACTGCATCTCCTAGCTAGCTAGCTTTGTTGATTTGGGAAAACTGGAAAACATTTGGTTCTTAATCTAGCCATCTGATAATCAGTTTCATTACTGATTTCATTTACATTTGTATTACTGATCTCATTATTGAGTGTCATAACTCACTTTGATCCTACAATCACTTACAATCAGGGTTGCCAGACTAGCTGCATTTCCATGACCTTTAATGGACAGAGTATTGCGGGAAACATGTGAATTAACTCTAGAAAAAAGTTCTGCATGGAAAATATTATTATTGATAAATGCTAACTACATTTTAAATATGCTACAAATACCCTGATATTGCATGACTATGACCAAATCTCCTGACTTAAAATAGACTAAATTTCCATGATATCCCAGACCCATCGAACCTATACAAGAGATGGGCACACTGAACATTTAGTACTGCAATGTGTAACGTTGTTGCATGTAGGATCATGACCCTTTTCATCAGTTTTAGACTAACTGGGTACCCCTTGTGTGCAAAATCAGTGCCAAGTATGTTGAAAAGTGGAATTCCATACAGATTACTTGTTAGACAATAACTTGAACACACTTTGATCACCATCAAGGGACACCCATACCTGCGATTAATAAGTTAATGTGACTAGCCTGAGATTGCCGATACCTTACAAGAATTCTCAGATCACATTTAGGAAGGGACAGAGAACAACTCTCACCACTATATTGATGGTTTCATCAGGACTCTTTAATAAGAACAAAGTTATCAATCCATAATGGAGCGTTCAACCCCGCAAAGAAGAAAAACCAGCCACATACAAAAAAAGCAGAAATGAACCAGAAAGGTAAGCACTTCCATGATGTGACCTCTTTGAGTAACTGTGACTAAAACTACTGTCCAGTGTCCATACAAATGTCATCTCTTTACAAAAAATGCACAAAAAAAAGATTAAAAATAAAAACAGCACATCAACTCTTCTCCAGGAAGTTCTTGCCCTCAGACAAGCTTGTGTCTTGTGGGGAAAAAGGGAAAGAAAAAAAGAAAAGAAAAAAACTCACTCACTCACTGCCTTTCATCACATTCCTCCATCAGGCATTTGGGTGGTGTTAATTATAGGTCCCTATTGGCCAGTATGAATTTGTTGATGACTTTAACACTTTTGACCATTCTGATTTGATTATCAAAGCTACAGTTAAAAATCAGGAACCGATAAATAAAATTGTAACATCACCACGAAATGACCTAAATATTTTTTTTTTTAACTCAATAACTTGAGTTTGTAACAGCTGCATGTTGGATATGACCATTCTCGTCGAAGAAGGCTTTGTTTGGAAATTGTTTCACAGATACAGTCACTATGGGGGATGGGCATGTCCTCCGCTCTGTCAGTCTGCCTGATGGGGCAGCCATCTTGTGAGCTTGGGATAGACGAGTTGAGAGGATATCGGATCAGCCTTAGACAACTCTGGTACGGAGAGATAGAGAGAGGACCTCCAGGGAGTGGGGTAGAGTGTAGGTGTGTGTGTGTGTGTGTGTGTGTGTTTGTGTGTGTGTTAGTGTGTGTGTGTGTGTGTGTGTGTGTGTGTGTGTGTGTGTGTTAGTGTGGGTGTGTGTGTGTGTGTGTGTTAGTGTGGGTGAGGGGCAGAGGAGACCAGAGATTACAAGGGAACGTGGCTGAAGAGGTAAGAGACTGATTCGCCGTTGTGAGTCCTCCTGATGGCCTCTGCCAGGATCATGGAGATGTCGATGACCTGAGGAAGACACACACACATATTAACACAGAAAATAACTTGTTAGCTGGACATCAGCTATATTTTACATCCATGAAAGGGAATAGGCCTTAAAATGAAAAAAGGTTGTGGGAGCCACTAGTTCCAAATCTTTTTAACATAGATTTAGTTATTCACAGACTGGAGAACATCAACATTCTGTTTGTGACTGGGTTAAAAAAAAAATATATGTACAACTTAGTCCAATGTTTCTTCACTAGCCAATTGCTGAAATCTGCTGAAGCCTGCAGACAGTGACGTAATACAGGACCGTTTTAGGTGGGTAATGAGTGGCACACCTGAATTTTTGGACAGTGCTTCATCTTCTCCTCCTGAGGAATGGTGTTGGTCACGACGACGGCTTCAAAGGCGGCGTTGTTGATGCGTGAAATGGCTGGACCCGAGAAGATACCGTGGGTCAAAATGGCGTAAACTTTTGTGGCACCAGCTGAAATCAGTCTGTCGAGAGAGAGAGAGAGAGAGAGAGAGAGAGAGAGAGAGAGAGAGAGAGAGAGAGAAAGATTATAAGCAGGGTTACCACTCTTTTTATCCAAAGCAACATCCAGAGACCAGTTGTAGGGTCAGTCCCCCTGGAGCAACTCAGAGTTCAGGCCTCGCTCAGGGGCACAAGGGGCAGGCGGGCATCAAACCACGATTTTCTTGGAAACCCAAGTTTCTTAAAACCACTACACCATCACTGCCCCACTCCCCATTCCAACACCGTTTTAAGCGAATCAAATTTCACCGAAACATTACAGAATCGGTCACAATAAAAACATGGAGGAATGAGTGGAGCAACTGCAGTGTACTGAATATTTCAGGACCTAGTGTGTAGAAGACCACTGATAATAACACAACCTCACACACACACAGTCAAGCTTGCTGACACCATTACATGCATCCACATGAGCTCTAGACACACACACACACACACACACACACACACACACACACACACACACACTCACTTGTCAGCAGCATGGCAGACGGTGCCACAAGTGTCGGCCATGTCGTCGACCAAAATGGCCACGCGGTCTTTCACATCTCCGACGAGAACCATGCGGTCCACCTCATTAGCCTTCTTCCTCTCCTTATGGATGAGGGCAAAGTCCACGTTCAGACGGTCTGCTATGGACGTGACCCTGCGGGAGCGGAAAAACATATTAGAGGCAGGAAAAAACGAAACACTTCACAGTGACGATGGAAACTCATCATGCTCCAACCCACAAACACACATGCACACACACACACAGAAGGCAAGCAGAGAGGGACGACAGTGTTAGAAACAGGAAGAGGAGGTGAGAAAAGCTAGCGCTAACCTCTTAGCGCCTCCAGCATCGGGGGACACAATGGTGCAATTCTTCCATTCCGGAATGTTCTCTTTGATCCACTTAAGCACGGCAGGTTCTGCGTACAGGTTGTCCACGGGGATGTCGAAGAAGCCCTGGATACGTGAGGGGAGAAGCACACTGGGAACTAAGTGTCAAGATTAAAAGCCTTTAAAGGATTTACACTAAATCTTTTTTTTTTGTCCCCCATCCCCAAAAGCTAATATTGTTGTGTTTCAGAACACTGCCCTGCACAATAGATTGCAGATTGCAACATACTCGGATATAAAGATGCGCAAACATTGTGATATTATTTCAGTACTTGCTCTGTATTGTGTTTTGGCACTCATGTCGTTTAAATCTGACCGCTAAGATTAGTGTGCCTTAAATGTTTCTCCATATTGTGATGCAAAACCAGAAGTGAAAGTGCTCCTTTGCTAAAGATGTGTGGTCAAAATTGTGGTTTAAAAAGACAACATAGTAGACATCATATAACATTTGTTATTTTACACATCAAAGGTTAAAGAAAATTCATTTATCAGATAGAACCTTGTATAAGGACGGACAGAACCCTGCTTAAAAAATTATATCCTTGAACAAAAAAAAATGCAGGCATAAACAATAACATTTAATTTCAAACAAGCTTTGCCATGTTGACATTTACTTCCCACACGAGTGACGAGGTATTAAGGGCAGCATGTCTGGGCAGGTAGTTGAATCTTTCAGGATATAAATTACACAAATAACAGCCACAGGAAACCACAAGGATTCTCTCACTTTAGCCTGACAGACAGTCTGAAAGACAGCCTGATCACTTCCTCTATGCTGAGATGGGAGTGCCTTCTACAGAATACTGACAGTTAAAGAAGAATTTTCTGTCTAAAACTAGCCAATAGCTAACAAGCTTTGACTAGCTTAACACCATACCAACAGCAGCATAGTTGGTACCTGCCCTGCTAACTGAACTGAACTATGGCAACATACTCTGGTTGTAAAAGTAGGTCTGTAAAAAAAGTAAGGAAAAATCCGCACACTCAAGTCTTTGCAAACAAGTTTTTTTACTCTATGTGCAAGCTTTCGGTCAGATGACCTTCTTCAGGCAGAGTAAAAACACTTTTTACGCTGCCTGAAGAAGGTCATCTGACCGAAAGCTTGCACATAGAGTAACTTGTTTACAAAGACTTGAGTGTGTGGATTTTTCTTTACTTTTTTTGAGTTACTTGTTAATCCAGCACCTCAACAGATTGTGGTGATTTTTTTTGACCTTTTTACCTAAAGTAGGTCTGTAAAAAGGTTTACATTTCTGCTGAGTTTCAAATGCAGGGTGCCCAACGGTGATTTGTGTGCATCTCTTCTTTATATGACAATAACATACAACAACATGTATATGAGGATCCTATTAAAAAAAAGCCACCTTAAAAATAGCCTAATTTAAAACCATATAACCACCTGCATAATGTCCCTCTAATTGGAGTTTCCATCAAGTGGAGTGTAGCAGCGCGGCCTACCTGTATCTGAGAGGCATGGAGGTCCATGGTGATGATATGGTCCGCCCCGGCCACAGACAGCATGTTGGCTACCAGCTTGGCGGAGATGGGAGCTCGACTCTAAATAGAGACAGACGGCTGGTTAGAGGCAACTCCAGCCCATCACCTCCAGCAGTGCAACAACTAAATAAGGATCTCATTCCCAGAATATACAGCCATCTAAAACTGTTGAATTTGAACCCAACTGGAATTAAAATAACTGAATTTCATTTAAATAACCTAGACCGATGTTGAGTGTAGTAAGAGCACACATTTTTCATACATGGAGGAAGCACGTATGGCTACATTAAAGGGGCACTCTAAATGTAAACATTGGTAGCATTTTTGTCTATGTTTAGACAATGAAACATATTGTTATCCTGCAGCCCCTCGTCAGAGAGGGAAACAAAGTCCTTCATTAATCTGTGGGTACGATTGTCCATTAATGAGCTGAGACCTTGTACCACAACACCTTGTGAATATTTCGCCAAAAAGAGTTCCTCCTCCAAGCTTCTCCATATAGACGGCCACAAACTGCAAGGCACTTGTGTGCATTTAAACTTCCAGTATTGGTGATTTTGTACTTTTGGTTGGGCATTAAGGCTGCTGGCAGCACATGTGGTACTCAGAAAGAGGACTATTATGGATCCGGGGTACAACATGTGGCATCTTTGTGACTGCCGTCAGCCAATCTAGGCATAGTCCATGTATCCTGCATCCTGTTGTGTAATGTAAATAGGTTTGGTTGTTGATCGGCCACTCCTGTGCATATCTGAAATGGACTCAGCTGCGCTACAGTGAAAGGGCTGAACTGTTTTCCAGCAAGTCACGAGAAGAGATAAGGACAGGTTCACTCTGTGCTGGTTTGTTTTCAGAATAAAGTGTCTAACAAACAAGAAACTATTATCCAGAAATATGTCATGAATGTCCACAAGAATGTAACATCATTACCATTATCTCTGTCTCCTTCACTTTCACACACACACACACACACACGTTCTGCAGGCCTTTCTCCATCATAGAGAACTCATGAGCAATCTTACTGTCCCAATACAAGACATTGCATGCCATGATGTAACCTGGGAGTGAAGGCAGCGCTTGCAAAAACATTCTGTGACCTCTAGACTCATGGTCAACCAACATGAAAACATATAGCACACATAAAATAATCCATACCTACAGATAATGACAAGTAAGGTACTTACAGAAAACACATGCCTGTAATCAACCCAATGTGATCCAACAAACCATTTTTTAGACTTCTACTTCTGTGTAATTTAAACTGTTTGACTCTCCTCTATTTAAAACATAGGCTGTAGATGAGCTCTATCCTATAGTGTCTTGATGTGATTGCAGGAGCTCTCTGGTGTACACGGGAGGGAAAGTACAATAAAGGAGGGGCAGGAAAAATAAAAGCCAGGTACAAGCCACTAGACATGGGCATTTTTTAACTGCCCAGTTAGGATGTGTCAGTGAAATAGAGACATTTTAACTCTAGGAGTGCCTTAGTGCAGAGAGCTTTTTCCCCTATCCCTTTTCCGTTTAGTGCCCTTTATTTCACTTTAACCCAGTTGAGTGTACAGGACAGGAGTGCACGTCAGTGTGGTGGATGGGGCATAATTTCAGGTGAACGTCCCTCACCCCCACCTTGTCCTTCTTGTCCTGGCGGGCGTAGGGGAAGCAGGGGATGACGGCGCTGACTCTGGAGGCGGAGGCGATCTTGCAAGCGTTGATCATGATCAGCAGCTCCATCAGGTTGTCGTTGATCTCGCCACAGCCGCTCTGCACGATGTAAACGTCCTCCCCGCGCACACTCTCACCAATCTCCACACTGGCCACACAAAGAGAACCATTTATAAAACACTGACACAAACACATATATGTGTATGAAAGAAGTAAAAGGTCTGAAGAATGTGTAGTTATATTATAACTCTGAAGGAAAAATAAAGCATAATTAGTAGTTAATGTCACTAACATCTAAATGTATGCATCTGACTGTGGTTAGGGCAATTCTTACTATCACAAATGCATGTTTTGCATGTAACCAAATTACATTTGGTAGGCACTACATGTGTGTGTTCAGTAAGACCTGATATGAGACTGTAGATTTACATACAACCAAGCATGTAAGGGTGTGGTTATTATGCTTTACGCAAGTTCTGTTTCTAAAACCCTGAAATGTAGTCATTGTCTAGTTTTCCAGCTCTGGAAACTTCTAATAGCTGTTTGTTACACAACACCATTATCATTTAATTGAACTATGTGGGATTTCCGTTTTAAAAGCAATATAATTTAACATTAACATTAAACTTTGACAGGCAGTGGGGAAAAAGACGATGTTTGAAAATGATGAAACATTTCTGGACCACGCATCAGAGAAACACATGAAACTCGTGAGCTTAACCAACCAGTGACGTATAATCAAATTGCATTATGGGACTTGTGGTGGCACATGCTTCAACCATTCCACTCGCAGTGTTGGTTTCTCTTCGGTAAACTCCATTACCCACATGGCCTCTTGGTACCCAATGGCAACACTTGTGGCCTCTACAGCAAGCGATGCTGTAAAATGATAACTCCTGATGGTCCAGTAAAATAAATAATGTCATGCATTACACACTCACCATGTTTCTTGATTGCTGAATTTCTTGGTGACGACCTTCCCCAACTCTAAACCAAGTCGGTCGGCAATTTTTTGGGAAAGGTCCTGGTGCGAGCTACCGCTAAAAATCTTGATGTTCGGCATCTTCTTGATGTTGCTTTTGCCGGGAATGTCAAATCAATCAAATCCAACACTGTTCTAATCCTACAGTTACGAATTTGTAGATTGCGATGTTACTTCTCAAATGATCAAACCCTTAAAAGGTTACTACCTTTCCTACCTCTCCGCCATCGTTGTCCTCACGCGCTCCTCTACAGTTGCGCGCGAGATTTCCTGTTAGCCCAACCCCTGTAGTATGGTGACGTCAAATAAGCACTCTTTCGTGTCCGGAATAGGGAGGGAAAGTAATCTCATCGCCATCTAGCCCCTAGTGGTTGCGTTCCTAGAGTTTAGCGGAGGGGATGGGATTTTTTTTTAGAAAAAATATATCTCGGTGCACATTGGGATCTTAATTTAATGCCTTCCATATGTTAGGCACTGGGGTAACCTCTATTGCTTCAAGTGGTCATACCTTATTTTTAGGATCAGTTGAATTGTTTTGAGTTTTTGTCGTAACATGGTGATAACAAACTACAGTTGCATGTGATGTCACATGTTTGGGCGCTTAATCTCTAACTGATCAATACGGCAATTTGCTTAACTGGCTTACATATTTTTGTAATAACGGAAGGTGATGTAAACCGCGTGGTGATAACCTTTATGTCTGGATAACTGGTGTTGTGCTTCTACTCACATGGCAGTAAGTGTTAAGTGGCAATGCTAACCAGGCTACGTGGAAGGGTAAAGTCACGTGGCTTTTTTGTAGTTCGTTTATGAAACAAAAGGAGCAATTTCGATTTTTTAAAATAAGGAAAAATAAGCTCTGACATTTTCACAGTTAGAAGATTATTACTGTATAGACACTGAAAAATATTTTTGGTGGATAAGATCGCTGATTTGGCTTCACAGTATTTTTTTTAAAATAGGTCTATGGGACTTAACATTGGAGCTGCTCTTCGATAGGAACGTAACCACTTGGGGCGCTGGTTTTCACTTTCCCTCCCTATGAATTATAGCCTGAGCCAAAGATTTAGTCAAAGTTCTTTCCTCTATCATATATATATATATATATGATAGAGGAAAGAACTTTGACTAAATCTTTGGCTCAGGCTATAATTGTAAGGCTATAATTTATAGAGGAACATATATATATATATATATATATATATATATATATATATATATATATATATATATATATATATATGTTCCTCTATAAAGTCTCTGATTTAGTAATCTCTGACTCCTGTCCGTTTAGGGTAGTTTTTATTATTATTATTATTATTATTATTATTATTATTATTATTATTTTACAGCTATCATAGCCAATAAAACCTGAGAAGAAGAAATCAGTGCCAGTGATATCTGATTGATATTCATATGCTCTGTAACACATGCAGGTTGGTTAAGATGGGTCCAGTTGATTAACAAAACGACTTGCCTATTATTTATTAGCCTACTGTTTCACCTATTTCAATGTGGTTTCATAAAAAGAAATGAGAGGCCTATAATACAAATCTGAGGTTTAATGGGTTATTTATCTTTTATCTGGCTGGCTACACAAATCAGAGGACCACCCCCCCACCCCCCTCCACTTTCCTGTTGGAATGCTTAATCCTCGTCCTGGAAACCGCCCCTGAAAAATATTAAGTTAAAGTTTAAATCGCACTGTAAAGACTTGACGGTGTAGGTTGGAAGATGTATGGTTGGGGACATGAAGATGAAGAAGGGCAGGCATCATGGGAAGTCTATTCCACGACCATAGTTTTACCAGTGCTTCACTGCTGAACTCGATTTAGCCTATACATTTGGCCACACCCTGAAGCAAAGGCAATGTGAACATAAACATGTCGACCAGAGTAACCTGCTCACATTCTGGGACAATCTCAAGGTTGCATTCAGTACTCCCAGGAAGACATGATTGAAGTTAATGAATATTTTAATCCATCGAAGGATTTAAGACATAGAGAAAGACATAAGCAAATGGATGAATACCAAATTAATGAATACAATAAGCAACAATGAGAGAGTATTTGGCATAGCCCCCGTCCTAGGATTAATCCATCGAAGGATTTAAGACATAGAGAAAGACATAAGCAAATGGATGAATACCAAATTAATAAATACAATAAGCAACAATAAAAGAGTATTTGGCATAGCCCCCGTCCTAGGTCCAGGTCACTAAGCGAGACACCTGGCAGATCCTGCCGGAACGAGATGGCAGGGGTGGAGCCTACCCACCGGATGGCTGGACAAGGGCCAAACTGGTGGTGGTTAGGGAGGAAAGGTGGCTACATCGGAAATCGGCACCTGAAGGCAACAGGGCAGGTGCATGAGCCGATTCATTATTAAGGCCAATGTAGACTGGTGATTGATCAGCAGTAGGCCTAATGAATGAATAAGTGACATAGAATTGAGTCTTCCTGGCAGAATGGCGCTTGCATTTCTCTGAACATTCTCTGAATATCCCAAGTTCTTTAAAGGTATGTGAAAAAGTGTGCTATGTTGCCTTTTCCACATCTTCAGTAGAACTAAATTGAAGATTTGAAAAACAGCTGTTGTGTTTTTGGTGGTCTGGAGCAAGGAATTTTGCCAGGATGTGTGGATTTTAGAGGACTTTCGGTTATTAAAGCCTCATATGTCAAATTGAACAAAAAACTTGAGAGCAATTATGAACTATGACCACGCTAGGCCTTGAAGAACTCTAGGTTGCATAAATTACATTTTCTGTCATAGTCTGTGAACCTACTGAAATATCCTTGGCCATAAAAGTGTTCTTCTGCCACTGATACAGGAAGACACCAGTAGATGGCAGAAACAACATTTGACACTGTCAGTTTGTTCTCTGGTGCCTGGTTGTGCGTTGTCATGGGAGACCATCACCTCCTACTACAAGTCATGGAACAGTGTGTCATTGGCCAACTGAGGTTAATATTCTGATGCAACATCAGAATGTGACAAACCGTTTCTATGTTTAAGCCTTCTGTAAGATTAGAGCTATCCACAGATTGATGATGTCTGTCCGATAAATAGCTTGGGCTCTAACTGTTGAATGTGTATGTCTAGAGTAAAACGTATTATTATTTATGAAGCTTTTCCAACACACACAAAGGGCACACAGCACATTGAAGCATTGTAAGCAAATGTCCTGTTTGTGTTCATTTATTTTGGTCTTTTTCTCTTATTTGAGTTCAGGGTTTGGGGAAGTTCATTCCCTTTTCCTCTCTACACTGACAGTCTGAAGGAAGTGCTTTCCCATGGGAAAAGTGCCTGGTTCAGCACTACAGCTCAGTTAGTTCTGGCTGCCTCCTTGTCCCTCTCCTCCTTCACACAACCCACTCTTCCATTTTTAATAAGACATGGTATCACTGAGTCACAGCTTTAAAAAAGAAAGATAATATACCAGCAAGTCGTCGACTTCTCCAGTTTCACAGTATTGGAGGTGCACAATGCACATGTGAGAGACTTTCGGTGCACCCTGAGAGGGGAAATGTATAACACAGAATTATTTTTTCATGTGAGGGCTATACTTAGTCTCAGCAAGGATCCGGCTTTGGATCATTGTGCAAAATGAGATATGACAGGTTACGAGGCCTGTGCAGAAATGTGACCAGCCGACGATAGAGGGAAGGATGTGTGTGTGTGTGTGTGTGTGTGTGTGTGTGTGTATAACCCAAACTGCACCGCTTTTCACGTTGAACACAAAGAGGAAAGCAGAATAAATTCATGTTCAGGGCTGGGGACAGTGACCCTCGGCCCTCTTGTTAAGAAAACACAAGAATCTTTGGGGAATATTCTCAAAATATTGTCATAGTTTAGCTACACCATCCATCTCCTCTCTGGGCTTCGCAGCTGCAGAGGGTAGCCTATGGCATTCCTGTCAGCTTTATAGAGAAGTCTGTTGAATTATGGAGATCAACTGTTTAGCTTTTGCCCTTCATTCAGTTTGTATGCAAAGCAGATATTTCCATGCTTCACTGTTGTGATTATTGTGTATGCCACAATGACAGTTACCCTCAAAGAGGACAAAAACACTCTGGAACATGGCCAGGTGAATAGTCTATTTTTTTATTCATCTGAAACCTTGTCTTTTGTTTTTATCCTCTGAACAGGGACTCAGCCTGGGCTGCCAACCAGCTGCACCTGTGGGACATCAGCCAGCCTGTCAGTGATGAGAGTGTGATGAGGGAGAGAGAGAGAGAGAGAGAGAGTCTGTGTGTGTGTGTGAGAGAGAGAGAAAGAGTGAGAGAGAGAGAGAAAGAGAGTGAGAGAGAGATAGCCTTTGTTTACACAATTCATTGTACATATTCATTGAACTGTTTGTTACTTTGCGGCATATACTGACTGACATAATGAGAAATGAGCAATCCAAGTGTCGGTGACGAGAGTGATGCAACTGAGGACAGACAGAAAAACATGAGGGTTGAGGGCTGGGGATTATGAAGGGGCCATTTAAATCACAGACTGCACTGACAGGAGAGATGACTCTGCTAGATCATAATTTTCACTTGGGGTGTGACTCACTCTGCCCTGGAGACTGTCCTCGAGTGAGGCAAGTACTTTCACGGATAGGACAGCGACCTCTGGCAGCCAATCAGCTGGCTCCGACATGACCTATGGTGACCCCTGTAGAGGCTGTGGTGTGAGTGCTTCCTGTGAAATGTTAATTATATTCTCGCTTACCCTTTTTGATCCCTTATTGGTGAATGTTAGGACAGACAGCCTTGTTACTTCCACCAAAGATGGTTTTGATATGGTTGGTTTTTGGCTGTTTGTAAACAGGATTAAAGAAAAAACAAATATAGTTTGTTGTACTGGTTATTTATTAGGGAAGAGGTTTTCGTGAAATGTCCACACTGCAGGTCTGCTGTCTGCACACTTCACCATAACCCCCCACCACCCACCCCTTCTTCCCACCTCTACCCCCCCACCACCCACCCCTTCTTCCCACCTCTACCTCCTCCTTCTACACTACTACACTTAGAACCTCTGCACTCTCATCCTATTGCTTGATGTAATAATCGCTACCTAAGGTCATGAATACATGTACTCTAAATGTAAAGCTATATACAGCAGGAACTATGCATAATATATTAGGGGGCTTGGGGGGGCGGGTTATAATTGGACTTCCAAGCAAATGTCAGTGAATTAAACTGGGGTCTGGGCACAGTGTGTACATGTCTCTGCAACAACTAGTCAGTTTTGGTAAACTCAGAATGTATATAAAAAGAATACAGTTGTTCATTCACTCACTGACTATTATAATCTCCTGAAATTTGATCATTAGGCCTAAATGTAATATTTAGCATTTTCGATATGCAGCTACCGTAATGTCACCTTGACTGTTCACTGCTTTCCAACTATCGCAAGGTGTCACTATTGTAGAACAAACCTACGTGGCCAATTAAAATTTCTGAACAATTTCATTTTATCAAGCCAACACCGACATACTAAATTGGTAGCCTATATTGAGGCATTTGCATTAATAATTCATTATTTGCATTATTTCCGTAATATTTTTGCGTAAAAGTCATCAACACAATTTGAGCCTGATTCTAGTTTGATAGTGATGATTTTTTATAAATATGTTTTTGGGTGTTGTGTGTGTCCCTGTTTAGAATATTTAGGCCAGGCCAGCGTTGTTGGCGGATTGGGATTGGAAGTAAACATCAGCCACATAGAAGGATTGATATGAAGCGACGTCACTGTCACGTAGGTGGAGTTTGCAAGAGGACTATTACGGGCTCCATTGCTCGGAGTGCGAGAAACGAGACGCGCTATCGCGGAGGGTGTAGAGGTTTGGCTGTCTCACGGGGCGAGAGAATATCCCAACAATGGACGGTTGGGAGATCGTTATGTATTGTGTTGTTGGTGGACACTACATGTTCACAATTTGCTTCTCCTACGGGCTCTACAAGTTCTTATACCTCACACCGTGATACGGAGGAGAGCTCTGGCAAGTTACCATCTGACCGACGCTTCTTTACCTCGTTCAATGTGATAGTTTAAATGACAGTCTACTCTTTTGCTTTGACGATGTAATAATGCAGTAAGCAAAATTGGAGAGTGCACTGTGGTGAGTAGTGTAGTAGGTTAAAGCTTGCTATGCAGTAGGATAAAACAGTCACGGTTTAGAAACTCTCCTCATCTTAGTGTATTTTAGGCTATCAACATAGTCGAGTCAGCGCTGAAGCAGTTGCGACGGTTTGTTTAGTATTTGCCCTGCATGAAGAAGCCACAATTCGCTGACCGATCCTAACTAGAGTCGAGTTTGTGCTTTGCACATTCGTGCCACAGCGAACCGTAGCGCTCGAAAATCCCATCCTGGACCGGGAGCGCCTGCTGCATTAAAGCACCTTTTATCGGATTGTACCCTAGGGCTCTCTCTCTCTCAAGCGATTACACCCACCTTTTTTATGAGGAAAATAGCTTAAAGCCACAATTCCCTTCGGAAAACTGTTAAAAAACGCTGGCTGCTAGATTGTATGTCGCCCACAGCTGTGCACGTAAAATTGTACATTAGTCAGGGAGCAGTGCGCGAGCTTTGAGACAGGGGCAGTAGGGGTGGCCCTTGCTCTCTTGTCCAGGAGTGTGAGGGAAGCTTTGCGGGGAGGATACACTTTGACGCACACACCACCGCCTCAGCTATGGCTCTGCCGGACAACTCCAGCGGCTTGCCCGGGGAGGAGGTGCCTTTCCCGGAGATTGTGGAGCTGAATGTGGGCGGCCAGGTGTACATCACACGCTACGCTACACTCATCAGCGTGCCCGACTCGCTCCTGTGCCAGATGTTCAGCCAGAAAAGCACCAAGGGCCTGGCACGTGACACCAAGGGCCGCTTCTTCGTGGACCGTGACGGCTTCCTGTTCCGCTACATCCTGGACTACATGCGGGACCAGCAGCTGGTGCTGCCCGACCACTTCCCCGAGCGTGGGCGTCTGCAGCGCGAGGCCGAGTTCTTCAACCTGCCCGAGCTCGTCAAGATGCTGGCGCCCAAGATCAGCAAGCAGAACTCGCTCGGCGACGACGGGTGCCAGAGCGACCCCGAGGAGTCTTCCCCGAGCGCCGACGTGGCGGCACGTAACCTGGCCTCGTTGGGTGCGGCTGCAGCGGCCGCCGCGTGCGCCACCCTGGCGTCCAGCTCGGGCGACGGCAAGCGCTCCGGCTTCATCACCATCGGCTACCGCGGCTCGTACACGCTGGGCCGCGACAGCCAGACGGACGCCAAGTTCCGGCGCGTGGCGCGCATCATGGTGTGCGGCAAGACGTCGCTAGCCAAGGAGGTGTTCGGCGAGACGCTCAACGAGAGCCGCGACCCTGACAGACCGCCCGAGCGCTACACGTCACGCTATTACCTGAAGTTCACCTTTCTGGAGCAGGCCTTTGACAAGCTGGCCGACGCCGGTTTCCACATGGTGGCCTGCAACTCCACGGGGACCTGCGCGTTCGCCCACGAGCAGACTGACGACAAGATCTGGACCAGCTACACCGAATACGTGTTCTACCGTGAGTGAGACAAGACGCTTCAACCCCCTACCCAATCCCCCTGTGCCCCCTGCCCGCATTCCACCTCTGGAAAACACCCCCCACCCGCACCCCCTCTCTCCTCATCCCTGCCCCCATCCTGTGACTCTCTCTTTCTCGTCCCCATCCAGAGCCCACATCCTTGACGGCTTGCCCCTCTAGTTTTAGATTGGGGGGTGTCTAGACATTTTGGCCTCCCCCATCTCCGTGTCCTGCGAGAGCCCCCGCCACCCTCCTCATCTCTCCCCCGTAGCTTGAGATCCCACCGAGTGTCCTACGGCTCTGCCCACCTGACGCTACTTAACCTGCGGCCGGGAGATGTCTGGCCACCTCCAACTTTCCCGCTGCAAGGTGTCTGCCCACCTCTGCATCCCATCCCTATTGCTCAGACAGAGAAACTGCATCCTGCAACCTTCGCCTGTTTACTTGCTACATGGTTATGTTTCCTGGCCTCTTTTTTTTTTGGTTGAAGCACAAAAAATTGTGACAGTGAGCTTGTTTTTATTTTTCTCTATCTCTCTCGCTCTTATCTCTTTGGTGACGTCTGGTTCGGACCAGAGTTTCTCTGTATATGTGTAAGAAACAAACAAACAAAACGGAGAAAAATAAATAAATAAATACTGGCAGTAGAGCCACACGAAAAGGGCTTAGAGGAGTGAGTGTTGACCCCAGCAGCTGTGACTATCCACAAAACCCAACGCTTCTCATCTGACTACCAAATATTTGGGAGACCTCGCCAGTGTTTTTTTTCCCCTTCCTTCTCTTCCCAGAAAGTCGGCCATGCTTTCCGACATGCACAAGAGGTGCTTCTCCCTCTCTTTCTCTCTCTTCCTCTCTCGCTCTCTGCCTGTCGCTCGATTTAGTTTTCAACAACAATATTTTTTACAACGTCTCTGGGACCAAAGCTGTCAAGCTGTGTAAATGCTTAGACCATTAGGGGAAGGAGACCTTTACAAAACCACCCCCGACTCTTTGAAGTAGGTGGACCAATCTGTCAGATCTCAAAATGTGGCTAGTTGCTTCATGTAAATAAAGGACAGTGGTTGCTATGATACGGGGAATGCAGATCATACTGGGCGTGCTTAAAAGCAAGGAAATAGAGGCGAGCCATACGCAGAAAATCACACATTTTATCTAAAGAGCAATCTCTACACACACTCTCTCTCTCTCTTATAGAGACATGTATGTGCATTGGTGGTTGCTAAAATAGGTGTAAAGTAAAATATTGTTTGAATTGTGTGTGTGTGTGTGTGTGTGTGAGCGCATTTGTGTGTTTATGTGCATTTGAGCGTGTTCACTATACATATTTGCATGTAGGTGAATGTCTATGAGTGAGAGAGTGTGTTTTTGAGTATGCTGAATGGATGGACAAACACACACTGCATAATGTGTGAGACAAAAGAGAGAACAGAGATCAAGTTGTCTTGTTGGAAGCAGCCAAAGAAAAAGCCCCTTTGGTTGCCCGCTGTTGCTGATGAACTGCTGGTATTGATTGTGCAATGAGGCGTTCAGCACTCTAATCGCCCACACACAGAGCAGAGAAGTGAAATGTTCATCACACACATACACACACACATGCACACGCACACAGACATACTGTACAAACACACAAACACACACACACACAACCACAAATAGATTCATAGATTCATTTTTTTGCTCCTCTCATCATGAATGTAACAGTTTGGCTGATCAAAGGGGAAGGATTTTTACTAGCTTTTTATTATTATTATTATTATTATTATTATGTGTATTTTTTTTTTCTTTTTTGCTGTGAGGCATCATTTGGATGATGGTTGGCCTCTTTTGTTGCCCAATCGCCAGCCATTTTTGAAACTTTTCGTGAGAGTAAAATCGCATATTATGTTCAGCTTTGAAGATATTTTACTTCTGTGTATTGTGATAATAGTTCTTTCGTACAGTCTATGAAGAGAAGTTTCCAAAGTTTTAAGTTTTTTTTCTCTTTTTCATTGACATTGTAGCAGCAGTGTGGCTGGTATATTAGGTTTTTGTTTTTAAAATAAACTTTAAAAGCAGGTTTAGTGGTGAGGGTAGAGAATACTGTTTCAGGTGATCCCTCTCAGGACAACAACAGCATCCTTTACCTCAGTAAAATTACCACAACACATCAATAGCACAGTAGAACTGGCACACACACACACACACATACACACAATACCAGGAATGTGTGGTCATTCATTGTTATCGTTTATTATTATGAAATCCAATAACAATAACATAACATGTTTTACCCTTTGCCTAAGGCGATGGTCCTCCTCACAAAGACGAATCAGTGGTGTTATCACATTATGAGACACATAACGTAACGTCGAGCTTGCTCGTTATTGAAAGTGCCATTTATTGTAATTGCTGAAGCCTGAGGATAGCATCAGCCTAGCATCTGTTCACAGTGGTGTTTGTGTGCAGACTAAATCTTAGTGTCAAAACCCCTAACATGAATAAAAAAAAACTTTTAATCAATTAAAAAAGCATTTTTTTTGTCATATTTTTTGTCAAATGGTACATGCTACAGTTTTTTTTTTTTATATTTTTCCTCTAGATTTGTATTCTTTCTCATTTTAGTGTATTATTTTTTTACATCTATTCATCAAAAAGTGCTTTGTTGATAAATAGAGAATAATGTAATTATTGAGAAAGATTTAAGATGCGGTGATGATTAGGAAATACCATGGATAACTTCACTACGTGGCTGAACATTTTCAACAGTGCTGTGTTTTTCTTTTCTCCAGCTTATGAACGTTTACATGGGTGATTTTCAGTTTTGCTTCTTTGTCGGGGATCTTGGAGTGGAGGAGATAATCCTTGCAGTATGTGTTATTCAGAAATATGTTGATGTAAATCTTTCTGGCCAGTGTGAATGGCAACTATTAAAAATCTGTTACATCCTAATCCCTCATACCTTCATCTGTTGGAGCTATGTAATTATGAACAGTGTACTATAGATATAGAAAGAAAGATAGACTGAAGAGATGCATAACAGAGAGAGTGAGAGAGAAAAAGGGAAGAAGAGATGTACACTGTGTGATAGCCAGAGAAAAGAGAGTGCAAGATGAAACGTTTGGAGTATTAAACCAGATTATCATGTTTATTTTTTTCTCTCCTGCACACAGTTTCTTTAGCATGAGATACATGACTCTCTCTGTCTCTCTCACTCTCTCTCCCCTTCCTCCCTCATTGTTTCGATGTCTTTCCCCTCTCCTGCTCTCTCTTTTTAATTTCATCTCTCTCTCTCCCTCCTTCCATCCCACTCTCTCCTTTTCTCGTTTGTTTACTGCGCCACGCTTTCGGCTCACTCACTTCAAAGGCTGACCGAAGGAAGGTCCAGAATAGAAACAAGGACAAACATATAAGAGGCTCTGTCAAAGCTGATTACCAAGCACTTGTATGGCTGGTACTAATTTCAGTAATTAGACGTGAGTTGCACCCTCCTATTCGTACAGAGACACAGAGGAGAAATGCTACCATTGATAAATCGCCTGCGTGTGGGGGAATAAAATCAACATAACAAATCAAATTAAGTTCTCTTCCTCTTTTGAACAACGGAAACCAACCATCCCTGTCTTCTATATTGATTAAAGCATTCAGGTCCACCGGGTAGCCATTGAAATGTGTAGCCGTGAAAGATGGGTGACAAGGTTCATTTCCAGGGACTGGAGCAAAACAGAGTTATCCAAAAGCTCTCAAAGCATCTGTCAGTAAGCTGGACATACACCTCCATTGATCATCTTGTTAGGGACAAGAAAGGGATTTGGATAATTATAGCAAAGAAGGTGCCAAAAAGAAAATAGAAAGTTGTTTCGAAATGTATAAAGATGGGAGAATTACTGAAGGAACAGGCAACCAAAACATCAAACTTTTCAACAAAATCGATCGTAAATAATGTTGTGAAGTATAATTCACTTGTGATTTTGACGGAAGTTAATCTCAGAATGAAACCAATTGCCTTTACAATGCACAACAAGCAAACCTTGCTGAAGCTGTTAATTCTCCCAATCGTCACAAATGATCAACTCCATGATTCAATCAAGACTACTTCAAAAGCACTTCAAAAGCAGTTTGGCAACGGATCAATAATATTTTGCAGTCAATCTTCATCTTGTTTAGTTTATGTCTTTCCCCAGTGAACACTGCCCCAGCAGGTGTACGCCTAGTGACAGGAAGTGAGGCCAGGCCTATTCATCATCCCCCACAGCTTAATGTACTGAAACTCACAAGTCAGCAGACTCACTGCAGCTTTGCCTCAAAACAATGCTTCTTGTCTTAAAACAGAATAAAGGACATCAGATCATCCTTAATTTTTGTTTTTTTACTTTACTTTGCTTTACTTTTTACTTTAGTCACTTAATCTGTTTTGATGCAAAAATAATTAGTGTTGGATGTATGTCCTTGTTGATCAACTATTCATAATAGTGTAATTACACGCCCTTGGCTGACTTTGGCTCATAGTACATGTCTGCAGGCCTTCTTGTCAAAAACAAACATATACACACACGCTCGCACGCACGCACAGGACCTTTCATAGGTACAGCAGGTAACCCTGACTTCAGAAAGTAAGAGTCCTACCCTGTATTGGTGATTCTACCTGTGCGCTTAAGACAGTAAATTTCACTAATCGGGCTACCCACCTCTGCTTTCATATGCCGAAGGGGTTACTGGAGCACCTCTGAGTTGCCTCTGTGGAAGCTACCCAAGGGTTTGGCAAGTTATATTTAGAGAAATACACATGTATGGAGGGCACATGAGAGGCAAATCATTCCAAAGGGAGTATGTGGATCTTTGAGAGTGTTACAAGAAATAAAAAAGCACCTCAAAGCAGATTGGGAACGGGGGAAATATTTAACATAGTGGATGAATATGCAAATGAAACCATGCTTTAAAAAGAAAACTGGGAAATCTCTAAAATATTGCATTTGTTAGACTGCCAAGCGCTGAGCTAGCATAGTTCTAAATGGAAATGAGAGGTTCTTATTGACCTTTTCAAGAGAGTTCCATTATCAGCATCATAGTTGTTCCCACAAGGCTTCTGTTTTAACATTCCATATGTTATCTTAATGAAGCGGAAGTTGACTGGGAACAAAATTGAACGTTCAAGCATTGTTGTTGTTTTTCTTGTTGAAAGGGTCTATAGGCAAATAAATTGGTAAAATGTTGCTATTTTGACCCATTTGTCTTACAACCCATCTAGGTGATGAATACAATAACATCCACAGACCATGTTTCTCATGGTGATTTTGTTGTGAAAAATACAACCCCAGGCTTACCGATGACACTGTTTAGCAGTTTTGCTAATTTTGGCGTGCGTGAGTCCGGTCATTCTGGGAAAACAAACATGCTGGGCTCAACAGGCGCCTGAGCCTGAAAGCAGGATTCCACTAAAAAGCTGTTCAGTTAGGAACTAAGCACTGAAGCCACAGCTCTGTCTGCAGCTCCACTGCTGGCCACACACACACACACACACACACACACACACACACACACACATACACACACACACACACACATACACACTGGGCATGGGGAATGGGGAATGCAAGACTTTAAAAAGAGGATCCTGTAAAAGGGATTTGTAGGGATAGGTGCCTAGAGGCAGAAGCACACACACACACACACACACACACACACACACACACACACACACACACACACACACACACACACACACACATACACATACACACACACACACAGACTTGCAGGCTAATATAATCACACATTTGGCCATATACTGCTATGTATGTGTGCATCACTGTAGTGTGAGCGTTGCCTGTAACAGTGCATGTGCCTGTGCGTGTGTGGGCGTGGACGTGTGCGTGTGCGCGTGCGCGTGTGTGTTTGGGTGTGTGTGTTTGTGTGTGTGTTTGTGTGTGTGTATATACTGTATGTGTGTTCCATGTCCTCTCTCATGTTACAGGTCAGTCAACATTTAGCCAGGGACCTCAGTGAGCTAAACCACGCATCCCTAATCACCACCACGGATGGAGAGAGGAGAGAGAAAGGAGGGAGGGGACGGGGGAGACAACTGGAGAGAGAGAGAGAGAGAGAGATATGGAGAAAGAGAGAGGGCTAGACAAGGTGAGAAAGGGAGACAGAGAGTGAGAGAGAAAGAAACAAAGAAGGAGAGATCATGGAGGGAGAGGATAGAGAGGGAGAGAGGAGAGGCGAGAGGTTACGGTGAGACAGTGGAGAGTTTGAGAAGGAGGCGTGGCAGGCAGTGGACACAGCACACACACTCAACCTCCACACACACACCTTAGCCGGCAGTTTTCATATCTACATCACCCACTCATGTGACACCAACCCTATGACAGGACAAC